>NC_081562.1:51153921-51340129 GCF_022355385.1 Mustela nigripes | reverse complement strand
ATGTGCCTCTTTGGTTAGGTTTATTCCTAGGTATCTTATGGTTTTGGGTGCAATTGTAAATGGGATTGACTCCTTAATTTCTCTTTCTTCTGTCTTGTTGTTGGTGTATAGAAATGCAACTGATTTCTGTGCATTGATTTGATACCCTGACACTTCATTGAATTTCTGTATGAGTTCTAGCTATTTTGGGGTGGAGTCTTTTGGGTTTTCCACATAAAGTACTGTATCATCTGCAGAGAGTGAGAGTTGACTTCTTCTTGGCTGATTCAGATGCCTTTTATTTCTTTTTGTTTTCTGATTGCTGAGACTAGGACTTCTAGTATTACGTTGAATACCAGTGGTGATAATGGACAGCCCTGCTGTGTTCTTGACCCTAGGGGAAAAGCTCTCAGTTTTTCTCCATTGAGAATGATATTTGCTGTTGGTTTTTCATAGATGGTTTTTATGATACTGAGGTATGTACCCTCTGTCCCTACACTGTAGAGAGTTTTGATCAAGAAAGGATGCTGCACTTTGTCAAATCCTTTTTCTGCTTCTATTGAGAGTGTCATATCATTCTTGTTCTTTCTTTTATTAATGTATTGTATCACATTGATTGTTTTATTTGTAGATGTTGAACCAACCTTGCATCTTGGGAATAAATCCTACTTGGTCATGGCGAATAATCCTTTTAATATACCATTGGATCCTATTGGCTAGTATCTTGGTGAACATGGTGCATCCATGTTCATTAGGGATATGGGTTTGTAATTCTCTTTTTTGATGGGGTCTTTGTTTGGTTTTGGGATCAAGGTAATGCTGGCCTCATAAAATGAGTTTGGTTTTCCTTCCATTTCTATTTTTTGGAACAGTTTCAGGAGAATAGGTATTAATTCTTCTTTAAATGTTTGGTTGAATTCCCCTGGGAAGCCATCTGGCCCTGGGCTCTTGTTTGTTTGGAGATTTTTGATTACTGCTTCAATTTCCTTACTGATTATTGGTCTGTGAGGTTTTCTATTTCTTTCTGGTCAGTTTTGAAAGTTTATGTTTCTAGGAATGCATCCATTTCTTCCAGATTGTCAAATTTGTTGGCATATAGTTGCTCATAGTATGGGTTCTTATAAATGTATTTCCTTCATCTTGGTTGTATTCTCTCCTCTTTCATTCATGATTTTATTAATTTGGGTTCTTTTCTTTTTCATAAGACTGGTCAGGGGTTTATCAATCATATTAATTCTTTCAAAGAACCAGCTACTAGTTTTGCTGATCCGTTCTACTGTTCTTTTGGTCTCTATTTCATTGATTTCTGCTCTGATTTTTATTATCTCTTCTCCTGCTCAGTTTAGGTTTTATTTGCTGTTCTTTCTCCAGCTCTTTTAGGTGTGGGATAAGGTTGTGTATTTGAGACCTTTTTTATTTCTTGAGAAAGGCTTGTGTTGCTATATACTTCCCTTTTAGGACCACCTTTGCTGCATCCCAAAGATTTTGAATAGTTGTGTTTTTATTTTCATTTGTTTCCATGAATTTTTTCAATTCTTCTTTAATTTCCTCATTGACCCATTCATTCTTTAGTAGGATTCTCTTTAGCCTCCATGTATTTGAGTGTTTTCTGACTTCCCCCTTGTGATTGAGTTCAAGCTTCAAAGCACTGTGATCTGAAAATATGCAGAGAATGATCCCAATCTTTTGGTACCAGTTGAGACCTGATTCGTGACCCAGGATGTGATCTATTCTGGAGAATGTTCCATGTGCACTAGAGAAGAATGTGTATTCTATTGCTTTGGGATAGAATGTTCTGAAATTTATGATGTCCATCTGGTCCTTTCTTTCCTTGTTTATATTTTGCTTAGATGATCTGTCCAGTTCATTGAGGGAGGTGTTAAAATCCCCTACTATTATTGTATTGTTGTCAATGTGTTTCTTTGATTTTGTCATTAATTTTATATATGGTTTATATATATATAATATATATACTTTATATATATATATATATATATTATACATATATTTTATGTATGGTTTATATACTTGACTGCTCCCATGTTAGGGGCATAGATATTTAAAATTGTTAGATCTTCTTGTTGGACAGATCCTTTAAGTATGATATAGTGTCCTTCCTCATCTCTTATTATAATCTTTGGTTAAAAATCTAATTTGTCTGATATAAGGATTGCCACCCCAGCTTTCTTTTGATGTCCATTAGCATGGTCTTCCACCCCCTCACTTTAAATCTGGAGGTGTCTTTGGGTCTAAAATGAGTCTCTTGCAAACACCATATTAATGGGTCTTTTTTTTTTTTTAAATCCATTCTGATGCCCTGTGTGTTTTGATTGGGGGCATTTAGCCATTTACATTCAGGGTAAGTGTTGAAAGATATGAATTTAGTGCCACTGTGTTGCCTGTAAGGTTACTGTTACTGTATATTGTCTCTGTTCCTTTCTAGTCTACTACTTTTAGGTTCTTTCTTTGCTTAGAGGACCCCTTTCAATATTTCCTGTAGGGCTGGTTTGCAGATTCTTTAGTTTTTGTTTGTCCTGGAAGCTTTTTATCTCTTCTTCTATTTTCAGTGACAGCCTGGCTGGATATAGTATTCTTGGCTGCATATTTTTCTTCCTTAGTGCTCTGAAGATATCATGCTAGTCCTTTCCTGCCTGCCACATCTCTTTGGATAAGTCTGCTGCCAGTCTAATATTTCTACTATTGTAGGTTGCAGAACTCTTGCCCCCAAGCTTTCAGGATTTACTCTTTGTCTCTGACCCATGAAAGTTTTATTATTAGATGACAAGGTGTTAACATATTTTTGTTGATTTGGGCGGTAGGGCTCTCTGTACCTCCTATATTTTGATACCTGTTTCTTTCCCCAAATTAGGATAGTTCTTTGTTATAATTTGCTCTAATATACCTTCTGCTCTCCTCTCTCTTCCTTCTTCTTCTGGGATCTCAGTTATTTAATATTGTTTCATCTTATGGTATCACTTACTCTCAAATTCTCCCCTCATGATCCAGTAGTTGTTTATCTTTCTTTTTCTCAGCTTCTTTTTTTTTTTTAAGATTTTTATTTATTTATTTGACAGAGAGAAATCACAAGTAGACGGAGAGGCAGGCAGAGAGAGAGAGAGAGGGAAGCAGGCTCCCCGCTGAGCAGAGAGCCTGACGCGGGACTCGATCCCAGGACCCTGAGATCATGACCTGAGCCGAAGGCAGCGGCTTAACCCACTGAGCCACCCAGGCACCCCTCTCAGCTTCTTTTTTTATTCTCCATCCTTTTGTCGTCTATATCATTAATTCTCTCTTCTGCCTCATTTATCCTAGCAGTAAGAAACTCCATTATTTATTGTACCTCATTAATAGCCTTTTTTATTTCAACTTGGTTAGATTTTAGTTCTTTTATTTCTTCAGAAAGGGATTCTCTATTATCTTCTATGTTTTCCAAGCCCAGCTAGTATCTTTATAATCATCATTCTGAACTCTAGTTCTGACATCTTAGTATTGTCCGTATGAATTAGGTCTCTGCAATTGGTACTGCCTCTTGTTCTTTTTTTTTTTTTTGAGGTGAGTTTTTCTGCTTTGTCATTTTTTTTCCAGAGAAGAATAGATGAATGAGAAAACAAAATAATAAATGGATAACAACAACCCCAGAAAAATATACACTAAATGAATTGGAAGAGATCCACAACAGGGGGTGGGGAGGGAAAGAAGGGGGAAAAAAAAGAATATGATCAGGCTGCTTAATAGAACAGAGCCACACACTGGATTTTGGGTGTATTTTGGTCTGTTAGAAGAAACTGACTCCCAAAATTTTAAAGAAAGAAAAACATTAATATATACAAAGATAAGGGTAAATACAATTAAGGGATGGAATATGACTATAAAGATGAAAATTTTAAAAAGACTTTTAAAAAGGAATTGATAAGCAGTTGGTTAGAAAAAGAAAGAAAAAACTTTTTTTTTAAAGGGAGAGAATGTGATCAGGTGGGAGATTAGATTTAGGGTATATATTGGTCTGTTAGAAGAAAAAACTATATCCCAAAGTTTTAAAGAAAGAATAACTTATATATATACATAAAATGGGGTTAAATACAATGAAGGGATAGAATATGACTATAAAAATGAAAATTAAAAAAGATTTTTAAAAAATGTATTCATAAGATGTTGGTTAAACTAGGAAAGAGGAAATTTTTTTTTTTTAAAAAGAGGAAAAGGAAAAAAAAGAAAGAAAATTTAAAAATGTAACTTTGAAAGACTAAACAATCAAGGGGGAAAAAGTCATGAATTCTATGTGCTGCATTCCCCTAGCTCTGGAGTTCCACAGTTCTCATTGCTTGGTGAACTAGGTCTTGGCTGGATGTTCTTACTGATCTCATTGCTGTGATTCCAAATGTATTTGACTGAGGAGGAATTGCACCAGCCTTGTGAGGGGCCAGGCTAAGTAATGTTCTCAGGTTTGCTCTCAGGAGCTTTAGTTCCTGTAGGCCTTCCATACAGCTTTGGAGTCTGGGAATGAAAGTGGCAACTTCCTAATCTCTGGCCCCATAGGAGCCGAGAGCTAAGGGCTCCACTCCTCAATGTGTCCTCAGAGAAAAGCAGTCAATCCCTCCTATCTCCCTGGTCTCTGGCCACACTCCAAGCCCACTGACTAGTGACTGAGCATTTGTATCTCTGGCACATAGTCCTGTTTGATTCCAGTCCCAGCTGATTCCTGCCATGCACTCCTTCTCCATTCCTCCCAGAGGAAGAAGAAGGGGGTCTCTCCGGATCCTTGTTCAAAGAGCAGTGCTCCAACTGTGCCGGAAATCATGTTTTAAGGTAACCCTGAGCTGAGAGCCCTCTGCTTGGCTCTGTCTCTGTAGCTAACTTCCCTGTTCCAATATCTGACATCTTCGCCACACTCAAACACCCCCAATCTTCCTGTTACCCCAAGGAACCTGAGACCATGCTGTCCCCATGAGGATTCCACCCCTCAACTCCCACACCCCATCTCCCACTTAGCCACTGGAACCAGGGCCCTCAGTGCAGCAGACTTCTAAAAGTTCTGATTTTGTGCTTCACTGCTCTATCACTTGCCCAGTGATGCCTGATGGAGGCTCCCTCTCCCCACTGCCTATCTTCCCATATATCGCCTCGGATTCACTTCTCTGCATGCCCTACCTTCCAGTAAATGGTCGCTTTCTGTTCCTAGAATTGCTGTTATTATTCTCTTTGATGTCATGTTGAGTTTATAGGTGTTCAGAATAGTTTGATAATTATCTAGCTGAAATCCTGGGACTAGACAAAATTTAGGTCTCCTACTTCTCTGCCATCTTGCTTCTGCCTGATTTTATTTTTCATTGAGATTCTTTCCCTCTGCCCTCACACCACCCACCCCCCCCCCCCCCCCACTCAGGCTCTCTCTAAATAAATTAATAAAAAAATAAAACCTTTAAACATAAAAGAAAGAGAATGATTAAATGGTCCTTGAACAAAAGGTATTGTCAACCTCAAAGGATGCCTGGAAAATACTTACTCTCTTGAAGGAGAGTAAGGACAATGTGCCTGGTGGATTTCTACATTAGACGGTACTGAACAGGAGGCTAGGATAGTGTGGTAGGCACTGTGGTTGACAGAGTAATGACCCCCAAAGATGTCCATGTTCTACTCCTCAGATCCTATGGATATATTGCCTTATATGGCAGAAAGGGACTTTGTAGATATGATTAAGTTAAGGACCTTGAGATGGTGAGATTACCCCAGATTATCCAGGTGGGCCCAGTATGATCAAACAATTTGTTATAGCAGTGATAGGAAACTGATACAGAAGCCAAGTTATCAATCATCCTCACAGTCCAAAGAAATGGTTTTTTAAAGAGGACAAAACTGATGAAGCAAAAGAATATATCACAAAGAATAAGATTAATAAATTTAATGTTATAAAATGTCCACATATCCAAAATAAAAGATGGAGAACAGACTGAGGAAAATACCTGTGACAAATATGACAGAGAGAGAGAGAGAGAGAGAGGAAGTCATTTTAGCATTGAAAAAGAGTTCTTCCAAGTTAGGGGGGGAAAAAAAAGGTAGCAACCTGATGGAAAAGTAAAAAAAGGACATAAATAGATAATACCCAAGGAAGAATGCATATGACAATAAACATTTAAAAAAAAACCCATCTCGTTTTAAATGAGGAAATTCAAATTAAAACAAAGCTGAGATGCCATTTTTAATTTATAAAACTCAGACAGAATTTTTTTTAAACTCATATTTAAAGTGAATAAGAATCCCACCAGATTGTCAGTCTGCTGTTAACAGTATTTATCCACAGATTCTTTATAAAAAAAACCAATTTACTCATATACATGATAGGTATGAAAATGTTTACATTTTTTATCTAGTTGTTCTACATTTAGGGCTTGGGGTGGTTATTCTTCTACTTCTCCAAATCCTTACTAGAACTCTTTCTCCTACACTATGCCCTCTATGGATTATGTCCCTGGCTTCCTTGTTCTCTTGCTTTTGGTTGGGTTTAGTCAAGAAAGGCACTGAAGAAGAGAGGGCAGAAGGGAGATTTGGAAACAGTTACTCTCCACCCCACACTCTCTCCCTTCAGCTATGGTTTTATGAGTGGCTTTGTGCCTCCAAACTGGTGGTACTCAAATTTAAGTGCATCAGAATTACCTGGGGGCCTTGTTCATGTCTGATTCAGTAGGATAGGGTAGGCTCCGAGAAGTTGAATTTCTCATAGATTTCCAGGTGTTGTGGATCCTGCTGGTCCAAGGACCACACTTTGAAAGGGCACTGCTTTAAGGCCATAACCCCGTGTGGGACAGACCTGATTCCCCAGCAGAGGTTTCTCTTTTCTGGTGACACTGGGGCCAAGCCCTCCTCCTCAAATCTAGGCACGGTAAGGGCTTGTTTGCCAATCCCGAGCACTTAACCATTCCTTGTGGTTTCCTTGACCTTGCCCATACCTCTTGTAAACAGTCCCTTCATTAAAGTGTCTTTTTTTATTAATAATTTTATTAACATATAATGTATTATTTGCCCCAGGGGTACAGGTCTGTGAATCGTCAGGCTTACACACCTCATAGCACTCACCATAACACATACCCTCCCCATAAACCAACCACCCTCTCCATAACCTCCCTCCCCCCAGCAGCCCTCAGTTTGTTTTGTGAGATTAAGAGTCTCTTATGGGTTGTCTCCCTCCCAATCACATCTTGTATTATTTTTTTCCTTCCCTACCCCCAAATCCCCCACTCTGCTCCTGAATTTCCTCATATCAGGGAGATCATATGATATTTGCTTTTCTCTGAGTGACTTATTTCGCCAGCATAATAGCCTCTAGTTCCAGCCACATCATTGCAAATGGCAAGATTTCATTTCTTTTTATGGCTGTGTAGTATTCCATCATATATATATATACCATATCTTTTTTATCCATTCATCTGATGATGGACATTTAGGTTCTTTCCATAGTTTGGCTATTGTGGACATTGCTGATATAAACGTTTAGGTGCATATTCCCCTTCAGATCACTACATTTGTATCTTTAGGGTAAACACCCAGTAGTGCAATTGCTGGGTTGCAGAGTAGTTCTATTTTCAACTTTTTAAGGAACCTCCATGCTGTTTTCCAGGGTGGCTGCACCAGCTTACATTCCCACCAATAGTGTGGGATGGTTCCCTTTCTCTGCATCCTCGTCAACATCTGTCAATTCCTGACTCGTTAATTTTAGCCATTCTGATTGGTGTGGTGTGGTATCTCATTGTGATTTTGATTTGTATTTCCCTGATGCTGAGTGATGTGGAGCACTTTTTCATGTGTCTATTGGCCATTTGGATGCCATTTGCAGAAATGACTGTTCATGTCCTCTGCCCATTTCTTTCTTTCTTTTTTTTTTTTTTTTAGAGATTTTATTTATTTGACAGAGAGAGATCACAAGTAGGCAGAGAGGCAAGCAGAGAGAGAAAGAGGAGGAAGCAGGCTACCTGCCGAGCAGAGAGCCTGATGCGGGTCTCCATCCCAGAACCCTGAGATCATGACCTGAGTGGAAGGCAGAGGATTAACCCACTGAGCCACCCAGGTGCCCCCCTCTGCCCATTTCTTGATTGGATTATGTGTTCTTTGGGTGTTGAGCTTGATAAGTTCTTTATAGATTTTGGATACTAGCTCTTTATCTGATAGGTCGTTTGTGAATATCTTCTCCGATTCTGTCAGTTGTCTTTTGGTTTTGTTGACTGTTTTCTTTGCTGTGCGAAAGCTTTTGATCTTGATGAAGTCCCAGTAGTTCATTTTTGCCCTTGCTTCCGTTGCCTTTGGTGATGCTCCTAGCAAGAAGTTGCTGCGGCTGAGGTGGAAGAGGTTGCTGCCTGTGATCTCCTCAAGGATGTTGATGGATTCCTTTCTCACACTGAAGTCCTTCATCCATTTGGAGTCTATTTTTGTGTGTGGTGTAAGGGAAATGGTCCAGTTTCATTTTTCATGTGACTGTCCAGTTTTCCCAACAACATTTGTTGAAGAGACTGTCTTTTTTCTGTTGGACATTCTTTCTTGCTTTGTCGAAGATTAGTTGACCATAGAGTTGAGGATCTATTTCTGGGCTCTCTATTCTGTTCCATTGATCTATGTGTCTGTTTTTGTGCCAGTACCATACTGTCCTGATGATGACAGCTTTGTAATAGAGCTTGAAGTCTAGAATTGTGAGGCCACTAGCCTCGGCTTTCTTTTTCAATATTCCTCTGGCTATTTGGGGTCTCTTCTGGTTCCATATAAATTTTAGGATTTTTTGTTCCATTTCTTTGAAAAAATGGATGGTATTTTGATAGGTATTGCATGAAACGTGTAGATTGCCTTAGGTAGCATAGACATTTTCACATATTTGTTCATCCAATCCATGAGCATGGAAAGTTTTTCCATTTCTTTGTGTTTTCCTCAATTTCTTTCATGAGTACTTCATGAGTACTTCATGGTTTTCTGAATACAGATTCTTTGCCTCTTTGGTTAGGTTTATTTCTAGGTATATTATGGTTTTGGGTGCAATTATAAATGGGATTGACTCCTTAATTTCTCTTTCTTCTGTCTTGTTGTTGGTGTATAGAAATGCAACTGATTTCTGTACATTGATTTTATATCCTGACACTGTACTGAATTCCCGTGAGTTCTAGCAGTTTTGGAGTTGATTCTTTTGGGTTTTCCACATAAAGTACTGTATCATCTGCAGAGAGTGAGAGTTGACTTCTTCTTGGCTGATTCGGATGCCTTTAATTTCTTTTTGTTGTCTGATTGCTAAGGCTAGGACTTCTAGTACTATGTTGAATAGCAGTGGTGATAATGGACATCCCTGCCGTGTTCCTGACCTTAGTGGAAAAGCTCTCAGTTTTTCCCCATTGAGAATGATATTCGCTGTGGGTTTTTCATAGATGGCTTTCATGTAATTGAGGTATGTTCCCTCTATCCCTACACTATAAAGGGTTTTGATCAAGAAAGGATGCTGTACTTTGTCAGATGCTTTTTCAGCATCTATGGAGAGTGTCATATCATTCTTGTTCTTTCTTTTATTAATGTATTGTATCACATTGATTGATTTGTGGATGTTGAACCAAACTTGCAGCCCAGGAATAAATCCCACTTGGTTGTGGTGAATGATCCTTTTAATGTACAGTTGGATTCTATTGTCCAGTATTTTGGTGAGAATTTTTCCATCTGTGTTCATCAAAGATATTGGGCTGTTAATTCTCTTTTTTGATGGGAACTTTGTCTGGTTTTGGGATCAAGGTAATGCTGGCCTCATAAAGTGCGTTTGGTTTTCCTTCCATTTCTATTTTTTGGAACAGTTTCGGGAGAGTAGGTATTAATTCTTCTTTAAATGTTTGGTATAATTTTCCTGGGAAGCTGTCTGGCCTTGGGTTCTTGTTTTTGGGAGATTTTTGATGACTGCTTAGATCTCCTTACTGGTTATGGGTCTTGTTCAGGTTTTCTATTTCTTCCTGATTCAGTTTTAGTAGTTTATATGTCTCTAGGAATGCATCCATTTCTTCCAGATTGTCAAATTTGCTGGTGTATAGTTGCTCATAGATTTTCTTATAATTGTTTTTATTTCTTTGGTGTTGGTTGTGATTTCTCCTCTTTCATTCATGATTTTATTTATCTGGGTCCTTTTTCTTTTCTTTTTGATCAGTCTGGCCAGGGGTTTATCAATATTATTAATTCTTTCAAAGAACCAGCTCCTAGTTTCATTGATTTGTTCTACTGTTCTTTTGGTTTCTATTTCATTGATTTCTGCTCTGATCTTTATTATTTCTCTTTTCCTGCTGTGTTTAGGCTTTCTTTGCTGTTCTTCCTCCAGCTCCTTTAGGTGTAGGGTTCAGTTATGTACTTGAGAACTTTCTTGTTTCTTTCTTTCATTTGTTTTTTTAAAAGATTTTATTTATTTATTTGACAGACAGAGATCACAAGTAGGCAGAGAAGCAGGCAGAGAGAGAGAGAGAGAGAGGAGGAAGCAGGCTCCCTGCTGAGCAGAGAGCCCAGTGCGGGGCTCAATCCCAGGACCCTGGGATCATGACCTGAGCCAAAGGCAGAGGCTTTAACCCACTGAACCACCCAGGCGCCTCAACTTTCTTGTTTCTTGAGAAAGCCCTGCATCACATATACTTTCCTCTCAGGACCGCTTTTGCTGTGTCCCACATATTTTGAACAGTTGTGTTTTCATTTTCATTTGTTTCCATGAATTTTTTCAATTCTTCTTTAATTTGGTTGACCCATTCAGTCTTTAGTAGGATGCTCTTTAGCCTTCATGTATTTGAGTTCTTTCCAACTTTCCTCTTGGGATTTAGTTTTAGTTTCAGAGCATTGTGGTCTGAAAATATACTGGGAATGATCCTGATTTTTTGGTATTGGTTGAGACCTGGTTTGTGACCCAGGATGTGATCTATTCTGGAGAATGTTTCATGTGCACTAGAGAAGAATGTGTATTCTGTTGCTTTGGGATGGAATGTTCTGATTATATCTGTGATGTCCATCCTGTCCAGTGTGTCATTTAAAGCCTTTATTTCCTCGTTGATCTTTTGCTTGATGATCTGTCCATTTCAGTGAGGGGGGTGTTAAAGTCCCCTACTATTATTGTATTATTGTTGATGTGTTTCTTTGATTTTGTTATTAATTGGTTTATATAGTTGGCTGCTCCCATGTTAGGGGCAGAGATATTTAAAATTGTTAGATCTTCTTGTTGGACATACCCTTTAAGTATGATATATTATCCTTCCTCATCTCCTATTATGGATTTTGGCTTAAAATCTAATTTATCTGACAGAAGCTTTGCCACTCAGCTTTCTTTTGATGTCCATTAGCATGGTAAATTGTTTTCCACCCCCTCACTTTAAATCTGGAGGTGCCTTTGGGTCTAAAATGAGCTCCTTGTAGACAGCATTTTGATGGGTTTTGCTTTTTTATCCAGTCTGATCACCTCTGTCTTTTTATTGGGGCACTTAGCCCATTTACATTTAAGGTAACTATTCAAAGATATGAATTTAGTGCCATTGTGTTGCTTGTAAGGTGACTGTTACTGTATATTGTCTCTGTTCCTTTCTGGTCTACTACTTTTAGGCTCTCTCTTTGCTTAGAGGACCCCTTTCAATATTTCCTATAGTGCTGGCTTGGTGTTTACAAATTCTTGTAGTTTTTCTTTGTCCTGGAAGATTTTTATCTCTCTTTCTATTTTCAGTGATAGCCTAGCTGGATATAGTATTCTTGGCTGCATGTTTTTCTCATTTAGTGCTCTGAATATATCACTCCAGTCCTTTCGGACTTGCCAGGTCTCTGTGGATAAGTCTGCTGCCAATCTAATATTTATACCATTGTATGTTTCAGACTTCTTGTCTTGAGCTGCTTTCAGGATTTTCTCTTTGTCACTAAGACTTAATAAGTTTTACTATTAGATGTGGACCTATTCTTATTGATTTTAAGTGGGGTTCTCTGTGTCTCCTGGATTTGATGCTTGCTATATTAGGGAAATTCTCTACTATAATTTGCTCCAATATACTTTCTTCCCCCCTCTCTCTTTCTTCTTCTGGAATCCCAATTATTCTAATATTGTTTCATCTTATGGTATCACTTATCTTTCAAATCCTCCCCTCATGGTCCAGTAGTTGTTTATCTCTCTTTGACTCAGCTTCTTTATTCTACATCATTTGGTCTTCTATATCACTAATTCTCTCTTCTGCCTCATTTATCCTAGCAGTAAGAGCTTCCATTTTTGATTGCACCTGATTCATAGCTTTTTAAATTTCAGCTTGGTTAGATTTTAGTTCTTTTATTTCTCCAGAAAGGGATTTTATTTCTCCAGACAGGGTTTCTCTAATATCTTCCATCCCTTTTTTGAGCCCAGCTAGCACCTTGAGAATCATCATTCTGAACTCTAGATCTGACATATTACCAATGTCCGTGTTGATTAGCTCCCTTGCTTTTGGTACTGCTTCTCTCTCTCTCTCTCTCTCTTTTTTTTTTTTTTTTTTTTTGTGGTGAGTTTTTCCACCTTGTCATTTTATCCAGATAAGAATATATGAACAAGAGAATAAAATATTAAAAGGGTGGCAAAGATCCCTGAAAAATGTACACTAACCAAGTCAGAAGAGACCTCAAATTGGGAAGAGAAGAAAGGGAGCAAAAAGAAATATATATATATATATTGGATTGTGAATAGACCAGAGCCACCCACTTGATTTTGGGTGTATTTTGATCTCTTAGAAGATACTACCTCCCAAAATTTTAAAGGACAAAAAACTAATATATATACACAAAAATAAGGGTAAACATGATGAAGGGATGGAATATGACTGTAAAGATGAAAATTTTTAAAAATTTATAAGAAAAGAATTGATAATATAAGTTGGTTGGAAAAGGAAAGAAAAAAAATTTTTGGAAAGAATGTGCTTGGGCTAGAGACTAGAACAAAATCCCGTGCTAGACTTAGGGTATATTTTGATCTATTGGAAGAAATTGTATCCAAAAATTTTTTAGAACATAAAACCCTATATGTATACAAAAAATAAAGTTAAATACAATGAAGGATAAAATATGACTATAATAATGAAGGTTTAAAAAGACTTTTTTGGGGCGCCTGGGTGTCTCAGTGGGTTAAGCCGCTGCCTTCGGCTCAGGTCATGATCTCAGGGTCCTGGGATCGAGTCCTGCATCAGGCTCTCTGCTCAGCAGGGAGCCTGCTTCCCTCTCTCTCTCTGCCTGCCTCTCTGACTACTTGTGATTTCTCTCTGTCAAATAAATATAAAATCTTAAAAAAAAAGACTTTTTAAAGAAAGTTATTGTTAAGATAAGTAGTTAAACAACATTACAGAGGAAAGAGGAAAAGTTAAAGAAATTAGAATAAGAAAAAAATAAAATTAAAAAAATGTAATTAACTTTGCCAGACTAAGAAATCATGGGGAGAAAAGCCATGAATACCATGCTTTGCTTTCCCCTCCTCTGGAATTCCACTCTTCTCCTTGTTCACTGAGCTTAGTCTTGCTGATCTTCTGGGCAAGGGGCCTGTTGTAGTGATTTTCAAATGCCCTTGCCTGAGGCAGAATTGCACTGCCCTTGCCAGGTTCTGGGCTAAGTAATCTGCTCTAGTTTGTTCTCAGGAGCTTTTTTTTTCCCAGAAGGCTTTCTGTAGAGTTCTGGAGGATGGGAATGAAAATGACAGACACTGAATCTCTGGCCCTGAGGAGCAGAGAGCTCAGGGCTCCACCCCCCGAGAGCGCCCTTGGAGAAAAGCGGCCAATCCCTCCCATCTCCCTGTCTCTAGCCACCGTCAGTGCTCACCTAGCCTATGACTGAGTGTTTCTGTCTCTGGGCATGGCCCCATTTGGAGTCTCCAAATTCAGCAGATTCCTGAAGCATGTCCTCCAGAAGAGTAAGGTGAGTCTTTCCGATCTGCCACTTGCCTGACTGTGCCGTGGATCAAGGTTTAAGGTAACCCCAAGCTGAGAGCTCACTTCTCAGCTCTGTCTCTATAGCCGGGTTCCCTGCTCTGATACTGGCGAGCTCTGCTATACTCAGACACCCTGATCATTCTGTGACCTTACGGGACCTGAGATCACACTGTCCCCATGACGGCTCCACCCCCACTTAGCCTCTGAAGCAATGTACCTCAGTGGGGCAGACTTTTACAAGTTCGGATTTTGTGCTTCGCAGCTCCACCACTTGCTGGAAGCTGGACCCTTCCTCCGAAGTCTGTCTTCCCGTTGCTTCCAATTCACTTCTCCACACATCCGAACTTCCAGAAAGTGGCCAATTTACTGTTTCTAGAATTACTGCTCTTCTCTTTGATCTCCTGTTGAGTTTGTAGGTGTTTGGAATGGTTTACTAACTATCTAGCTGAACTCCTGCAACCTGGTATCATCTCAGTCTGCTACTCCACTGCCATCTTGCCTCCAACTATCATTAAACTGTCTTGCATGAACATTTTGAATATACCATCAGTTTCCTACTATAATACTGACTGATGTAAGGATTTATCCCTAGGGAAATTATCAAAGATGCAGACACAGACTCAGGTGCAAGAATGTTCTTTGCAGCATAATTTACAATAGCAACAACATTAGAAACAAGATGCATGCTCAACAACAGGGGAGAGATGGAATGTTAATTGGTTGTGAATGGCTAATTATATTGACTAACCGGGAATGTTTATGGCACAATGATTAAGTGAAAACAAGATGTAAAACCATATACGAAGGATGTTCCCAATTTTGTAAATATATATAGATGTTCTTGTTTAAGACTCAAATTGGGGTGAAACTGGGGGGAAAAAGAGTAGTTTATGTGACGATGACTACATAACATAGTTTATTAGAGGAGGATTTGATTTGCCTGTATATTCATATGAGTGGCAGTTTTAAACAAAGGTATAATTCCAATTTAAAGTTTCGTCCTTTATTTTCAGTTGGCCTTGGCATTAATATCACATTTAATATAAAATACATATAAACATTTATATTATACATAATTAATTTAGATTCTATTATATTTAATTAATGAAATAAAATATGCTTAAATAGAAATAGGAATTATATTCCAGAAATGGAATGAATTCTCCATGTGACAACTTCTTTTTATACGAGCCCTTTAACATATGGACTCAGACAAATTTAATCCACAAATCTTTACTGAGTGTCTGCCCTCAAGGACGTTACAGTCTAGGAGAGTACTTAGGACACAAAAAAAAGAGGCAATGTTCTGTGGTAGAAAGAACACAACTTGGAATTAGGACACCAGAGTTTGGGTTTTGTCACAAGTGCAATTTAACAGTCCATGAAATCTTTTGCAGGGTATGTAGTAGAACGTAAATAATAAAGCTCAGTTTTGGAATCAGGGAATCATGAAAAGCTTTTCTATTAGAGTCTTAATGCTCTGTGGCATGCATAGTAAGTGTGTGTTTACCAACCTGGAGTTAGTCTGTCCTTTGAACTCTTCTCCACTTCAGAAAGGTCATACACATCTACATTCTTCTTACTACAGCTTAGAAATTAAAGAAGTTTGAGCATATTGGTTACATTGAGAATGAAACTTCAAAAATCAGAGCTGATGGTTAAAACAGAGGTGGCATCAGTCTTAGTGATTGAAGTGAGCATGTTATTCCAGATTCTTAAACAAGGTAGGTTTCCAAAATGAGGACTGAGAGGGTTGCTTAGGAAGCTTATAAAAAGTAGAGAGTAGAACATTTATAGGAGCCAGAGATAAAATGGTTTTTCAAAATATGCAACAGAAGGAAAGACAACCCAAATGGACTAATGGCTAATGGCTTGGACTAATGACACCAAGGTGATCATGACTGAGACCTTCAAGTAAAATCTGAATGTAGGATAAAACTGAGACGTTGAATTGAGCAATGAGCAGCTAAGATACAATGAAATTTCCCATTCTGAGATTCCCCTCTCTGATCACAGCACCCTGAAGGTCTAATGATCTCGTTCCTTTGATCCTACAGGACCTACTGTTTGTCCAAATAATAACTTCCATTTTTGCCTTTCTTTCAGAATATCCACCGGCTGCAACTTCATTTACCGTCCTACCCAATTCGACTCTACCGGCCTTGCCAGTAGTGCTCTTGTCTGGACACTGGACTGGACTCTTTCATCAGCATATGAAATTGTGCCATAGCCTGCCTGCCAGACTTTGAGCTTAGAAAATCCGTAAGGTCTGTTTTCTCTGCTCTGACTCTGAAGCTGCCAAATCCAGCTGCGGAATCATGGAACTAATCTCAACGTCTGTCTAAAATAGGCATAAAAGACATTATGAAAAATTGCTTTCAAATTCCTTCCTAATTAACCATAAAAATATGTTAAACAAGAAAAATCTTCAATGAACGTACCATAAAATGAAAGATAGAGTCAGATTCTGTTAAGAAATAGACTAATCCTACCCACCTATTTGTGAAGGAAGATTGAAATACAAGAGCCTTGTTCTTGCTCATTATTTGTTGCCACAAGACCAGGACTTACTAACTAAAGGCATTGAGGTTCCACTCATCTGAGCTTCACAGGCAATTTATTATCAGGTAGGGAAGCCACAGAATGCCATCCTTAGGTATCCTAGAACTCAGAAACCAGATTGTCTTCCTAAATAAGTGTTCCTAAAGGCCTGCTTCAGAACTCTAACATATTAATCAACATTAAAAAAAAAAAAAGATTTTATTTATTTATTTATTTATTTATTTATTTATTTATATATTTGAGAGAGGGAGAGAGTACAAGCATGGGAGTGGTAGGCAGAGGGAGAAGCATGCTCCGCGCTGAGCAGGGAGCCTGATGTGCGGCTTGATTCCAGGACCCTGAGATCAGGACTTGAACTGAAGGCAGATGCTTAACCGACCGAGCCACCCAGGCATCCCTTAATCAGGATTTTGATTCAATAAAAGATGAGTGGTGCTGACAACTGGATTGGAGAGATCAGTTAAGATAAGTTAAATCTACAGAATGAAATTGAATTTATACAAATAGTGTATATATTTGAAATAAAGTTACTTGAAACAGATTATTTATACTATTCAACACAAAGACAATGATACAGCCTATGATTATAGTCTAAATGAAAAAGGGAAGAACACATACACAAGAAAGGAGAAGGTTTACCGAAGGAAACCAAAGCCCTGTGTTTTACATCCTTCAGAAAGAGAAGTAATGTCCTTATGTTGCTCTCGATCTTAATAATGAGATGGTAAAAATCTAAACATGGTTTAACTGAAGCAGGATGACTTTTTTCTTAATTATTGCAGAGAATAAGCAAAAACTATTAGTCCATATCTAAAAAGAGGAAAGAGATTAAAATCCAAGAAGTATAAAATAAGTCATTTTATTTTTGTAAAAATTAAAATGGCCTTTTGCCTCTTTTTCAGCTTCATTTTTCTGAGAAAAACATCCAACATCTCCAGCCCTACTCTAACCATAGACTCCACATGGAGATAACAGCTTTTTGCATGATCTTACTGACCTGAACTGGATTAGCTGAAAGTGAACACCTGACCGAAGCAGGGTCAGTCCTGGACCACCTAGCCCTGTACGCTGACTCAGCATGTGGGCTGGCACATACTATGAACATCGTACTCCTCCTCTAGGGTTTATTCAACAGGAATTGCAGGAAAGGGTTTCTTTTATCTTAGGAAATAAAGCTGGGAAGATGTGTGGAGGGGCAGGTGTGGACAAAAGTAGAGAGAAGGAAGGAGGTGAGGCAGAGCAAGAGACTCTTAGTAGTATCAAAGTTCTGGCTCACTGGGTCTCTGTTTAGCTGCTTTCTTTTCTTTTTTGGTGGCAGGAGCCAATGGATTTCTATTTTGCCTAAGCTAATTGAAGATGAATTTCTTCATCATGCAACCCAATGCACAAACACAAAAATTTTGATTATAAAGGTAAATGAGCTTATTTCTCTTAGTAAAAAGTCAAATAAAAATACTCGGATTGGAATGGAAAATGGGATACAGTCATTTTAAAGAACGCCTTCTGAAATAAAAGGGTGGAACTAAACAATTTGCAAATACTAACCCAGACATACATTTAAGACAAATACAATTCAAAGCTGAAATTATGAACCACTTTCATTCTTTTGAGTGGATTAATAGCACAAGCTATAGGAAAGTCAAAGTAGAGTGGATGTAGCAGCTCAAGAATGTCTTCGAGGAACTTTTATATTTCTGTTTCATCATTCCTGGCATGTGGCTCTCGTTTTGGTTGCAGGATGGATGCTTAAGCTTCAGTCATCAGTTCTGCATTCCAGGCAGAAAGAAGAAGGGAGAGAATGTATGGCATTAAATTAAGAAAGCAAAACTCCTTAGGAATCACTGGCAGACTTCTGTTTCAAGCTGTATTGGTAGGTAATATATCAAGGCCATCACTATTGCAAGAGAGGCTGAGGATTTATAAGCGGGGCCCATAGCCACTCCAAATCATAATTCTATTACAAAAACGGGGGTTAATGGGAATAACATAGGCAACTTGTGGTGACTGGCCCACCAGTCAAAGGTAATATAAACCAGGCCACTCTCATACCTCTTTGGTAGTAACTACAAATTATTTGGTGAAATCCCATTGGAAAGTAATTTGGCAGTGAGTAGACTACAAAATCTTTATATTCTTTGATCCAGTTGTTAATTGGGAAATGTCTCTTCCACACTCGTGTGATTTTCATGAGAAATATTTTTCCTAAATCTCCCCCTTTGCAAAGCTCTTTTCACCAGCTTCCTCAGGGAAAAGAGAGTGAATTCTCTGCTCAGTGTGTTTAAGGTAGGAAATAGGTATCCATAGTTCAGTTGTCCTTTTTTTCCTCTTGGGGCCATCTCTTTACAGGAAACACACATTGAGGTTCGCTCCATCATGCCACAGGAGTTTCATAGCATTAGATCCATTTTGAGGACAGAGTTGGTTATTCAGATGTGCCTCTGATGGGTGGTAAGGATGCCGAATTCTGTGTCTCAGGCTGCCATGCACATCCCCCAAACCAGCCTTTATCAGTAATTAAGGGGATATTTAAAATTACCTTGGTTCTGTAGAGAAATGTTAGGATTTTGGTTGATTGCGCTGGTATCCTATGTTCAACTTCTCGAAGAACTACCAAAATGTTTTCCAAAGTGGCTTACCATTTTACATTCCCACCAGCAATGTATATGTGTATATATGGTACTCACCCTTATCAGATACAAAATTTGCAGATATTTTCTACCATTCCTTGGGGTGTCTTTTTACTTTCTTGACAGTATCCTTTAAAGCACAAAGGGTTTAAGTTTGATTAAGTCCAATCTTTAGATTTTTCTCTGTTGTCTGTGCTTTGGATGTCTTCTTCTCAAGGAACTCATTTCTTAATCCAAGGTGTTGACAGTTTATACCTTTGATTTTAAAAAGAGGCTTTTAGTTTTAGCACTTTAAGTCTTTGGCCCATTTCAAGTTAAATGTTTGGGTATGTTATGAAATTGAGATCCAGCCTCACTCTCCTGCCCGTGGATATTTAGTTGTGCCAGCACCGTTTGCTGAAGATTATTCTTTCCCTATTAAATGGTTTTGACACTCTCGTTGAAATCATTTGGCCATTGATGTTTAAGATTTATTTCTGGACACTGAATTCTATTTCATTAGCTTTCAGATGTATCCTTGTGGTCTTGATTACTGTCGCTTTGTAGTGAGTTTTGATATTGGGAAATGTGAGTCCTCAGCTTTGTTACTGCTTTTTAAATATTGTTTTGGCTGTTCCAGGTCCCTTGATTTTCCATGGGAATTTTAATGGCCATTTATCAATCCCCCCCCAAAAAAAAGATCTCTGGGATTTTGATAGTGATTGAGATGAATTGGTAGACCAATTTGTGAATTTTTGCCCGTAATTTCAGTTTTAATTTCTTCTTTAATCAAGAATTATTTTTAAAAGTGTTTGCCTATCTTTTACGTTGTAACTCTATTTTTGTTACATGATTAGAAAGTGTGACTTCGTGAGTTCTTTTGTTTGGATTTCATTGAAATCACCTTGTTTCTCTGATCCCAAAACCATTTATTTGATAATACCCCCTTGTCATTTGAAAAGAACACTCACCATAAATTCAGTATGTATGTAGGTAGATGCTTTCAAATCATGATATTTAAATCCTTGTTTATTTTTGTTTAGTGATATGTCTGTTTGTAAGAGGGTTTGCTGGGGCATCTTGGTGGCTTAGTCAGTTAAGCATCTGCCTTTGGCTCTAGTCATGATCCCAGAGTCCTGGGATTGGGTCCCATGTGGGGTTCTCTGTAGAGCGAAGATTTTGCTTCTCCTTCTTCCTCTGCTCTTCCCCTGGCTCATTCTCTCTCTCTTTCAAATAAATAAATAAAATCTTTAAAAATATGTAGGAGGTTTTGCTAATAGCTTTCACCATGATTGTGGATTTGTATCTATTCCTAAACTTTAAATTCCTATACTTTGAAGTTATGTTGTTAGATTATAAAGATTCATAACTGTTATACTTGCATAGTCACTGTCCTTTACTTTCCATTTTTTTCCTTCCAGTGACTAAAGAGCATACTATATCCCTTTGAAACTTTTTTTTCTACTGAAGTATAATTATCATAGTGTTATGTTAGTTTCAGGTGTACGACATGATGATTCAACAGTTTTATACATTACTCAGTGCTCACCACAGTAAGTGTGGTCACCATCTGTCACCTATGTTTTTATAGTCCTAGTGACTATATTCCCTATGTTGTACTTCTATTTATTTTGTAACTGGAAGTTCATACCTCTTCATCCCCTTTATCTATTTTACCCATTCCTCCCCCACCACCTCTGCTCTGGCGGCCACCTCTTTGTTCTTTATATTTAACTCTGGTTTGTTGTTGTTGATCTCATTTGTTGTTCGTTCATTTGTTTTGTTTCTTAAATATCACATAGGAGTGAATGCATATGGTATTTTTCTTTTTCTGACTTATTTCACATAGCACTATATAACCTCTAGGTCCATCCTTATTGTGGCAAATGGCAAGATTTCATTTTCCTTATGGCTGAATAATATTCCACTGTATATATGCTCCTTCAAAACTTTTTAATACACGTTAAATTTCTGTTTTACTAATCAGCAACTAGAGTTAATAAGCATTCTCTGAAGAAGACATTGAACTTTGGTGCTCTTTTTAAAAAATCCTTTCCATGGCCCCCCCCTCACTACTTGACATCTTGAAATCAGCTGGAATTCTATTTCTAGAAAATTAATTTTTTAAAAGATTTTCTTTATTTATTTAACAGAGAGAGATCACAAGTAGGCAGAGAGGCAGGCAGAGAGAGAGAGGAGGAAGCAGGCTCCCCGCTGAGCAGAGAGCCCAATGCAGGGCTCAATCCCAGGACCCCGGGACCATGACCTGAGCTGAAGGCAGAGGTCTTAACCCACTGAGCCACCCAGGAGCCCTGAAAATTAATTTTTTGTACTGTGCATCATTCATCATAAGAGTAAATTTCACAGATTCCTTTACTGTGATAATTAAATGAGGTAATGCATGGAAAGTATTTGACAGGACACTTGGCATATGTTAATCATTCAGTAGTGTTTGCAATGACGATGAGGATTATCAAGAGTATTACCATTTTCTGCAAGTTCCTTTTTGATGATCTTATGCTCAGCTTTCGTTATCACTACTAACTGGATGATTTCCTAACCTATGCTACCTACCTCGCCACCATCCCTGGCTTATTTTATTTTCAATTTTTATTACAGATCACTACCTAAATATTCCACCAAGACACCCATCTCAATACATCCAAGTCAAACTTTCTTTTAATTCCCCAATTTCTGATAATGGAACAGGCATTCTCCCTGGTCTCTGATTTGGAAATCTTGGAGACATCTTTGCTGTTCCTCTTTGATTGCCCACATCCCCCGGCAGGATAGTTGAGCTCAGTGCCTGTATCATGTGGTTGCATGGTCAATGGTAGTTTTCTTCCTCTCCCTCCTTTAACTTCAATATCTTGCAAAGTACTGTAAGCACTTTAAAAAATTCTATTTACCTTCCTCTTAATGACCCCCTCCTCCCAATGTTTTACTTCCCATCCAGCATTGAGTTAGATGCCTAGTTTCCTTCCTTATTTTCTGATTTCTCCTCCCTTCTGCTATCCTTACTATCCAATCCCCTCAAAGATTGTGTCAATCATATATTTCTTATATACTACCTAACAAGCTCCTTGTTTTGACTATAAGTCTAAAGTCCCCAGTCTGTGACTGAAACCGATCTTACCTACAACAGCAACTACTACCTTTCTGGACACTGAGGGTCAGTGAATATGGCACATGGGTTCCTCCCTGAAAACCCCAAACATTCTCTGAACTTAGTTTTGATTTTATCTTTGATAGTCTCTCTGCCTAGAAGCTTTCCTCAAACATACTCCGAGGTGATCAGGAAGCCGGAGGTGGGGCTCTATCCCAGGACCCTGATATCATGACCTGAGCCAAATCAAGAGTCAGCAGCTCAACTGACTGAGCCACCCAGGCTCCATGATCAAGGTTTCTAAACATCCTATGTCACATAAAACTTTGTTCAAATACAAAAATGCTATTTTCTATATATAAAGCTTTACTTGGAGAATGAACTAGCTAAACATGTCTCTGAATGGCACAAGAGAAGGCACATGGCATTGTTATGAGGGAAAACCTGAAGGAAACATGTACTTTGTAAGAAAACCTGGCCACAGAAACAGCTGTGACCTATGAATAGAGATCTTTCTGAATATTTGATCAAGTGCCAGAGGTTGCCTTTAAACACAGTTTATGATCAACACAACTTTAGAAAGAGTTGGCTTTCTATGTTGCTTTTGTTCACAGAGATAGTAACGACAACTTTCTACCACTACACTGTAGAGCCCGAGTAGATGCAAGAAAATAATGGGTTCTAAGTCTGGGAATGCAGATTGCAGCCTAATTCTGGAGGACTTTGAAGGCTGATATTGGGGTGTATGGAGTAAGCAGCTCATTGACAGGTTTTAATTGTTCTTGTTTCCTGTTGTTCCTTTTTGATCTTGGAGCAGCATCATAGAGATATGCTTCAGGAAAATTAATCACACAGCAGAGCAGCAGAGAGGGGCTTGACTGGGAAGGAGAACGTAGAACGACAGACTTAGCTGGTATACTTAGAATAGATTAGGAAGCGGTCAAATGAAGCAAAGTGGCAGAAGTGATAGAGGGGAGGGAAATGATGCTGATGTTGGGAGCTATTATAAAGGAATTAACAACTGAACTGTGAATGATTATGATGGTCAGGATAAGGACAAACCAAAAATAGCTCCTAAAGTTTTGAATCAGGAAGAGGAAAGAGACCATCACAGGATGGAGACTGGGGTTTGGTGTGGGAGGGAGAGAGCCTAGAGGACCTAGAAAGGTTACTCTTTTTCCTCCTGTGAAAATGTGTTTTTGTTTTACTTCTCCCATTTTTCCTTCCCAGTCTCTTATTTGTCCCTTTAAAAGCTAGTATTTTAGACAAGTCACTAATATCTGAGCAGTGCAGGTCAATTAGCTACCTCTTTTCATGCAACAAATGGAACAAAATTTAATAGGATTTATCATAGCCAGTGTTTTTATCAGTGTAGAAAAAAAAAGATATGGTTATATGCTCCTAGAGAGGAGTATAAATTGGGAATTAGTTTTATGATCAGAGGTCCCTATACTATAGAGTTTGGCTTTTTACTTTTTTTTTTCTTTTTATTTTTTAAAGGTTTATTTATTTTAGAGGGAGACAGGGACTACAAGCAGGAGGGACAGACAGAGAAGGGGAGAGAATCTCAAGCAGATTCCCAGCTGAGTGCGGAGCCATACACGGGATTGGATCCCACTACCCTGAGATCAGGTCTTGAGTCAAAATTGAAGTCGATGGTGCAACTGATTGCACCACCCAGGTGCTCAGGCTTTTTAGACATTTTTTTCTAAGATTTTTTTTTTAAAGATTTTATTTATTAATTTGACAGAGAGAGATACAGCAAGAGAGGGAACACAGCAGGGGGAGTGTGAAAGGGAGACGCTTAACTACTGAGCCATCCAGACGCCCTGGCTTTTTAGACTTTAAATCAAATTTATTGATATATAATTTACATATAATAAAATACTCCCTTTTAAGTGTATTATTAGGTGAGTTTTGACAAAAGTGTGCCTGTATAACTACTACCCCAATCAAAATAAAAATAATTTTTCATCATTTCCCCCAATTCACTCATGTCCCTTTACTATCATCCTCTGTTTACACCCTACCAAAGATACGCATTATTCTGCTTTCTGCCAGTAGGTATTAATTTTTCACATTTTTAACATTTCAAATATATGGAAACATACAGTATGCACTTTTTTGTGTCTAACTTTTTAACTAAAAAGCCAGGGGAAGCTCTCCTCTACGCTCCAGGTGAGAAGCTGCTCTATTTGTGAATTGCTTAATAAAATCAATTAGATTTTCACATAAAAAAAACGGTTTTTAAATATCTCCAGATTGATGTGTATACTAGTCATTCATTTCTTATTATTATTAAGTAGTTCCAGTATGATTCCAATTTTAGTAGTTCCACTAAAACTTGTTTAGGTAGTTACCCATTGATAGATTCTGTTTCCAGTTTTTGCCTGTTAGGAATAAAGAGATTAACATTCATATTTAAGTCTCCATGTGGATATGTTTCATGTCCCTTGGGCAAGTACCTAGGAGTGGAATTGCTTGGTTATATGGTAAGGGTATGCCTAACATTTTAAGAAACTGCCAAATTGTTTTCCAAGGTAGGTGTACCATTCTACATTCCCACAAGCAATATATGAACATACTGCTGCTCGACATCCTTGCCAACACTTGGTTATGGAAACCCTTTCCAAATTTAGTCCTTCTAGTAAGTGCACAGTGGTATTTAATTGTATTTTAATCTACATTGCTCTAACAACTAGTGAGTTGAACATACTATTGTTTTTTTATTAGTCATTTGAAGAGTCATTTGAGAAGTATCTGTTCAAATTCTTTGCACATTTGAAAATTTGGTGGTTTGTTTTCTTATTGAATTATGAGTGAGATTCAAGTTCTTTATCAGATATATGTATTATGAATAATTTCTCCTAGCCTGTGGGTTGCCTTTTCATTTTTGTTAAAGGTGATTTTCAAAGAGTGTAAGTTTTTAGTTTCAATAACATCTAATATATCAATTTTTTTTTTTTTTAATGATCAGAACTTTAGGAGCTCAGCTTAAGAAAATGTATGCCTTGGGGACCTGGGTGGCTCATTTGGTTAAGCTTCTGACCGTTGGTTTTGGCTCAGGTCATGATCTTAGGGGTTATGAGACAGAGCCCCACATGGGGCCCCATGCTCAGCAGAGAGGCTGTTCAAGGGTTCTTTCCCTCTGCTCCTTCCCCCACTCACTCTTGCTTTTCTCTCTCTCTCTCTCAAATAAACAAATACATCTTAACACAAAAAAGAAAAGAAAAGAAAATGCAAGCCTCACCATCGGTTCACTATCTATTACCTACCTGGGATGCTTGAATGTTGCAGACTTGGGCTAGAATCTAGGCAAATTTTACAAACTCTCACAAATGTGACAGCCACTTTTGTTTGTAGTAATGGGTATCATTTCGTGGGTATATACTGTGCAATATGCAGGGTGCTAAATACTTCATTTAAAAATTTCTGTTTCTTCCTTACAAAAGCCTCACTGGAGAGGAAACGTGGATGAAGAGTTATAAAATAATTAGGTTAAAGGCTTAAATATTATCAGTGGCAGAACTAGAAGATACTTGACTCTAAAACCGTTTGTCTTAAAAACTGTCCTATCTCAGAAATCTTCATATCTGTTGAAGTCATGAAGTGGAAATCCTCTTAGGGCTGCTTTTGTCTGTTTCCTGATGGCAAACACAGTCATGGAACTGTGGGGTTTTCTGTAATATTCAGGCTCCACTTTTATGGCAGTTCCATCAGCTTCCCGACCTCTTGATTGTGGCTACAATGTTTTGTCTTTGTTTAATTGGCTTGGGTTTTAACCTTAACAGTTCTAGTGGCAAACTCCAGATTCCTCACCTTCCCGCTTATCGCACAAGAGGCAACTTCTCCTGGGAGGTCAGTTTCATGGAGTTCAGGGAGTCCTTCCAGGATCTCAGCTTATAAGCCAGTCTTTCAGCCCTTCCAATGATTTTGTAACAATCTAATTCTCTTTATTATATCACTTTCTGCTTAAAATACTTCATGTGGCATCTCTTTCCAGCACAGAACCCCGCCTGGTACACATGGTCTGGACACACATTCAACAAAGGCTTGAGCAACTATTAATCGGAAATGGAAGAAAACAGGCAGTTCAGGGACAAGAAATCGAGTCCTTGGGGAGACAGGCATGTCAGACACCTTCTCCATCCCAAGCAAATAATGTGCTAGCTTGATTATCAGGGAACCAGGAAACCAATATCAGGACAGGCTGTGCTCCGACAGGGCATGTATTGAGCTAGTAAACTCTATCCTGGGCCTCTCAGACTCCTCTTGTTGCTTATGCCTACAGATCAAGACACTTGATCCCAATGTGTAGGGCGAGATTGTACTTTCAGCCCAAGATGAAGCTGTGTCAGCAATGACAGCTAGAGAGAGGAAGGGACAGGGGAATGAGCAGAACAGTTTAAAGCACAAACGAACAATTTCAAGGTGAATAAAAGGCAGAGCTACTTCATAAAGCATTTAGTAGATACGTGGTGCTCATAGCCTTGAGACAGAAAATAGAAGCATCGTTTTAAATGTGTCTCTTCGTTGACTATTAAGATCTGTGAGTACTCAGGCAAGTTGTCAAGTCAGCATTTGGCAACCAATTTAGGAATTCCCTCAATGTTACTCATTAATGGTTATCCAACTCTTGCTTGAACAGTTCGAGTGACAGAGTTCATTATTTCACGAACCTGGCTATTCAATTTCTCTAACCATCAGAATGTTATTTTTGTTGTTGAATACCAAGTCATCTCTCTGTAATTTTTTCTGTCTGAGTGTAAGCATATGGTCTCTTGCTACTTATCTCATTTTTAAAGTATCTCTGGTATCCACTCCCACTCAGGAAAGGCCCCGATTTTCTTTCAGGAAATTATATTTCATCCATGGTATATGGTTTTCAAAGAAGATCTGTGTGCCTGCCTCCCACTCTGGAAACAAAGGGAAAATCCCCCCTTTCCTTGCCTTCATAAGCACAGACATAGGTATATGTCCTAGGTTAGGCCAGGTGTACACTTTCTCTTCAGTTATTTAGTTTAGTTTTTTTTTTTTTAAGATTTATTTATTTATTTATTTGACACAGACAGAGATCACAAGTAGGCAGAGAGGCAGGCAGAGAGAGAGGAGGAAGTAGGCTCCCTGCTGAGACGAGAGCCCAATGCAGGGCTCCATCCCAGGACCCTGAGATCATGACCTGAGCCTAAGACAGAGGCTTTAACCCACTGAACCACCAGGTGCCCCTTCAGTTATTTAGTCTTGAGGAAATGGGGCATAAATAAAAGGAGTGGGTAAAGGTCATAAAGCACAGAGGTAGTGTGTTGTTTGCACAATGAAGTCCTGAGACAGTGGCTATACTTTCTGCTTGCAAATCTATTTGTTTTACCTTTGTAATTGTTCATTTCAGAATCTGGTCCTCTAATTTCAAGTCTAGGTGCCTCAGTAGCCTTCTACTGGTTTAGTTATCTTAAAGTTTCTTTCTGATTTTGCAATTCAAATCTCCAAACAAAATCCTATATATGAATGGGTGAGCTTTTTCCCCTGAAGTGTCTAGTGTTTGCTTATGTTACTTAGGAGCAATTTGTTTGCAAGGACAGGACCCACTTCAGTCGACTCAAAAACTGAGATATTCATTGAAAGAACATAAAGAAGGCTCAAGGTCCTAAGGATAGCAATTAGAACTGGATCTGCAGAAATGGAGCTAGGAAACAGGGAAATCAAGAGCTGTGAATAATAATTGAAAGAACAATTATTCTTTCAATCTCAGCAGCCAAGTGTTCTCCTTTATAGTAGTGGGTTCACTGCTGTTTTCTGGACATATGTTTTGGTCTCTATTCTTGCTGGGTTCCTGTGTAACCATCTCATATCAACCAATTATGACTTTTTTTTTTTTTTTTTTTTTTTTTTTTTTAGCTTAACCTACAATCAAGTAACTACAACTCTATGTCTCTTAGTTCTAATTGTCAAAAGAGAAATATTTGTTCCCCAACCTGCCAGTAGATTGGCTGGTTTGGGAGTAGGTATTCATCCTTAATCAAATCAGTTGGGGACAAGTTGGGGCAGGTTAATTGTATATCCTTCTGGGTGCAGTAGGTCAAGGTATAAGGTGCAGTTGGGAGTATCTGGCAAAATGACTGATTGGTCTGGAATGCTCTTGATGGGTGAATGATCCTCATAAGTCCAGACATTTTGAAAAATTGTAACCTGGGAATTGGAAGTTATTTTCTTCTTCTTCTTCTTTTTAAAGATTTTATTTATTTATTTGACACAGAGTCACAAGTAGGCAGAGAGGCAGGCAGAGAGAGAGGGGGGAAGCAGGCTCCCTGCTGAACAGAGAGCCTGATGCGGGGCTTAATCTCAGGACCCTGAGATCATGAACTGAGCTGAAGGCAGAGGCTCAATCCTCTGAGGCACCCAGGTGCCTCGTAAGTTATTTTCTTCTAAGACTCACCCAAGATTTCTGGGACACCTGGGTGACTCAGTCAGTTAAGCAGATAACTCTTGATTTTGGCTCAGGTCATGATCTCAGGGTCCTGGAACTGAACCCCACACTGGGCTCCATGCTCAGTATGGAGTCTGTTTGGGGATTCTCTCTCACTCCTTGGGGCTGTCCCCACCCAAATTGTGCACACTTTTTCTCTCTCTCAAATAAGTAAACAAATTAATCTTTTTTTTTTAAATAAAAAAAGAATCATCCAAGATTTCCTACTCACTAAGAATAATCCTTCTCACCAAAGAATACCTGTTTGTTTGTAAGTTGTTATCCTAACTGTAGTCACTAGTTGTTGCCCCTGAGAGGCTGATAGAGACCCATTACCTCTCTTCAGTGGCTCTCTGTGACATTCGAGGCTTTCTCCAAGTGATGTCCATGGACCACCTGCATTAGAATCTCCTGAAAGCTTAAAATGGAGACAGAGTCCTGAGATTCACTCTAGATCTACTGAATCGGAATTTGGGCAGGGGCAGGAGTGGAAAAGCTGTCCGTTCACATTTCCCACAAATTCTCTAGGTGATTCTCAAATACATTAATGTTTGAGAATCACTAAGCCAGACTATCCATTACTTGAGGACAGGGAACAGTATCTGTCTTTTTCAGGATTCTATCCATTATACATTGCCTGGCACCCGGAAGACTCAGTAATAAAGTAATAAAGTAATAAAGACTCAGTAAACTCTTACATCAAAACATAATACTGATTATATACAAATATATAACAACAGTGATGAGGTTTAACTTACAATTACTGGCTGCATCATAAACTCATGATTACGTTACAATACCAAATTATTTCTATCAATTACTAAAAAGCACTCTTTCAAAAAATCATCCCATTAGTGTGATACTTTTAATAGCTAGAATTCTCCTTTGCTTTTATGTTAGACTTACTTTCAGCCCACACCCTAATTCTTCTTCTCTAAATGGCATAGGTATGGTTTTCATGTCCTATGAGTCCAATTTCAATTACTGTGAGATAGAAATATTTGCCCATATTTAGCCATGCTGTTCATTTTCCTATTAGTTACTTTCTGTTTCATACTTATCGAGTACAAAAAAGGATTGCTGGTGAATCAGAATGTGAGGCGGTCATGGTCATACAGATAATATGCAAGGAGTAACTCTGAGGCCTCAAGAAAGTAGTAGATCATAGTTTTTCTCTGTTCTCCTTTCATATTTTTATAAAAATATGTGTTTTTACACTATTGTAGAACAAATATAATGGCAGTTACATGCTTTATAATTTATATTGCTGATTTTGTGAACTTCTGGAAATTCTGCTATATTTCTGACAGTTATATAACTCCGTGATACTAAACCCCTGTGATACTATGCTATGAGCCAAAATGTTATGACATTGTAGGGAGAGAGGCCTGTTCCATTTCTGCCTAACCCCCATCTTCCTCCTCTCTTTACCAAAGGGAAATTCCCTCCCCCTTCACTATTCCCTTCCCAATACCATCCATGGGTGTTGGTGCTAAACCCCAGAGACACTGAGATTTAAGTTAAGTCTGACCAAGTAAATTTCTTTTTTCCTTTTTGTGAAATATACTCCAAAATCAAAACATTTTCCAAATCCAATCACTTCTCTTTCCCTCCACTGTTCCCACCCTGGTCTAAATAATGTCAACTCTTACTGAATTATTACAAGAACCTGATTTGTCTCCATGCTTCCACCCTTGCTCCACACCCAATACCCTAGTCTCAGTATAACTTGTAGGACGTTGCCTCAAAAGTATGTGAGACACAGTCATTCCTCCACGGCTCACTGAGGCACTGGTCAAAGTCTTCACAGTCACCTAAAAGGCTGTACACATTCTGTCATATAATAAGCACTTGATAACTTTTTGCTAAGTGAATGAGTAAATTTAAAGAAATTTAGTTCTTCTTACTTTTTTTTTTTAGTTCTTCTTACTTTCAAATTAATACCCTAGTTCCTCAGACGCTCTTCTGAGAAAATGGCTTCCAGACTTCCATTCTAGTCATCATCCTCCTACATGAACTTTAGGTTTTGTTGTCCTTCTTAAAATGTGGCACCAAGATGCGAACATAGTGATTCCAGTTTGCTTAACCAGCAAAGTTTACTCCATACATCCTTCTATCCCTGGGGCTTAGAATCGCATTAACTTTTTTGGCAGCCATGTTGTAACATTGGATCACATTCTGTTTGCAGTGAATGAAAATTCCCACGTCTTCACCCAGAAGCTGATGTTAATTCAAATCTACTCATCCTTGCACTTGTGCAGTTGGTATTTTGAAGCTATGTAAGGACTGCCCAAAATTATCTTCTTTCATAGAATTTGATTCTTTTTTGTTCAAAGAAATTTACATCAAAGCCTCTAATTGCTCAGTTTTGCTACTATGGCAACACTGTTAGATGTTACTATTTTTTTCAGCCATTACATTTCCCATCATCAGCTTGTCCCCCTTGTCTTCCAACTGGTGTACAACACAAAAGTGGTTTTTTTTTTTTCCTTTTCTAAGATTATTTTGCTAGATCATTTAAATATTTCTCCTGACATGACTAATTGTAGAAAGAAGAGTTACACAGACTTTGGAAGATCTGGGTACTGTCTTGTCTGCTACCTCTGTGATCTTAGAGGTGTGAATGAAGCTTAATTTCATCACCTATGTAAAATGAGAATGATGATAATAACATCTGCTACTTAATAGGATTATTTCAAAGGTCAGTGGGATCATGGGAGTGTGAAGGGAGTACTGATATAAAACAAGAAAAATGCCTAGAGACCCTAAATCAAGTTAGAATCAAATAATCTTCTCTTCTTTTGCTACTTTTTTCCCTTTAAAATATAGCTCTATAATATGGAGAGCTGGTCCGAAGTTAAGATACATTGGTTCTCACCCAAATTTCCACACTAACTAGTTTGGGTATCTCAGAAAAATAATAGAACCTGATAGGTTTTATTTTCCTAACCAAAACAAACAAACAAACAAACCCCATAAAAAGCAATAGGATTTGCCCACGTACTTTCTAAGATCTCTCTCAGCTTTTTGAATTTTTAAAAACCTATCGTGTTGGCCCACCCTGAAGAATAACACAAGTCTTATTTGTACATTTGTCTTCGTTAAGGTACATGTCTAGTGGTTTCTATAACAACTAAGATACATATGCTGCATTTCAAATAGACGCAGAGATGTAGTGCCTGTAAGAGCTAAAGGCTTTCAAAGGAGTCCTGGAATACCAAGCTGAAACCAGCGAGGTTTATTTCAAGTAATTAAAGAACCACTTGAGCAAAACTAGAAAGAATTTTCCCTCTACTGAATGTGAGTTTCATAACAGAGACCCCACCCAAAACCCGTGGGTGCTGAGGACTTTAATAACTATAATGCATCTTGTTTAAATAAAAAACAGTTAATCTTTTCGTATGAAGTTTAAAAGATGCAGACATTAGCAATCAGTTATTTAGAAAACATGCACCACTCCTGTGCAAAAATATCAAACTGCTGAGAAGAGAAGCTAAGTTAATATGAGCATACAAGAGAGTGACAAGTGGAGACATTACTTCCAATTCTTTTCATGAAGCTTATTTTATTGAAAACATGATTAAAAATTTAAAATAATTCAATAACACTAATATTATATTATCCATGATCCTGCTACTGTAATTGAACTTTAAAGATTACTATTTTTAATTTATAGACATATATTTCAATTCCCTAAATTCATGGGAATAATCGGCCTTAGGCCTTCATGGGAAGAGTACTTAATCTGTAGGGAGAATCTATGAGGAGAATCTTCTGAAATTTGGCTTGGTAGCTTCCAAGACACCACTCTTTCTGTTCTCCAGTTTTCCACCACCAGCTTGTTTTCAGTTATCTTTGCCGGTTCCTCGTTATCTTCTCTTTCCCTAAATTTGAGTACTTCGGGGCTCAGTTCTTATATTTTTTCTCTTTTCTATCCTGCTAATTGCCATGGCTTTAAATTTCGCCTATCTGCTGCTGACATTCACGTTTATAAATTTAGCTCAGAGCTTTCTTTCCCCCTTGAACTCCAGACTTGTGTGTACATCTGCTTACAAGACTCATTTACTTGGAAGTCCCAAACATAACAAAACCAAATGAATCTCTTGAATGTATCCCAAAACTTACTGTATTTCCAGACTTCTACCACTCAGTAAATACCAACTTCTTTCTTCTGGATAGTCAAATCCCAAATCTTGGAGTCCTTCCTGACTTCTTTCTCTCATACCCAACATCCATTAATTTTACAGAGAGAGAGGCCATGTGTGAGCGGGGGGTGGGGGGGCGGACAGAAGGTGAGAGTGACAGAGAGAGTGAGAGAGAGAATCCCAAGTAGGCTCCACACTCAGTGAGGAGCCTGACACAGGGCTTGATCTCATGACCCTTACATCATGACCTGAGTTGAAATAAAGAGTCAGAGGCTCAACTGACTGAGCTACCCAGGCACCCCATTAGTGCTATCTTTTAAATATATTCAGAATCCAAGTGCTTCACACTTCTTCCCACTACCACCCAGTTGCAAACTGTAATCTTTTTCACCAGGATTTTGTAATAGCCTCCTAATTTGTCTCTTCCCTTTCCCCACTCTCCTTCTAAAAGCCATTCTGTGTAAGTGGTCTTAAAAGTAAATTAGATCAGAGGGCACTTGATGTAACGAGCACTGGGTGTTGTATGCAACTGATGAATCACTAAGTTCTACCCCTGAAACTAGTAATATAGCATATGTAAACTACACTGAATTTAAATAAAGAATTTTTTAAAAAGTAAATTAGATCATGTTGTTCCTTTCCCCGAACCCTACAGTGACTTCTCATCTCACTCAGAGTGAAATCCAAAAGCCTTACCATGGCCTAAAAGGCCCTACAAGATCTGCACTCCTCCTCCCCACGGATCTGATTTCATGTCCTACTGCTCACACCTCATCTGCCCACCTTACACCAGCTAATTCTGGCCTCCTTTCTTTTCCAAACATGATCCAACCTTGCACATTCCCACTCCAGGTTTTTGCCCTTGCCATTCTTTTCAGATGCCTCCTTGAATCACTTTCTCAGAAAGGTCTTCCTAACCACCCCTATAAAATAGTACCACCCACCTGTCATCTTTACTCTGTATCCCATTTTACCTTGCTTTGTTTTTCTTCTTCACACCTATCACCACCTGACATATCACATGTTATTTGTTTAATGTCAGTCTTTTAAAGTAAGGTCTATGATGTCACTTTTGTTAATCGTAGTATCTCCATCACCTAGAACAATGTTTAGCCCACAATAAGCACCCAATAAATATTTGTTGAACAAATGAATAAATAAGCCCTGTAGTTTTAATCAGAGACTGACAAAAGATACATGAGCAGGTAAAAAGTAAACACACCATTAACTGATTTGATACAGTGAAAATGATTGAACTAGTTACATGTGTCTGAATCTCACAAATAAAGTGGGCAAAGATTTAAATTGCAGAAGAATATATATATATATACATAGACACACACATATATAAATGGCATCAAAAATAAAATGCTCAGATATACACATTTTATATAAATTGTGTGAGATACACACATATATGTGTATGTATATATATATGAACACATATACATGTATACATATATACATACACACACATACTATATATATATATATATATATGTACATACACACACACATATATATATGTGGGAGTGGGGAGAGGCAAAGAGAGAGAGAAAGGAAAGAGATGATGTCTAAGAATGAGAAATACCAAATTTAGAGGGTAAAATGGCAGATACCCAAAGGGGTAGTGTGGGCAGAGAAATTCATATTACTCTAACTTTTTGTATGCTGAAGTAAAAAAAATCAGTAATGTAGATTTTAGAGAAAAATGTTTAGGGTCCCAAAAGAGAGACTCTTTGCATCTTATGGATAATTCAACTGAATAAAACTCCCGTTACACAATACTGCTATCCTTCAAAAACCTTCTGTGCTACCAAACATCAGTTCTTCACTTTTTTAAAAAAAAGAAAAAAACTTTTTATTTTGGAAGTTTCAAAGATGGGGAAAATGTAGAGAGTTTAGTATATTACATCCTCATGTATGGGATTTATTCTTTTCCTCAAAATGGAACAACAGGGATTAGATTTATCCTCTAGCATGAAACAACTGAAAATAGAAACAACAGTTCCAAGCCACCAGACATCGGGCAATGAAGGACAGAGATCACTGAGAAAAGGGGAACAAATGAGGTAAGCCTAAGATGGCCCCAGCTTTGCTTGGAGAGAAGTTTTAGGCTTTGTAGCAGGGAGGGAACCCAATGACATTGCTGCTTGTTGGGTACCTATGCTTCAGGGGCCAGAAGAATAATGAAAGAACACACACCACTCAGAAACGTTCCTCTTGTGTAGATGGACAGAAAACGTTCTCAATTAGAGGCAAGCAGCAGAGGTCAGGAGCGAGTCTTGGCCATGAGTGATGGAAGAGGAAGCTTTCTATCCCAGCAACAAACACTATAGTAGCACTCTCCCCCTTCTCTCCCCTCTGTCCATGCTTAACCTTCTGGAAAGAACAGATAAGAAACATCAAAGGACACATGAACCAAAGTCTGTTGAACAAACCTGATGATTCTCTATTCCTGTTTCATACAAAGTTATCTTTTAACAAATAAAACAACATTGAAGAAAGAGTTGTTTTTGAAAAGAATGGGTAACCATAAACTGGATATGTTCAGATCTCTTGGTTCTCTGTGTTCAGATCCATTACTCCTATGATGTGGGACAGGAAAAAAAATTGGTATTAAAGTGACTTTTGCTGCTTAAGGAAACCAAATCTAGAAGCCTGGCCCACGAGCCTCTTTGCAAGTATATTGCTTAGATTTCATACTGTTTCTTTCTTATTCTAAGTAATCCTACAGGAGTCCTATCCCTAATGTACTTCTTCTTTGTGTATTACCCTGAAATCTTCCTAATGCCATCTTGTGACATGTGGCATTACTTGACTATCCTTTGACACATTCAGGAACAAGCTAGGAGTTGGGAGGGTATACATTTCAATCAGACACAGATCCTTATCTCCAAGAACATAGAGGGGAAAATAAGGCAAGTATATAAATAACTCTATAAAAGGTACAAAAATATATATCCTATAAGAAAATGCTTTTAAGAAGTTTCGGGTTTGTAAGAGATCTTAATGGTCAAGCATTCTTATTTCCTCATTTTAGAGAGGAAGACACTAGAAGAGAAAAGGTTAAATGACTCATTCTGTGCAGTAGAATCTTCTATTAGTGAGGCACCATGGTGGGCTAGGAAGAACAGTGAACTTAGGGCCGGACAACCTCGGAGTGATTTTGGATTTCAGTCCTTATTAGCTTTCAGGAAGAAAAAATGATCAGACTTTCTTGAGCCTTAGTTTTCTCATTCACAGGACAAAGATAATAATGCTTGCTTATTATGGCTGATGTAAAGATCAAATGAGATAATGAAAAATTTCTGTGGACTATGAGGCAATATAAAAATGTAAACTCTTACTGCAGTTGATGAATTGCAGAACTGGGAATAAAATTCAAATCTCCTAACTGTGAGATGCTTGTCCATCATGTGTTAATGTGAAATGCTCTCCATGACTTCTAGTACAGGACTTAGAAATTCATCTTTTCGCATAGGATAGAATGTAATTACCAATCACACATATGTTGTTGACTCAGATTATATGCCCATTCTTTACCTGTTTGAGTTATATACAGAAAAATAAAATAGATGCTCTTGCTACATAATTTTCTTGGCTAATTCTCACAGTAACATAGGATAAGGACTTTGTCCAACATTTCTCAATACCATGTTGTATTTTCAGCCTGTTTATTCTGGCGTCCTTCTTAGAAGCAGTGTTAGTGTTGAATAAAAGTTAAGCAATTAAAAAGAAAAATAAACATCAGGAACTTTGTAGATCAAAACTTGTGAACACATCCTTGAGGCACTTTAAGAGAAGTTAAGTGATAACATCACTATAATATTGTGTTACTTCTTTGATCTGCTAAAAAGCTAAGTGATATAATCAGTTTTTTATTTCTGAGTTTTCTTTCTAGTTGCTGCATGTGGCAACAAAGCTAAAAAATAGGTTAATTATAAAAGCTTTTGTCCTCTTCCTCACCCCATTACAGACTTCCTCTTTAGAGCGAGTAAGAAAAGAGGCAATGAAGTTTATTTATATATATACTACTGTATGATTTAAAAAAGGTCTTCAAGAGGCGGCTTGTTGTAGTGGAAAGAACATGGAGTTTGGATTCTGAAGTTACCAGTTTCAATTTTCCATCTGACTCTTTGGGACTGGAACCAAGTAACTTTTTAAACCTGAATTTCTTTATCTGTAGAAGATAAAAACCAATAAAACCTACCCCCGGACTGTCAGAGGAGTTTATGGTATCCCCCAAATAATTAAAAGGCAGTTAACAATGAAGATCACATTAGGAAGAGAAAATAAAATTAAAATCATTTAAAAAATGAGGCACATAAATATAAAGTTAGGAAATGTAAATGCAGTCAGCAACAGAATTAATTGGTAAAATAGAGGCAATGGAGCCCCAAACAATTGCTATGACTGATCCACAGACCTGAGTCTGAATTTCCTTTCTTTTTTTTCCTAAAGAGAAAAACATGGCTAGTCACCAAACAAGAGTGTTCATCCACGAGGTGAAACGCAGATTAGTAGTTTTGTGGCTCCTCAGAAAATTAAACATTGAATTACCATCTGATCTGAAATTCCTAGGTATGTATCCAAAAAAAAAAAAAAGAAAACAAGAATTCAAACAGATACCCGTATACCAGTGCTCACAGCAGAATTGTTCACAAAAACCAAAAGGTGGAAACAACCAAAATGTCTATCAACAGATGGATAGATAAATAAAATGTGATATATCCACGCAATGAAATATTATTCAGCCATAAAAAGAAATGAGGTACTGATCCATGGTACATCCTGGAATGAAAACATTATGCTAAGTGCAAGGGATCAGACACAAAAGGTCACATGTCCTATGATTCTGTTTATATGAAACATCCAGAATAGTTAAATCCATAGAGACAGAAAGTAGATTAGTGGTTGCCAGGCCTGGAGAGAGGGAGAAATAGGAAATGCCTGCTTGATGGGTATAAGATTTTCTTTGGGAGTGATGGAAAAGTTTTAGACATTTGTAACACATTGTAAATGTACTAAGCACCACTAATTATATACTTTTAGTTTATTTTTTAAAAGTTTTTTTAAAAAGATTTTTTATTTACTTATTTGAGAGAGAGAGAGAAAGAGTGAGAGAGAGCGAGCAGGGGTGAGGAGCAGAGGGAGGGGAGAAGCAGACTCCACACTGAGCAGGGAGCCTGATGAGGGGCTTGATCCTAGACCTGAGCCAAAGGCAGATGCTTAACCAACTGAGCCACCTAAGCGCCCCTATTTATTTTTTTTAAAGATTTTATTTATTTATTTATTTATTGAGATTTTATTTGTTTATTTGACAGAGATCACACGTGGGCAGAGAGGCAGGCAGAGAGAGAGAAGAGGAAGCAGGCTCCCTGCAGAGCAGAGAGCCCAATGTGGGGCTCAATCCCAGGACCCTGGGATCATGACCTGAGCCAAAGGCAGAGGCTTTAACCCACTGAACCACTCAGGTGCCCCATAGATTTTATTTTTAAGTAACCTCTGCACCCAACATGGGACTAGAATTTACAACTCTGAGATTAAGAGCTGTATGCTCTACAGACTGAGCCAGTCAGGTATCCCTAATTATATACCTTTAAATGGTTAATTTTATGTGAATTTTACCTCAATAAAAAATAAAACAAAGTCAAAGCAAAAATAAATGAGTTGCCAGAGCAAGAATAAATGAAAAAAGTGTAACTATTTCTAATAATAAGGCCACAAAGGACATTCTTTAAGGAAACAAACCCTCAGCAATATCTTTATTTGAATATAGGGTCAGGTTTCACTTTCTTTAGAGGGTCTTCAAGATCAGTTGATGTCATGATTATGAAAGGGAACATGGTAAGGGCATTTTTACTGGAAGCAGGGGGAGTATAAATGTTAGTAATCCAGCTCTTGCTACAATTGTCTCTGATGAGTGGCAGAGATAAAATTAAGATGGCATAAGTCAGAGATAAAATAAAAAAACATCTAGAAGAAGAAATGGACCTGCTATCCTTCTGCAATCCATCATAAATATTTCCCTTAGTTAGATTTTTAGAAGTTATGGATCAAGAGTTAGTTTGAGGTTGCATTCCATGTAAAGTATGTGCATGCAGTTTGCCAATTTATAGTTTTGTGCTTTCAAAGTTAGTCAACCTGGAAGCAGGAGGAAGATCCCCTGGTAGAGGAGGAGAATTGGAAGTGAGTAGTGACAACGCTGAGGTAGTAAAAGTTGTCTTGAGAAAGTATGAATCTACTCAGATACCCAAACAAAGGGTAATCATTACCTCAAATAGCTTCATGCAAAAAAATCGTGTCCTCGGTATCTCCAGGGAGAACAGGTTTCTGGTAAACTACATGAAACCATGTATATGTGGAGTTGATACGAGATGTAGTAGTTTTCATTGCTATGACTATCTGGCTTGTAATAGCTAAGGTGTAAACAACTTCACACAGAGTATTAATTCATCATTCTCAACCAATACTTGTTGAATGTTAATTGTGGGCCAATGAGGGCAGACAATACTAGCAACATTTTAGAAGAGTAAACTGAGGTTCTGAGAGCCTAAGATTTGCCCTAAGTCATAAAACTTAGACTTACAAAGTTTGGTTCCTAGTTCTTCCAAGCCTCGTTGCTGCCTCCAGGGGTTGAAATGACCAAAAACTATAGTTACCAAAGCCCTTCATCTTCACTAACTATTAAATGTGATTATTAGATGTCTTGGGCAAAGTTTTGCCATTTCTGTTTGTCTGTGCGGTGGCATTTTCTTTAATTAGTTACATGGTGTTCTCAGGAGCCACACTACCAAACGTGCACAATGCTTGGCTAACATTTACTCAGTACACATGGTATGCTTAGGTGTGGTGTTAAGCATTATGCAGACATATTCTCATTGAATCCTTAAAACAGCCTTCTGAAGAATGTCTATCATCCCTCTTTTGTTTATACAGCTATTAAGGCTCAGAAAATGTAAATAACTTGCCCAAAGTCACAGGTAGAAATATAAATATTCTGAAAATCCTAATAGGAGGATATTTAAAGGTTTATGAAAATCAGAGGCCAAACCAACAGGCTCCTATGATTCCTATCTGAAGAGCCAGTAGAGTATGGAACAAATATTGAACTAGGTATCAAAGCAAGAGACAGGGCTGGGTCCATATTCAGCTTTGTTTACCTCCAAAGCTCACCGATTAACTGCTCTGCTATACTGAGACCCAGGTCTGGAACATTTGTAATCCTTTGACTTCTCACCCAGACAATTATGGCAATAAATTCTGGGTCATTATTATCATAGTGAATAAAATTTACTGTGGCTAACACTCTTAAAAGTGCTTAACAATCATTTATGTTTCTAAATTTTAAAGTCTCCTTATGAAGGACAAGGAAGTGTCCCTCCATATAAATGTGTTTTTTTGAGGAGCTAGTCAGATTTTGCTAAGAGAGGTAAAAAATTCAGGTTACTGAGGGTTACTCTGCTGTTGGAATCAAAATATTGAAAAGTTTGTATCTGTGCTTTTTTTTTTTTAAGATTTTATTTATTTACTTGACAGAGATCACAAGTAGGCAGAGAGGCAGAGAGAGAGGAGGAAGCAGGCTCCCTGCTGAGCAGAGAGCCTGATGTGGGGCTCCATCCCAGGACCATGGGATCATGACCCGAGCCGAAAGCAGAGGCTTTAACCCACTGAGCCACCCAGGTGCCCCTGTATCTGTGCTTTTGACTAACATATCTTTCCGTTCAGATGTGTACAATGCAATAAGGTAAAATAACTCATTCGATGAAAAATTACTGTAGTGTGCTAGGTGCCACCAGGTTAAGTGCTAGGGATTAAGTACTCTAGAAATGTCAGCTCTGCCAGCTTTTGAGGAAAAGAGAAGTGATCATTATCAAATTGGGCAAACTTCACCTCTCTGGTATTCATTACCTACAGGTTAAATGAGGTGGTGTACCCAGATCTTAATGTTTCTGGTTTTTTATTTTCTGTTCAGATTTCTTCTCCTCATTTGGCACTATTCCCATGTCAGAACAACCATCTCACACTATCTTAGCTTTGCAATTCATTAACTAGTTCAACAAATGTTTATCGAACTTCCAGTATGAAGAACCACAGGAATAAAGTTGCTAATATTAGAAGCAAGGTTTCTCTGCTCATGGAGCTTACAGTTGAAATAAGGTAAGAAATAATTAAATAACAAAAATTAAAAAATATTAATTAGTAACTACAGGTTGGAAAGGTACTAAGAGGGAAATGAGATGGAGTATTGTCTTTTTTTCAGTCACACAGTGACGCAAATGATAAATGCTTTCAGTTACAAAATGACCATCTATCAAGGTTATGAGATTTTTAAAGAACGAATAGCCATTACTCTGGAAGAAAATTATACTGGGACTGGTTTACTCTCTCCTTTCTTTGTAATAGAGGAGAGGCTCCTCAAAAAGAGCAGCGAGAGAAACTCGCTTTTTAATTTTTTTTTTTCTTTTGTAAGTCAAGCGGAAAGACGAAGCGAAAAGATATCAGAACTCAAGGAAATTGCTAACCTAGTCTGGTCATGAGGATTTCTTTTAATCTTTCTAGGTTCGGGAACTGGATGGCAAGAAAACTAATGCCTTGAACTTCAAGGCAGATTTCCTTTCAATTATTACTGTCTGGTGGCAGGAACCTGAGAAGAGGTCAAGGTGTGGTTTAGGAAGAGGCAGCTCCAGGGAAAGGCACTTGGAAGGGCAGGACAGAGAACAGCGGGAGAGAGTGCGCTGACGCTCCTAAGGTGAGAGAGTAAAAAAACTCTCCGCCTGGGGAGCCGCGCGCCGCTCAGGTGGCCTTTTCCCGCTCAGGTGAGCTCCTCCCGCGCCTCCCATTGGCCGAGGCGCCCGTGGCGCTGGGAGGGCGACGCAGCCCGGTCTAGTTCAGGGTCTAGGGCGGCGCGTCACTTCCGGTAGCGCGGAGCTTGTAAAACACCCTGGAGAGAAAATGGCGGCGGCAGCGGCTTCGGCTCCTCAGCAGCTCTCGGATGAGGAGCTTTTCTCTCAGCTCCGCCGTTACGGCCTGTCTCCTGGCCCAGTGACGGAGAGCACCCGCCCGGTCTACCTCAAGAAGCTGAAGAAGCTTCGAGAGGAAGAGCAGCAGCAGCACCGGTCTGGGGGCCGCGGCAACAAGACGCGGAACAGTAATAACAATAACACCGCAGCCGCCGCGGTTGCGGCGGCGGGACCGGCGGCGGCCGCCCCAGGGCTGGGGGTCCGGCCAGTCTCGGGCGATCTCTCCTACTTGCGGACTCCTGGGGGCCTGGGCCGAATCTCGGCCTCGGGCCCGGAGAGCTCCTTGGGAGGGCCCGGGGGCACCTCGGCCGCCCCCACGGCTGGCAGCAAAGTGCTGCTGGGCTTCAGCTCGGACGAGTCGGACGTGGAGGCCAGTCCCCGGGACCAGGCCGGCGGCGGCGGTGGGAGGAAAGATCGGGCTTCGCTCCAGTACCGCGGGCTCAAACCGCTGTCGGCGCCCCTGGCCGCCAGCGAGGTGACTAACAGCAACTCGGCCGAACGCAGGAAGCCCCACTCGTGGTGGGGGGCCAGGCGGCCGGCGGCTGCGGAGCTGCAGACCCCGTCGGCGAGAGATGGAGCCGCGGAGGACGAGGAGGAGGAGGGGGAAGACGGAGAGGACAGGGACCCAGAGGCCGAGGAGCCGCTGTGGGCGAGCCGGACCGTGAACGGCAGCCGGCTTCTCTCCTACAGCTGCCGGGAGAACTATTCGGACTCGGAGGAAGAGGAGGACGACGACGTGGCCTCCAGCAGACAGGTATTAAAGGACGACTCCCTTTCCCGGCATCGGCCCAGGCGGAGCCACAGTAAGCCTCTCTCTTCGCTGACTGCTAAATCTGCCGGCGGCCGGCTGGAGACCTCAGTTCAGGGAGGGGGAGGAATCCAGATGAATGACAGGGCGGCGGCTGCGGGGAGTCTAGACAGGAGCCGAAACCTCGAAGAGTCGGCGGCGGCGGCGGAGCAGGGAGGAGGGTGTGATCCCCTGGACTCCAGCCCCATTCCTAGGTACCGTGTCAACGCTAAGAAGCTGGCCCCTCTCCTGTCCCCGCCACTGACTGACATGGACTCAACCTTGGATTCGTCCACAGGCTCCCTTCTTAAAACCAATAATCATATCGGCAGTGGGGCCTTCGGTGCGGATTCCCCCAGGATTTTTTCCAACAGCCTCCCTCCCGGTGCGTCGGTGGCTGCCTCTAGTTCACTCAGGATCAATCACTCCAATCATACGGGCGCCAATCATACCTATCTGAAAAACACATACAACAAACCGAAGCTTTCCGAACCCGAGGAGGAACTTCTCCAGCAATTTAAACGGGAGGAGGTGTCCCCTGCAGGGGGTTTCAGTGCCCACTACTTGTCGATGTTTCTCTTAACTGCTGCCTGCTTATTTTTCCTAATATTGGGACTGACTTACCTAGGAATGAGAGGGACAGGAGTATCCGAGGATGGAGGGCTCAGCAGTAAGTATTGAACCCTGTGGGGTAATGAAACAAAGGGGGTATTGCTAGGGGTTTGTTGTAACCACACTGGGCATTTTACACCAGGTGACTGTCTGCAAGAACATGTTTTAATAGCGACATGGCAGCAGATCGGGTGCACTTGTGTCGTCTTTAAGAAAGAACATTAGTACCATTATCAGAGCGATAATCCCATGCCTGGTTTTAAAATTTTTCTGTATGATCCATTGAGGAATTCAAAACATCATATAAAAGAGCAAAATATTACGAGTCTATTAGTAAAATGCATTTATGTGTGTGACTTAAATTTTCCTTTTAGCCTTAAATAACTGTGTGCAGATGGCGGTTACTTAACAGTATTGGAGTATTTTGATTGTTATGGGACATCATAGATGTTTTTTCAAATTGAGTTATGATTCTAAAAGGCAATGTAAGAGCTCTTGATATTGCAGTTAAATATTTTGGAATATTAAGTTCTGTAGTTCTGTATTTTCTATAGTTTCTATATTTTCTTTAAACAAATATAGAACGTGGGAAGACACAGCTCAAAATTGATTGCCCAGGGGGCGCCTGGGTGGCTCACATGGTTCAGTGTCTGCCTTTAGCTTGGGTCCTTGATGGGTTCTGATCTCAGAGTTCTGGGCTCAAACCCTGGACTCGTTGGGTTCCTAGCTCAGCAGGGGTTATGCCTCTCCCTTCTTCTCTGTCTCCCCCTCCTTGTACTCGGTCTTTCTCTTTCTCAAATGAATAAATAAAATATTTAAAAAAAAAATACTGCCCAGGCCAAAGCATCTTGTCTCATACCCCTGAAAAAGTAGTGGTAGGTCAGCGCAGGGCAGAGCAGGGGTTTACCATTTACCTGATACCAGTTTTTAGGCCCTGGGATTTACTTGCTCTAAAACACTGTGGGCAGGTGTGGTGTGTTCATTCATTCATTAAGCTGGCATCATCATCTGTGCTGTAGGATAGAAGTAGGGTACAGCAGTGATGATAAATCAAGAGTATTTCTGTCCTACAACGCAAGGGTAGGTACAGATCATTTTGTGTTCTGTGAAGGAAATAAGGATGGAATAGTTGGTATATGCTGCTTGAGAGATAGTGAGAGTAGCTACTCTTTGAGGTAAGATCTGAAGCAGGAGGAGACAGCATTGTAGGGAGACAGGAGAGCACTCTGGGCAGAAATTGCAAGAAAGGTCTTGAGTCGAGCAAGAGCGTTCCTATAGGTTAGAGTGGTTAGAGTATCTTGAGCAAGGGGGAGTGAGCAAGAATTTGAGCCTGCCTTTCCTTATCAGTGAAATGATGCTGATATCGATTAGAATGATGCCTACACAGATTGAAAGAGAGAAAGTAGATGTAGTGTGTGATGGATTGCTGAAGATATAATTTCTTAGTGTTAGGGCCCTCTCTCCACTCCCCCTGAAACGTCCTACCCTTTCACCCAGCATGAAGTCATTTTATTATGATTTGTGTTTATAAAATGAGCCTTACTTTTGTTTGTTTTGTTCCAAAATAGTGAATGTGCAGTTAGCAGATTTACATAAAGAGTAGGAATTAGAATGGGTATAGCCATTTCTAAGATCATCAAAGAATAGTTTATTACTCTGTTGCTTAATTAGAGGAGTAAGAAAATCCCTGAAACCCAGCACTCACTTTAACTTGCTCCCTGGGAGCAAGAGTGATACATTGTGTTCTGTCTCAGATAATTTGGGAGAACAAGAAATAAGGTCACACTAGAAGTTAAACTAGTAAACTTCTTATAAATTAATGGCATTATTATTACTGATGGGCACAATTCTCGATTAAGGTGACTGTCACATCTTTCAACTCACTGTTAAGAGGAGTGCGTTTTGTTTTAAGTACGAATATTTTGGTTGGAATAGAAAGGGATAGGACTGCTAGGGTTTTACTAGCCCCTTTACCAATGTGGAAGGAAAGAAATTGTGTTTTTTGTATTTTTTAATACATGGTAAAAGTAAAGTAGTTTGGGTGATGGAAACAACAGTGGCTAAGAGGTAGAGGATCTGGGTCCTAGGACTTGTCCAAATGACTTAGTTCCTTAACCTCTGAAACCTCATTCTTCTATGTTAAATAGGAGTAATAACTTCTGCTGTCTATGGGGCTGTTGTAAGGATCACTTGAGGTAGCTTATTAAATAACCATAAAGTGGTATTATTTAAAGTTTAGATAAAATTCGTTGTATACCTGGTAAACTATGGTATCTATGTTAAGAGAAATAGTTAAGTCATTTCTGTAAATATTTAATAGTGGATTTCTTATTCAGCATTTAATTTTTATTAAATTCCATTAAAAATACAATGTAGACATTGATACAGAAATTTGAATCCAAGTGTAATGAATCCTTAACTGTATTGTATATTTGATTTACTGAATACTCTGGTGGAAAGACGTGCCTGCTAATTCAGTTAGTCTGCACACCTAACGGTGAATAACTTTCACTCCCTATATTTATGTATTCTGAATCCTTTGTCATAGTATAATGGTTAACCAGAGCTTAACCATAGGGTTCATTGGTCAAATACTGTGCTTAAAGAAATAGTTTTGCTTTGAGTAATAATTTTACCAGAAGATTGTAGGTTATTTATGAGAGTAAGCTTTAGTAAGCTTTTATTAGTTGTCATTTAAGTTATGTGTAATGTATAATAGATTTGCCTTTTAAATAGTTCTTAATCATTTGGTCTTTGAAAATTTTTTATCAATACCCTAGTTTTATTAATTAAATTGCTTTTATTAGTTAAATTTCTGTGAGTCTCTACTTCCTAATCTGTATAACTAGGGGGTTGGAGTAGATGATCCCTAAGTTCTCTCTAGCTCCACGGTTTAAGAGTCTAACTTTGTACTGTCCTACCAAAACAACTAAAGGATCAGCCTGCACTGAGATTAGGTCATGACAACCCAACAAGAGAAAATGGAGATGCAGAATAGATTGGCTATCTTGGGTTTATGTGGTCATTAAATAAAAATTGTTTTCCAATTAGGAAAGGCATGCTTTTTGTAGAAATTTTGGGTAGAGATCTATGAAGCAAAAAATGAATAAGTATTGTCTACCTCTACCTTCTAGTCTCCCATTCACCCCTGGTATAAATAAGTTCAGATAATACCTCTGAAAACTTTCTTAATGCTTTTCATGTAAATACATACAATAGAGTACCTACTCTGTGCCAAGCACCATTTTAAGTGTTCGGGTGGGGAGAGGGAAGGGGAGCTTGACAAGTAAACAAATAAGGATTTGAGAGAGCGATAGTTGCTAACACAATTAATGATAGTAACTTTGCCTGGGATAGAAGAAGATATGAACAAGATACTTCTCCAATGAAGACATACAAATGGCTATCAGACACATGAAAAAATGTTTATCATCACTAGCCATCAGGGAGATTCAAATTAAAACCCACATTGAGATACCACCTTACATCAGTTAGAATGGCCAAAATTAGCAAGACAGGAAACAGCATGTGTTGGAGGGGATGTGGAGAAAGGGGAACCCTCTTCCACTGTTAGTGGGAATGCAGGTTGGTGCAGCCACTTTGGAAAACAGTGTGGAGATTCCTCAAGAAATTAAAAATAGAACTTCCCTATGACCCTGCAATTGCACTCCTGGGTATTTACCCCAAAGATACAGATGTAGTGAAAAGAAGGGCCATCTGTACCCCAATGTTTATAGCAGCAATGGCCACGGTCGCCAAACTATGGAAAGAACCAAGATGCCCTTCAGCGGACAAATGGATAAGGAAGATGTGGTCCATATACACTATGGAGTATTACGCCTCCATCAGAAAGGATGAATACCCAACTTTTGTAGCAACATGGACGGGACTGGAAGAGATTATGCTGAGTGAAATAAGTCAAGCAGGGAGAGTCAATTATCATAGGGTTTCACTTATTTGTGGAGTATAACAAATAGCATGGAGGACAAGGGGAGATGGAGAGGAGAAGGGAGTTGAGGGAAATTGGAAGGAAAGGTGAACTATGAGAGACTTTGGACTCTGAAAAACAACCTGAGGGTTTTGAAGGGGCGGGGGAGGTGGGAGGTTGGGGGAGCCAGGTGGTGGGTATTAGAGAGGGCACGAATTGCATGGAGCACTGGGTGTGGTACAAAAACAATGAATACTGTTATGCAGAAAAGAAATTAAAAAAAAAAAGAATATGGAATATTGCAGATGAGCAGGCCTCTCCAAGGAGGTGACGTTTGGACTGAAACTTGAATGTCTTGAAGGAACTAGCCATTGACAGGGAGAAAAGCACTCCAGGCAGAAGTAACAGCCAGTGCAAAACTCTAGGCAAGAACCGGCTTGGCAAGTTGGAGCATCAGAACAGAGTGGCCAATGTGGCTGGGATATAGTGAATGAGGGAGAACGGTATATGAAGTTAGAAGTAGGCAGGGGGCCAGTTCGTAAAGGACCTATAGGCCTTGAGAGCCACAGAAAGGAGTCAGAATTTTATTTCAAAGTGATGTTATACTATATCTATCCTGCGACTAATTTTTTCACTTAACCTTGTATGTTGAGTAATTTTCTATACACCAAGTTTAAGTACAAGGCATAAGTTAAAAATCTTACTCTCCCCGGTCCCTAGAAATGATGAGAACATTCTATAAAAATGTTAAAATCTCTGCCATCCTGAAAATGTTCTTCAACCCTGTGTTCTCCTCCAGCTGTTACTGTACTCTCAGCCAAGACTGGTATCTCTTTCTGCCTCTGCCATTCACTCAACCCATTTAGTTTAGCTTTACCACGCATTCCTCTGTAACCTCTTCTTCAAGACACAAGTTACTCAATTGCCAAATGTAAGAGAGGCATTGAAGTTCTTAGCTGCGCCTCTTTGATCCATTCCATTCAGTGATTAACTCTCTTCTTCCAGGAACTCTCCAGACTTCTGTATCACTGCTCTCTCCCAGTTTTCTTTTACTCATGTCTGTTTGTGTTTTAAATATTGGTGGTCTCTAGGACTCTTCTTGTCTTTGGTTCTATCCTTTTGTATAGTTTCTGGCTAATACCTCCTGATTTTATATTTTTGCCTTAAATGTTCTCTTCTGAGTTCTAGACTTAGCTATTTGTTTATTGGACAGTTTCTTCTGGGTGTTCCAGAAGTACCCATCCTCTGTACTCATTGGCTTTCCTTTCGCCTTATTTCCCCAGCTCTGTTCCCTGTTTTAGTTAATAGCACTTCCGTCTACCCAGGACTCAAGCTAGGAACTTTGAATTTACCTAGAGCCCTTCCATCCCTTCATGCTTCTACCAAATTTAAAACCTCAATCCAGTTGGTTACTAAGTCCTGTAGTTTTATCTCCATAGGTCTTTTGATTCTTTTTCTCTCCATCAGTATTGCTCTAAGTTAGTCTTTTGCCTGATCTGCTTTAGTAATCTTCTATCAGGTGTCCCTCCTAATAGGCTGTAGCTCTTCAATCCGTTTTCAGTGCCAGAGCAATATTTCTAAAATAAAAATGCAGTAATACACTCTTTCTCTTACTCATTGGATAAAATCTAAATTCTTTGGCTAAACTGTTTATATTCTGACTATGCCTGCTTTTTCTAGCTTCATTTCCTAACAGTTCGTCTTACCACTTACTTTCTGGATAAATTGGAGTTTTCTGGTAACTGCTTGGTGTTCACTGAATATATCATAAAATTTCATGCCTTTATGCCTTTGCACATTATTCCCTTCTTTGGGAAGGTTGCCTCTCTGAACTGCTATTCATTCTTAAAAGTGTATCCACCTCTGGATATTTTCTCTGACTCCACATACTCTTTACCAGGAGTTTGGGTATATTCAAACTCTACTCAGGATCTTATACATCCTTCACAGCATTTATTACAAAGTATTATAATGGGGTCCGTCCATGGTGCCAGTTTGATTACAGTTCCTTGAAGAAATAGTTCCAGAGGAATTGAATACACTGGTAAGTGGCCCAGGCTTTACATTCATCTCTGAGTTTGAATCTCATTTCTCTCTTATACCCGTTCCATGACTTTACTAGAAGATACTCAGTTCCCTGATATTAAAAAAACGAGGATGGTAGTACCTGCCTCAGGATGGCTTTCAGTAATATGTGAGGTCATATATGTAAAGTTTTTTGTGTTGTTAGCCTGGCGTAGGGGAGTTGCTCAGTAGACCCAAGTCACATTAGTATCCCTGGTACAAGTTGATTCCTTCATAAATATTTGTTGAAAATGATCGCATATCAGATACTCACTTTGCATGCACTGATTAACTCATCATCAACTCAGTAATTGATTACCTACTCAGTACCTAACAATACTTAGTACTGGGAAGGATGCAAAAGAAATCTCATTCTTGCAGAAGCCTCCACTCCACTAATAATAGTCACAAAAATGGTTAAGAAGTATATCAGGTAATAGGTGATAAGTGCCACCCTTTTGTAAAAAAGGGCTAGTTCTGTGTGTACTGGATCAGCCTCAAATGATCAGAAGCTCTGTTTCCAAATTTGGACTTAATTCCGTAGGTTGAATAGTGGGAATCCATGGACGTTTTTAAGCAGAGGACTAGCATAATCAAGTTGATTTTTTTTTTTTTTAAGACTTTATTTATTTGAGAGAGAGGAACAGAGTTATTTGGGAGAGGCAGACTTCCCACTGAGCAGGGAGCCTGATGTGGGGCTTGATCCCAGGACTCTGGGATCATGACCTGAGCCGAAGGCAGATGCTTAACCAAATGAACCACCCAGGTGTCCCTATAGTTGCTTTTAAAAAAAATATATTCTTTTCCAAGTAATTAGACTAGAACAAGTGGCTAGTCCAAAACTTGGTGTGTATAATGAAGTAGGCGTAAGGATTTCAAAAAATAGTTTCCCTCATTCTTGAGGAATGAAAGCTGAACATTATATTTAAAGTTTTTCGAAGTTGACTATTCTGTAAGGAAAAAAATACTCTAGGACTTGAAGAATATTCTTGGGAACACCAGAAGTTTGTATATCCCAGTTTGATGGTTTAAATAAAATACACTCTGTGGAAATGTCTTTCATTTGGAAATTATCTCTAGTATAATTTAAAATAAAAGTCATCAGAGCGAAAATATTCCCCATGATATATCCAGGGAGCCTAGTTTGAGGAAAATTGGCATAGATATTGGGACTTGGATTGAGGAGGCAGACCTGGGTTTGAATATTGGCCCTTGTTTTTCTATTAAAGTCAAGTTGCTGAACCACTGTGAACTTCACTATCCTCATCTGTAAAATAGACTAAGTGAGAATTAAATGGAATGATGCATGTAAAGTACTTGGCTCAATGCATGACACAAAGTAATAAGAGTAACAGCAGCTAACCCTAGATAGCATTATGTGCCAGGCACTGCGTTGGACAATTTTAATTGTTACTCAGCCTTCTTGAGGCATTTTGTACATGAGGATTGTGTATATGTTCTCTACCATAATTGTTATCCAGAAAATTATGAAAGATAAATGGGTGGGTGAAGCAGATTAATGCATGAAATCCTAGAAATGCCAGGAATAATCTATGAAATCTAACAACTTTAGGACAACGAGGTACAAATTTATACTTAGGCAACAGTTAGGAATCCTGTAAGACTATCCTTACATAAGGTTTTAGATTAATTCATTAATTCACTGATACATGAGTGGGCCAATCTGCTCTAATATAATGCAAACTATAATAAATAATATGTAAAACTATAAAGCGTGACACTCTTTCTAATTTTTGGAAGAGAAGCCGTAAGAGATTCTTACTCTCATGAAACAAACTGAGGGTTGCTGAAGTGGAGGGGGTGGGAAGGAATGGGTAGGGCTGGGTGATGGACATTGGGGAGGGTATGTGTTGTGAGCATGTGAATTATGTGAGACTGATGAATCACAGACCGGTATCCCTGAAACAATATGTTATATGTTAATAATAATAAATTAAATTTTAAAAAGTCTGAGAAAGACCCCCCCAAAAAAGGAAAGATTTGCTGTCTAAAACTGGTAGTCTGATTTTACAATACCACTTTAAAACTTAAGTTTTTCCATTGTTCCATTTTTAAGATGTAAAGATCTTTTGTATGTTTGTTCTCCCATTTTTTGCTTCTTAAAAAAAAAAATTCATACATGTTTTTTTCTATGCTTATATTTCTTTCAGTGGAAATGATCCGTTCTGTAATTTCGGGGGTACTTTTAAAAAATCAGATATTTTCATGATTCCTCAGTAGAGTTGTAAAGTTTTAAAACTAGCCTCTTACTGCTCATTAATTATTTTATGTTAACTTTACCTCTGAAAAATATTTTACATAAGTAAAAGGAACCTTACTGCAAAGAGATTTGTAACATCAGTGCAGAGAGAGATTTAATCTAGTTTTTAAGTAGTTTAAAAATGAAGTATACCTTAAAGTATTGGAAATCTCCTTCTATAAGTGTGGTAAACAAGTAATAGTGATTTCTTTATGAAAATTATAATAATCTTTATTTTAATCTTACATTTACTTTGCACTAAAAATAGCTACCATTTAATTTGGGAATGCAGCCTCATACTAGTTGTGGAAATTGTTCATGACGATTATTGTTTGATAACTTTAGATTTTGACTTCCATATTCAGAATTTATTTTTGAAAGATTTTAAATTGAACCAGTAGCAGTGCGGTTGAACAATAACCTTGACTTTGATGTTTTAATAATGTATACTTTAACCTGAGCCTCATTTTAAAAAAAATCTTGATTTAGTTAATAATCTTTTATTAACAACACTGTCAAAATTATTAAGTGAGTTGACCAGGAAGAAAGTGTTTAGGTTTTAATACTTGTTTGATGTAGTTAAATTTTACATGTTTGACATCATTCCTCAGAAAATTTATTTCTAAAGAAATTAACTTTTTAAAGGGATTATAAAAATTTATAGTAACAGATACTAATGTCTGAAAATAAGATAACAGATCCATCATGTGGAAGCCATAATGTATTACTTTTATGATGTCTTAATTTTTTCTTTAGTTCTAAAGGTATAAATTTAAAATTACACTGTGGTGTTTTTTTTTTTTTTTTTCCTTAATCTGGGTAGCAGATTTATTGCTTAGTGGCCAGAGCTTTTTGCTTAAAATGATATCAAGTGGCAAACTAACATTTAGAAACAAGTCTTGGGTGCAAAATTATTTGAGAGTTTAGTTCAGCTGTCCTGAACTGAGTGATGACTATGCACCAACAATTGGTTCCTGCCTTGAATGTGACATGAATAGGAAAAAAATGCTTTAGGAGCATTGAGCATTTTAACACATAGCAGAGCATTAATAATGTTTTGCAGTTAGGGACTCCTTTTATATGTATATGTACAAAAGGAATTTGCTGATTGTCTGTAATTCCTGAAAGCACTTTACACTTACAAGGGAAGTTTTATAGGAATTCACCTAGATACACTTTTTTAAACCTCCATATGGATAGCGTCATGGAAATTAATTAGGGGAACGGCGAATCTTAGAATAATGGTTTCTTCTAGTCCCTGGGCTATGGTTTAGACCCTTGGTCAACCTAATTAATGACTTTGTAGGTTTATAAGGGTACCTCCCCCATGATATCACAGACACTTTCTTGTTTGATTTAGTTACTTGAAGCACAATTAAGTTTATCCTCTTCATTCATCCATTCATCCACTTATAAATTACTTATTGAGCACCTACTGTGTGCCACATAACATCAGAAGTTGAGTATATACTTTCTAGAACTATAGGAGTGAAACGCTTTGCCAAGATACATAAACTGCCTCCCTTTCTCCCACATCATGGTGGCATTCTCTTCTTTCTCCAAAATACCTATGTATTAAATAGCCCCCAGAATTGAGATTTGGTTACAATATTGTGACTTAGAAAACATAATGTGAAAAATTAATTTCTGCATATTTGAGTATGCCCTATAATAAAGTTTACCACAATGTATAAACACAATGTGTTTACCACAGTGTGTACGCTGTACAAACGAAATAGTTCCATTTTTTGCAGATTTTTAGAAATATTTTAAAAAGTAAAAAAGGATGAGACATGAAGAATGAATTTGCCAAAAATGAAAATGTTATCAGTATGAAGTGTTTATGATTATAGTACAAGATGTTCTAGAAGTATTCTTATGCTTATGACAAAAAGTCTTGTTTTTAAAACATGTCGTCTCCAAATGTTCCATCTTTCAAATTCTAAAGCCTTAAAATGATAAAAGCATTTATTGAGAACTTTCTATGTATGGGCATTTTATCTTAGTTTTTATGAGGGGAGCTACCAATATTATCTGAGAAAACTGAAATGTAGGTGGAATATGGTTACAGGTGACTTGTCCAGTATCCCACAACTACTAAGTTTTGGAGCCAGCCATTTGAACCCATGATCTGACTTCAGGGTCCACAATCTTAACCACTAGGCGGCAGTAGATTTTTTTTATGCATCTTTTTTCACCTACTGACTTTACTTGGGCAGGTAAGTCACTTGGAACCTCTGGGCCTTGGCTTTTGCATCTGTCAAATTAGGGGATAATAAAATCAACTTCTAATCAATGACCTTTGTAGGAAACTAAGGTGATAATGTCTATGAAAGTGCTTTGGAGAAATTTGAAGTGATACATAGCTGTATTTTTAATACATTAATTTACAATTTCCCAGCTACAGTAGTCTACTTAAACAACACATGGTCAGCACTGTGTATGACATGTCCTGTCAGTGATGTTAATAAGTAATAAAAGAGTCCATTAAATTTATAATAATTGTCAGTATCTTTCAAGCTTACTCTCAAGCTGTCCAAGGAGGTAAAAGGAGTCCTCTTTTTATATTACCTAATTACTGCTTTATTTCTGGGTTCTGAAAAGGAATATTCTTATTTTTGCAGTTATTTTAATTTAATAGGCAATGAAGCACAATTTGAAATTAGATTTTACTCTTGTTGACCATTAGAAAGTTGATTTGCTGATAGAGTCAGAGATTGAAATACGTTGCTTTAATCCAAAATATAGTAGTGAATTTGAGACCGAAGAAATTTCTTGGGAATGTGGATAGGTCTTTAGAGTCAGCTTCTGTTAACATTATCTGAAGAACAGACAATGTTTGCAGCTGGTAGAGAAGGCTGGCCTTTCACATGTTGTTTTTCAGCGAGTTTGTCAGATGCCATGAACACTATTACTGCAGAAGTAGGAAGATAAGGTTTGTCCCTGTGAATAGGCAATAGACTGAATGGTGGTAATCGAGAGATTGGGGGGCATAAAATAATAAAATGGACTTGATAAGCAGGATGTTAAAATCAAGCTACTTAAGTTATAAGGAATTTAAAGTGCATTAGGATCTCAGTCTCCTATATTGTTGATATGAAGTACATAATGAAATTTTCCTCCCATTTCCTATTTGAAACTATATCAAAGATGTGATTTGTTTAGACCAGAGCTGTCTTATAGCAATACAGTACAAATATGGAGTATTTAAATCGTAAGTCACTACAGTGAATTAGAAATAACAGAACAGTGGCAGAACTAAATCTCTCACCTACCTGCCCTGGATAAGTGGCCATGTTTGATGGTATAAGGGTATAAAGTGGCATAAAGGACTTCTTAGTTTAAAGCAGAAGTGATGTCCCCTAAATTCTCACTCATTTCTTATTGGGAATATTCCTTTATATTCTTCTGACCATTTCCTGTTGTAAACTGCTTTGTATAGCTCTTCAGACTAGACATGTAGGAGAGAGGGAGGGTCTTTTGGTTCTGTCGCATGACTGTCCCAAGAGATAAGGGGAAAGTTAGCTCTGATTTAGAAAAATGAAAACAGAATGATTAATAAAGCTTTTGTTGGCCAATATGAAAAATTTTAAGGATTTCAGTATCTTGCCTTTTGAGAAAGATTTTGGGACGCTCTTATCCATCATGCTCTTTCAATTGTAAAAACTATCTCAGTTCTTTCACAAGGTGCTATTTTATGGTAGATTTGCACTTAACAATATCTCCTTAATGAATCTGAATAAATTCTTTGAACTACATTCTGATTACTAGAGAATGTTTGCTCACAAAGTCAAGCTGTTTACTTCCAAAAGGAAAAAATGGGCAGTCCTTAATTTTTGAATGGGTTGTCTTCCAGATCATGTGTAAAATAGTTGTTTGAACTTGGAAATGTTTACATACTGCTTTTTAAGCTAGCGCATAGAAGCCTATTTAAAATTTATGTCTTTTTTTAGTACTGATACAGTATTGCTTTAACTTTTGGGTCTTCAGCACTGTGGCTCATCTTCTGTGGGAGTTGGGCGAGGAAGCAAATTTATTTTTTGACTTTTTACGTTTCCTTACACTTTTTCATTTTTTAAAAAAATTTGAATTCAGTTAACATGTACCATATTATTAGTTTCAGAGGTAGAGTTCAGTGATTCATTAGTCTTATGTAATACATAAGACATTACATCATGTACCCTCCTGAATGTCCATCACCCAGTTATCCCACCTCCCCGCCCCCTCCTGCAACCCTTAATTTGCAACTCCCTTAATTTGTTTTCTATGATTAAGAGTCTCCTATGGTTTGTCTCCCTCTCTGATTTTGTCTTGTTTTATTTTTCCCTCCCTTCCCCCATGATTCTGTTTTGTTTCTTAAATTCCATATATGAGTGAAATCATACAATTGTCTTTCTCTGGTTGACTTATTTCCCTTAGCATAATAGCCTCTAGTTCTCTCCACGTTGTTGCAAATGGCAAGATTTTGGGGGTTTTGATGACTGCATAATATTCCATTGTATATATATACCACATCTTTATCCATTCATCTGTCGATGGACATCTGGGCTCTTTCCCTAGTTTGGCTATTGTGGACATTGCTGCTATAAACATTGGGGTGCAGGTACCCCTTTAGATCACTACATATGTATTTTTAGGATAAATAATTAGTAGTGCAATTGCTGGATTGTAGGGTAACTCTCTTTTTACCTTCTTGAGGAAAGTCCATACTGTTTTCCCGAGTGTCTGCACCAGCTTGCATTCCCCCCAACAGTGTAGGCGGGTTCCCCTTTTGCTGCATCCTCTCCACCATTTCTCATACTTTTTCATCTTTTAATTCTTCTTATACTGGCCTAGCTTCCTCTTGTTTTGCTATAGTCTTGGCCAAACATCCAAGTTCTCAATACTTCAAATCTTTTTTTTTTTTAATTGAGAGATAATCGACATATAAATACAACATTATGTATTAGTTTTAGTTGTATAACATAATGATTTGATATGTATTTATCACAAAATGGTTACCACGGTAAATTTAGTTAACATCCATCACCTCACATAGTTTTTCTTCTTGTGATGAGAAGCTTTAGGATCTACTATTTTGACAGTTTTCAAATATACAGTACAGTGAAATTAACCATAGTCACCATGCTGTACATTTTATCCCCAGGACTTATGCTTCTTATAACTGGAAGTTTGTACCTTTGGACCACCTTTACCTATTTTTTCTTTATAAGAGAGGGAGGGGGAGGGGCAGAGGAAGGGGGGGAAAGAATCTTAAGCAAGCTGGCTCCACACCCAGCGCTCTGATCTCACAACCTGGAGCTGAGATCATGACCTGAGCTGAAATCAAGAGTGGGATGGTTAACCAGTTGAATCACTCAGGCACACTCCACCCCATCCCTGTCTCTGGCAACCATCAGTATGTTCTCTATACCTATGAGTTTGTTTTTTTTAGTTCCACATATAAGTGAGATCATACAGTGTTTGTCTTTTGTGACTTACTTCACTCTGCATAAAAGAGTAGGTCCATTTACTGGGTGCTTGGCAAATGTAAACATTTATTCTTCTTAAGCATTTTTAATGTTTTATGAGTGAGGACTCTAATGGAGGATTAGGTTAATCACTTTGTCCAAGGTTATATAGGTAAGAGAGAGGAGTTGTTGGTTGTACCCTACCAGTATGTTTTGAAAGCTCATCCTCTAACCATTGTACTCTACTGCATTCCCCTTTTGTATACCCTCTCCTTTATCAAATTTCAACTTCTTTAATTCCCTTAATTCAGCTACTTTAGCCAAATGTTAGGGAAAGCTATCTGATTAAATTTGCAATGTTGTAGAATTCTTATAATAAAAATCATACGATTTTTTGATAAAATTTGATAAATATGATTATCTTTAGTGAGGATTGAGGCAGTATAAAATCAGAGCTTGGCTCCACCTCTCTAAATCATCCTTCATCTTTATATGTATAGTAGTTAGGTTGCCTACATTTCTCATTTAGAATTTATGTCAGTAATTCTTAACTTATGGGCTGAGAACATTTGGGAGCTGTACCTCTTACAGAGTGTTAGAGGACCTGACAGATGATTTGGTTTTCTCATATTGTGTATTGTTTGCAGCTGTATATCAATGTTGCTGTCGTTAGAATACAAAAAATTATTCATGGTAGCATTTTGTCATTTTTTTCTTCATAAGTGAATATTAAAAATACTATTGTGGGAATCTGAATGTCGATAAAAATGAAGAAGTCCTTTTTCTTCAGAGATGGAGAAACATTGCTTTTAAAGCATGCTGTCAGGTAAATACACTGGTTATATTTTAGAATTTGTTTTTAAGTCATTCATAATAAATGTCAGGGGATCAGTTGTAATGTTCAAATGACGGACTGACTGGCTAACTTAACTGGTAAAAAGTCTTCTCAAGGTGATGGTGCTTTCAATATAAGATTTCATTAACTCAGATTCTATCCCTGATAAGTGCAAATTTTGGCAATTAGTAAAAAAAATTCAGGCATTATAAAAATTTTTGGCAGGGAGCTTTGCCTTCAGGGGTCTTCCATTTCGTCTCTTTGTAACTCACAGATTTTATAAGAATTCTGCCCTTTTTTCCCCACTAGTTCCAGGGCAGAAACAAATGAGGAACAGAGCAGTGGCATACTGTGATATTTTGTAAACTGAATACTGTTTATTTTTTATTTTATGTTAGGATTGAAAAAAGAAGAAAAAGCTAAGATGTATTAATCTCCCTCCCACTCCCTCAGTATCTGTATGCTTATTCACAAAACATCCCATTTTATATTAGGTTACTAGAATGCCCAAGATCACAAGTCATAAATGTTGGGACTAGCTAAATGTTCCTTGCTGCAGTGATTTTTTTTTTTCCCCCTCATTTGACCCCACTGCCTTGCAGTGTGAAGAGATACTTTTTATTCATTTAAGAAGTTAAATGTTAGGTGAAAATTTGGTATGATCCAGTGTATGTTGTACTTTCTGTCCACTGTGTTCATGTGAAAGCATGAGTTTTATTTTTAATGTTCTTTATGTTATAACCAACAACACAAAAAGTCATATGCCTAGTTTACCACATTTTGTCGTAACAGCTTACATTTTCTTTCATGCGGGGGTTTTGGTTTTGACCTAATGATGACATACTTAAATACTCTATTTCTCCAGTGACTTTTCATTTCTGTTGTTTTTTTCCAAAGCTAGAAGTCAAGATGAGATTTTTAAGCACATTGATTATAAAGCCAATGATGAGGATTTCCTTTTAAGCTCCAAATTCAGTTTATATGTTTGTTTGTATCATACTTCAGTCTTTTTGCTTTGTTTATACATATAATGCCTTTTTCCCTTTTAACAGAGCTATACTTCTTGTCCCCCCTTAGAATGGACTGAGAACTCATATATATATATATATATATATATATATATATATATATATATATATATATATTATTCACTTTATCATTGCAGTGTAGCTTTTCCCAGTTTTTTTTTTTTTTTTTTTAATCTGCCTATTTCCCTTGTGTGGTACAAAATTAACTATCTCTAGTCATTTACAATGTTAAACACAGTGCATTGTGATTGAGAGTGTTACTCTGTAGAAGAGAAGACTTGTGTTTAATTGTATGAGAAATGCCTCTTGCTTTATTGCATTGCACTGGAGGTAGGTTGTACAGGGTATCACAGATCTCCAGATTCTCCAGATTCTCATTTAGCAATATTCTTTCAGAACAGACCTTGTTATAATACAATTCCACTTTATTCTTGGCAGTGTAAACCTTGAGGAAGTGTCAGAGACAGTCTCTAGTGTGTAACAGTTAATGTTTAAAATCTCTTAATACAGTGAGCTGTCACCATGTTTAATAAATTACAGTATTGCATTAGCATAAATTCGTTTGGGTGCCAAGTTATCTGTTACACAGATGCTTGGTATTATTTATAGGTTTGTATCTAACCTTTGTGGGTTGACATGCTTTTATTTTTCTATTCACTTGTCACCATGCAGCAGCATAATTCTTTAATTGGCATATGTGCAAAATGGTTTTAAAGACGAGATCTGTGAAAGTACTGAAAAAGCAGATCACTCAGACTTTTGGACCTTGTGCAGTGTAGTAGGATGAAGCTCCTGTAATTTAAGTAGATACATTGCTTTGTGTCATTTGAATGTGTTATGGTACTTTCCTCCCAACATTGGTAAACTACAGGAGTGTCTTTAGTAAACAAAGTTAGATGGAGACAGCAGCCTAATTGCTTTCCCTCTGAAGTTTTGAGCCATTAAGACTTAGGGGTGTGTGTGTGTGTTTGGGTGGGGTAAGATTATTAACTTTCTCTTTTGTCCTAGAGTAAGTTTTGGAATTTTCTTGAACTGTAAAAGTCATCTCTTGGATTAAACATTTTTTTTTTTTTTAAGATTTTATTTATTTGTCAGAGAGAGAGACAGCAAGCACAGGCAGACAGAATGGCAGGCAGAGTCAGAGGGAGAAGCAGGCTCCCCGCAGAGCAAGGAGCCTGACGTGGGACTTGATCCCAGGACGCTGGGATCATGACCTGAGCCGAAGGCAGCCGCTTAACCAACTGAGCCACCGAGGCATCCCTAAACTTTTTTTTTTTTAATTTTAGTTATTATTATTAGATTCAGTAATTGGTAATTCTTTGAAATCTTGAGTTACAGATTCTCCATTAAGATATCAGAGTTCATTTTGTGAAGGGACAGACTAACATTGAAGTCTCTTAAATGTGAAGTATTTTGATATTTTCTTGATTTGCTAGTCATCTAGCTTTCAAATTTGGTAATAAATTTTTTTTTAGGTAAATAATGTGTCAGTCTTAAAATCACTTGTCAGTGAATTACCTCCAACCCTATAGTGAAGCATATTAGAAAATAATTTTGAATATTTATGAAGCATTTATTTTTACTAGACATCAGCTCCTATGGCTATTTTTCTGTGTGCCAAGTTTCTGACATCATTTTAGTAAAAAAAGATAACTTAAAATCTTATTTGTAAATGTGAATTATATGAATTTTGAAAAATAAGACTATATTAGCCAGGTCTCTTTGAAACAAAGCAAAACAAAACAAAACAAAAAAACCCTTTATGTTACAGTAACTTTTTTAGTTTTTTGCAAAGGAAGAGGAAATTTTCAAGTTTTTGATTTGTTAAGAATTTAGATTGAAGGGCGCCTGGGTGGCTCAGGTGGTTAAGCTGCTGCCTTCTGCTCGGGTCATGATCTCGGGGTCCTGGGATTGAGTCCCACATCCGGCTCTCTGCTTGGCGGGGGGCCTGCTTCCCTTCCTCTCTCTGTGATCTCTTCCCTTCCTCTCTCCTACTGTGATCTCTCTCTGTCAAATAAATTAAAAAAAAAAAAGAATTTAGATTGAATTGGAAGGAAGAAAATGTTTTTTCTAGTACATTATTTAAAGTTAGGGTTTTTACCGAATGTATTCTAGGTACTGAAGTGATCTTTTACCAGTTCTCCGTTAGGATGTTTGCAGCATCAGCAAATATTGTTTAAATACTTACCCTCCCCCAGCATTTTATAAAGAAAAGTTTGAAATAAGAAATTGAGAGAATTATGCTATGAGCACTCATATACCCACACCTAAACTCTACAGTTAATTTTTTTGTATTTGCTTTATTATGTATCTTATCTATCACTCTGTCCATTCTTTATTCTGTCTTTTTAAAAAATGTACTTCAGATTAAATTGAAAACATTAGGATACTTAACCTTTACATATGTCATGCATATTGGTAACTAGAGTGAGAGGTTTTTTTTTTTTTTGTAAAATTTATTTGCAGTCAGATGTTCCAATCTTTACTGTCCAATGAGTTTTGACAGATGCATCCAGCTGTGCAATTTAAATCCCTACGGATGTAACCTTCACCTCCAAAAGTTTCCTCATCCCATATCAATACTCTTATCACTGTTCTGATTTTTTAGCTGTAGATTAGTTTTGGTTCTAAAACTTCATGTAAGTGATTTGTAGAATACTCTTTTGTGAGGCTTTTTTCACTCAGCATATTTTTTGTGGTTCATCATTGTTGCATTTTCCAGTAGTTCATTCCATTTTATTACTCTTGGTCTGTTTTTAAGGCTTGAAAGTATTTTAAGCAGAAGTTACTTACCCCTTTCTAAATTCCTGAAGTGCTTGATACTAAACTCTAAGGTGGTATTGATTATGTTATATATCATAGCTACTCATTTATTTCCACTAGTCCTTAAGCACTGTGTTCTCATAACATAGTCTATAGAATATGCTCTATAAATACTTGTTGAACAGTCTATGGTTAGAAGTCTTTCATATGGCTTTTGTTATAGAAATCCCAAACTTGGGATACAATTATAATATGAAATTGGTGCTTGGATAAAGACAGAAATCTCAATTACAGTCTGTTATCCTCCCCATGGAGTCTTCATTTTCATGGTGAGCAAATGTGAGATTTTCAAGTGATGACAAGGTTGAAAGAGACCATAATTGTTCTTTATAATACAGAAATGTAGAATAAGAACCAAACAAATAATAAGGCTATTGTCGACTTAATTATAGGTTTTGGTCTTTTATTTTCCTGGACACATTATTTCAGTTTTTATTTTATTCTTAGTACTATCAAATCCACATTTAAAGCCCCTTTGATTTTATAAAATCATGATGTATGTTCTGTTATTCGTTAACAATAGCTTTTTTGGAAGCAGCACACGTTGTTGCCTTTCTTAAAACAGGGCAAGTGAAAAGTTGAGATTCCTATAGGATCTGAGAAGTGGAGAAGCTTTTGAGGTTTTGCTCTCCTTCCTTCCTTGTTATCTCCATCTAGGTCTGTAAATCCAGAAAGATAGGTGGGTAAAAATGGAAAGGTTATTATGAGGAGAGCAAGGGTGGTGGTACAAGAGTTTACCTTAGGCAAGTTTCATAGTAGCCAGTTTTTGTCAAAACTTGTTTTGCTTACTGATATAATATGAATATTTAGAGTAATTTATTAAGTATACTTGACATAAACTGTTCCTGTATTTTAGAATGACTGTTTATTTAATAGAGCTATGAAACAATTGGAGAACTTTCAGAGAACAAATGGGCAATGGGCTATGTTGCAAAAGAATGTGCTGCCTTGTTCACCCTGTCCATTTTTAGATCAGTCTGGCTGATGGTGAAATGCAGAAGAGTTTGCTGCACACACAGGTGCAGTGTTCTGCAGCTGTTGGAAACATTTGTCCCCTACTCCCCATTTCTTCGCATATAATTATGCTCTGTTTAAGCCACTAAAGCTAGAATATGGGATTTGAGAACTTCAATGTCTGTTTACAAAAGGGTGCAACTCAGAGATAATTGGTCATTTAGGTAGTTGAATTTCACTGTGTCTAGATGACTTGGAAGTTTCCAAAGACTAAAACCAGCCTTAAGGTCATAGAGTTTAAAAATTATGAGAGACTGACTTTGAAAGTGCATGTCTACAGCTACTGCTCTCCAGCCCAGAGGACAGGGCTTACATATTTTTATTTTTAATCACCTGAAACTAACTAATCTCTGTCTGCCACATAATAGGCACTTGATGTATGTCTATGAATATCTTGTTGAAAGATGAAGCCAAATTGTTGTTTAGATGTAGTTGTAAGTCAGAAAATTATGACTTTTTTTTTTTAACTGATGCCTTCTGATAAGTTTTATAGTAGTCTTATGAACCAAGTGCTGTGGCAGCACAGAGGAGAGTGACTAATGCTGCCCCTGTTGGCCGTGGGTCACTTTATACTTTGATAGATCATGGAAAATCTTTGCCTAGACTACAGTTAGAGAGCTTGGTTTTGAAGAATTTTGCATATCTAAGAGATAACAGTGTATTCTCCAACAGCAGTGTCTTCTCCTCATCCTCATTTTGGACATTTTTTCATGCATTACATCATAAGGAGATTGAAGTTTAATAATTCCATATCTAGAGAAAGTTCTAGAGGAGAATGCCTTCCTTAAACTAAATAGAACAAATATTTTCTTTTGTGTAGTTGTTTTTTATATAATGAAAAGAAAGTAGGCTTTGGAGTCAGATGTAGGTTTGGATCCCAGCTTTTAAAACTGTGTTTCCTGGGGCACCTGGGTGGCTCGCTCAGTGGATTAAGCCTCTGCCTTCAGCTCAGGTCATGATCTCGGCGTCCTGGGATCGAGCCCCACATCAGACTCTGCTCAGCAGGGAGCCCGCTTCCTCCTCTCTTTCTCTCTGCGTGCCTCTCTGCCTACTTGTGATCTCTGTCTGTAAATAAATAAATGAAATCTTTAAAAAACAAACAAACAAAAACAAACAAACAAAAAAAAACCAACTGTGTTTCCTGCCAGGAAGCAACCTAACCTTATCATGCATCTATTTTTCTGTCCATAAAAGTGGAAGTAATACCTGCTTTAAAATAGTGGTAGAAGTTACCTCCTGAGTACATGGCATCAGTATTCCTGGAATCTACCAAAAGATTAATAAATATAATTTCCTTCTTATTCAAAGGAAAAGGTTGTAGAGTAATCAGGATTATGGTATCCCTCTGACACAGTGCAGCTGTTATTCTAGGAGACTGCAGTGTGCCTTCAAGCTGCTGTTCATTCAGAATATATTTAGCATCAGATGTCTGTGAGGCATTGAGATAGGTAGAGATTTCGTAGTCTTGTTGTGGGAGGAAACAAATAGCAAATAGTTAAATTATAATAAAAGTTAGCAGAGATACTGACAGTAAATGCATTGGGGTTCTGAGAAGGGGAAGGTCACAGTGAGCTGCAGTAGTTAGGCATCCTTCACAGCTCTAGCAGAGCTGCACGCAGGACCTTGACGAATGAAGGAGGAGAAACAGGATTCAAGAAGACCAGAAGGATTGAAGGCTTGGTGTCTTTTTGGCAGAACATTTTTTCGGCTCTACTGAAATATAATTGGCACATAACAGTGTGTATGTTTAAGGTATACAGTGTGTTGATTTGATATATTTATGTATTGCAAAAATGATTGCTACCATAGCATTAGCTAACACCTCCATCCTGTCACATAGTTACCACTTTTGTGTGTGTGCTGAGAACATTTAAGATCTATTCTCTTAGCAACTTGCTGTATTATTAGCTATAGTCACCAAGCTATGCATTAGATCCCCAGAACTTGTTGATCTCATACCTGCAATGTATATCCTCAGTAGTCCCTGTTTGTCAAACTACCCAGCTGCTGCTAACCACCACTCTACTCTTTTCTGGGTTTGACTTTTTTGGATCCCACGTATAAATGATATCTTACAGTATTTGTCTTTCTCTGTCAGACTTGATTTCACTTAGCGTAGTGCCATGAAGATCCATCCATGTTACAAATGGAAGGATTTCCTTCTTTGTGGTGACCAAGGAATATTCCATTTTGTGAGAGTACACACACGCACACACAAACACACACACACAAACATGTGCACACACACACACATGTACTGCATCTTCATCTATTCATCTGTTGATGGACAGTTAGGTTGTTTCCATATCTTGGCTGTTGGGAAGAGTGCTGTAGTGGACATGGGTGGGCAGAGATCTCCTCAAGATCCTGTTTTCATTTACTTTGGTTATATATATCTGGTAGTGGGATTAGCTGGATTATATGTTGGTTCTATTTTTAATTTTGGGGGGAACCTTCGTACTGTTTTCCAAAGTGGCTGCATCAATTTATATCTCACCAGCTGTGCACAAAATTCCATTTTCTCCACATCGTCACAGATACTTGTTACCTCATCTTTTTGAAGGTGGCCATTCTAACAGGTGTGAGGTGATACCTCACGTGATTTTAATTTGCATTTCCCTGATGATTAGTGATATTGAGCATCATGTACTTGTTGGTTATTTGTATGTCTTTAGAAAAATGTTTAGTTCCTCCTGGCAGAATATTTTGTATACTGATTGATAATTGATGATAGTTTGAAATATTCAGAACAGAAGAATGTTGAGGCTGACTGAAGTTGGGAGTCAGTTTTCTGGAGCAAGGAAAACACCCTGTGTGTTCTGTTTCCTCGGTTTTCCTGAGTCTTGAACAGCAGATCATTTATTGTCTAAATGCTTAGGATTCTTAAACTTAACTGTAGAGACTAGTCCCAATCCTTATTACATGGGCTTTTTTTTTTTTTTTTTTTTTTTTTTTAGTGTAAGCTGAATAAAATGAATTCTGTGAGGTTTCCTGCTCAGAGTAATATAAATGAGTCACCAAGGTCCCTTACATTATCTGTACCTACTGACTCCTGTAAATAATCTTACTGGTTTGACTGCATTTCTTGCTGTTTGCCCTCCCCACTCTGTTACATTTCTGGGAATAATATGGCAAGCATGCTATCACTTCAAAGCCTGTATACTTGTTCTTTCGGTCTGTAAACATCTTTCAGGTTATCCATAAGGCTTGTCACCTGTGTTCCTTCAGGTTTCTCTTCAAGTGCAGTCTTCTTAGTATGGCCTTCTTTGACCATCTTATTTAATACTGCTTTCCTCCCTCGCACCAAGCTCCTTTCCTGTTGTTTTGCCTCCAAAGTGCTGAGAACCATTTGCCTTCCATATATTTTTAAAATGTATTTGTACATTGTCTCTTCTAACATAAGCTCCTTGAGGGTAGGGATTTTTAAAATTTATTGTCACATTTCCAATGCCTAGCACAAAGTACTCAATAAGTAATTATTAAATGAAAACGTTTTTCTTTTTGAATTGTGAACTTTGGGCACACACAGGCTTTTCTTTTTACTGCCATTGAGTGACCAAAATGGAGCCTTTCTCAGGAAAATAGCAATTTATTTGATCAACATTAGACATATATTTGTGAATACGTTTATAGGTTGATACACTTAATTTTTTCCTTTTTATCTGGGCATTTGTAATGGTTAATGAATTGGATCTCAGTGTAAGAAAATGAAAAAAGTTAACAAAGAATCAGTAAAACTATAACATTTTTTGAATTGATGTGAAAGAGAGGTTTGGAGAAGGAATGTCAGCAGTGTGTCTGAGTACATAGGAGAGTATCACAAAGTTAGAATTACTTCCTTGAAACAAAATCTGATGGGAAATCATTTGACGATTTTGAGGGATGTAGTAGTATAATTAAGGAAACATTTTTAGGAACTTGATTTTTATAGTCATTAGGGTAGTTTAAAGGGAGGAGAAGTCAAAATATTAAGGACATTTACAAAGAAAAGTTTGGCGTATTTGCGGTTTGAAATAATCTGAACAAAAAAATTGAAGGAGAAATGGTGAAACCAGAAGGATTTGAGGAAAAAAAAGAAACAGTTAAGAGAAGCTGTTGGCGGTGTAGGATATGAAGGAGGGACAGCACTAAGGCTGCAGTGGCTTCAAGGTTGTGCTGATTGGGGACAGAAGAGGAAAGTTTGTAGTATCAGTGTGGTGTTATCATTGCTTTAGGGTAAGGGATAAGAACTATAATTTACTCTTAGGTCCATGCCTAGAAAAGAAGCTTGTAAATGAGGTGGCACTTTTTTTGCTGCGGGATGCTTTTGGAATATGGTTTCTTCTCTATAAATGCCAACTTGGTGGTGGGGGTGGATTGGGGGGGTATATTTTCACTAGGGGTGGTTTTCATTAAATATTACAGGCAATTTGGACAAAATAAAAGTTACTAACATGTGGTGTTAGAAATACTGAAGTGATTTGGGGGAAGAAAAGTTAGATGTATAAAGATGCTGTTATTAAGGATGCATGGCTGGCTCAGTTGGTTGAGCACAAGACTCTTGATCTCAGGATCGTGAGTTTAAAGCCCCTTGCTGGGTGTAGAGATTACTTAAAAATAAGAAAAAATCTTAGGAAAAAGATGCTGGTTTTATAAATGAGGGCTTTTGTTTTTTTTAGACTTGCTATTTTTAGATGGAGTTTCCTTTATAAAACTTAATCTCAAGGCTACTTGTTAACTTAGTAGGTCTGTTAATTTAATAGGTGACAGTTGTGGTTCTAGGTAGTTTTGCTATAAGCATCTTTACAGCAAGCATTTTGATTACACGGTAATTTTGCCATAAAAGATAAATAACTGGTTGACAGTTTGGTTTGACAGTTTAGTTTGATTTCTCCATTGACCCAGTAGTCCCATTTTTATGTTTCTAAATCTTAGTTATCCCTCATCATGGTCTATACAGTGGTGCAGAGTTTTGAACCCATATTTCCCATAAATTTTGGAATGTCTATCAGCAGATATGTCACAGTATGCCAAGAACAAACAACACCATAAAAGTCTGTCACAACATAATATGAAGCTTATTTACAAATATACATCCTAGTATTTATGAACTGTTATCTCTCTTAAGGAAGATATTTTAGTGTAAAAAGAAAAAGTGCAGTGCTCAATGAGGAAACTAATCAAGGAAAAAACTGTAATACTATGAACAAAAGACTTTGAAGACAAGTGCTTAGGTACATTCCCCACAATGAAATTAGTTATTTTCCCAGTATTGCCATGAATCTACACTGTGCATTTTGATGTATTCAAATATTTTGTAATTCGTGATAAAGTCCTTTTAATTTTGCTATTCATCATACATGTTTCATTATGTCCTTTTTAATGAGTGCCCTTTTATTTTTTGTGATTTTTATAGCTGGTTATGCTGTGAAATACTGGTGGTTGTCATAGGAAATTGGGGAAAAATTTTTTTGACATAAGGTGTGTACTGGTTTTTAAGATACACTATCAGGTATCTCATCCCGTTAGACAAGAGGCAGACATCTAGCAGGATATAAAGGGCAGAGCAATTCTTTCAGCAGAATATTTGTTCTTCTCTATAGCTTTCTTTGTTATCCTGTCCCCTTCACCCCCCACCGCAAGTTGCTTGGAGCTTACCTTTCGCAGCCTTCTGCAGTATTAATATGCAAGGTAGAATAAAGCAGTGGGATTTAACCTAGATAGCACAGCCAGAAGAACTTTTTGAGCACTAATTGTATGTATAGTGCTGTGCTTGGCTTCCAGCACACAAATATGCATGACACATGGTCCCTGTAGTGAGAAATTCACAGTGGGACATTCTAGTGGGAGAACATCCACAATCGATGGTAATACTTTCATAGAGATACTTGAAGAGTTAGTTTTCCATTTAATATTCTTGACAAAAAATGATTTTGTATACGGTCAAAAAAATAAGGCTATTGTGGCCTTTCTTCATAAACATTAAAACCTGTTTTTTAGAATTGCATGTTTTAATATTTTTTGGAGTTACTCTTATAAAAGGCAAATAAAATCCTTGTTGTTCTGGTATTGTATGACCAGTTTATTTTAAATAGATTATCAAGCCATTTTCTGTAATATATTGTACTTAATATAGCTTTATTTTAAATTGTTCAATTTTACATTAATAAAAATTAATGTTATTAAAAAGTATCTTTTTAGTATAAGCCTATTATGATTCATAACATTTTATTTAATCTTTAAACTATATTTTTTCTTCTTCCTAGTCCCCTACTGAGTACTTTTGATCTTCTATCGTTCAAAAATTTTTCTTTTCCAGCATTAAAACCCTGTTACTCTAGAAAAATGCCTAAAAATCCATTAGCAAAATCCCTTTAGATGATCTCAGGATACATTTTTCCTTGCTCTTTTTTGTACCTTGTTAAACTGGTTTCTCAAATGAAACTTTCTTAGAATCAGGCAGTTCCTGGTTCCTATGGGACTTCCTGTTTTCTCAATAAAAATAGAAAAGAACCTCAGAAAAGAAACCTGGTCAGCGTGAACTACTTTGTAGGCTCAGTTAGTCTTAGTTGTGACCTGGATTGTAGATATCCAGGTATCTGAAAGGTCTGAATATTTTTGCATTAATTTTCAAATAGCTGATAAGGAGGAGATTCTAAATAATAACCATGAGAGATACTACACGTTTAGCTGTAAACTTGTTTGTATCTTTTTTTTTTTTTAAAGATTTTATTTATTTATTTGATAGAGAGAGAGAGATCACAACTAGGCAGGGAGGCAGGCAGAGAGAGAGAAGGAAGCAGGCGCTCGGCAGAGCAGAGAGCCCGATGTGGGGCTTGATCCCAGGACCCTGGGATCATGACCTGAGCAGAAGGCAGAGACTTTAACCTCAGCCACCCAGGCGCCCCTTGTTTGTATCTTTTTTAGAGGAGTTGGGTACAGGGGAGTTAGATGGAACGTGTTAAATCCTTTTTATAATATATAGTGGCAATACAAAATTATTTAATCCCGAGACAGTTCTTAGCTACTTTGATCTATATTTATTTCTTATTTCTTGCCAATTTTCCAGATGTTAGCAGTGAGTAGGAAGTTTTTTTTAAATCATTAGAAGTATTTTGAAAGAATTTAGTTTTAAAAAGCATCTTGTAGATTTCCTTAAGTAGTAACTGCTTTCAGTCTGTATTTTGAGAAAACGAGTTTGGTAGAAGCAATGTGGTCAGTAACGGTAATAGGTAACATGTATTAAGTGCTTGACACTAAGGCAAGTATTTTATATGGTTTATCTCATTTAATCGCTACAACAGCTCTATGAGGTAGGTATCATTGTTACGTCCTTTCTTTATAGGAGAAGGAACTACAACTTAGGGTAGCTTAGTAGTAGATGTTAGTTCATGGTCATGTTGCTTACTAGTGAGTGATGGACCTGGGACTTGAACCCAGATATTCATACACACCAGAGCACTGCTCTCAGTTATTATAGAGAAAATCACATGTTCAAAGTAAGAATGGGTGAATACAGTAAGTCTCAAAAATTACTTCCCTGACTTTTATTATCATCAGTTTGTTTACATTTTGTTTGTGTGTTAAATTCAGTTTTAGCAGAGTACGTGCTGGCATTTCAGAGGGCTTGTTTAGGGGGATTCTCATTCTCTTTCTCAAATGATGCTAATAGTTCTCTTTTTTTCTTTCCTTGATAGTAAAAAACCCATTTGATGGAACATTTGGAAAAATACAAGTAAGTAGAAGATCATAATACTGATATTTTATCTCATGTTTTATATGATAAAAGTATTAGGATGACTGTCAACTAAAAAATGCTAATTTAAGAGTTCTCTTAAACTGAGTATTCTTTAATGATAATATAATTAAATCTGAAATAGATTTTCTCCTAAGAGCTGAATTATTTATCACCTTAAGGTAAAAGTCAACTGCCAAGTGAAATGGTATTGGTATGTTATCTGGGGATCAGGTCTTAACCTTTAGAGGTATGCCTGTTTAAGTTGCTGGATATTCTTGACAATTTTTGTTCTCTTTGCCCCACCTTGTCTCTCTGGATCTTTTGTTCATAGGCATGCCTATTCAACCATCAGGAAGGCAGAGGATTTAGAAAGAAACATGATTCTTGGGCTACCTCTTTATGATTCCTTTTCTTTTAATTTAAAGGATCTGTAATACTAATTTTAACCTAAGTTTTACTCACCTGAAAATATTTTTCACTTACCATCATTAAAGGCACTTCAAAGGTTAGGGTATTTGAGCTTATATTATAGTGCACAATTAGTTATTAATTTACTGTAGGAATTGACAGTAGTATAGACCTGTATATAAAACATTATTTGTTGTGCTTAAAGGATATGTAATAATGTGTAATCAAATCCATAGAATATTACTTTAGATTGTTAGAGTGGAATTTTGTATTGACTATGTTTATGTTTAGTAATATTCTATTGTGATGATACTTGTTTTAAAAAAGGTTGATTTTATCAGTTCGATATTAAATATAAAGTTACAGTTGGCATCATCATTTAAATCCATACATTATACTCATTGTATATTGGAAATACAAGACCTTATTTTCTTTTATATAATTTTCCCCATGGGAGAAACTGAAGGTCTGAACCTCTAAATAATAGTAATAATTGTAATGTAGATAATGATGCTTCACTTATATTAAGTGCTTGTTCTGTGCCAGGCACCATGCTAAGTGTTGAAAATCCATTATTATCATTTAATGAGAGACTTAATACAAACAGTTGAAAATTTCCTTGAGAAAATTGGCTGAGAATAGGAGGAACTATTTTTTTTTTTTAAGATTTTTATTTATTTATTTGACAGATAGAGATCATAAGTAGGCAGAGAGGCAGGCAGAGAGAGAGAGGAGGAAGCAGGCTCTCCGCGGAGCAGACAGCCCGATGCGGGGCTCGATCCCAGGGTCCTGGGATCATGACCTGAGCCGAAGGCAGAGGCCTTAACCCACTGAGCCACCCAGGCGCCCCTAGGAGGAACTATTTAAAGGTGACAACATATGAGAGAATTTGGGAAAATTGCCCTATAGTTTGATTTTTATCCACCCAAGAATGAGAACTTTGCTTCAGAGAATGGTATGGCTTATTAAAAAGAAGATCTGGACCTTACCAAAATAGATAGCTGAAAGGTAGCTATTTCAAATTACAGTATAAAATCATTTTTGTTTAATAAAGCGTTACTTGAAAGCTTACTTTAAGTATGGATTTATTTGTAGAACTTTAAACTGGTTTTCAGGGTGATTATGAAGGCCAGCATGAGATACCTTTTAAGCTGAATTTTAGGACACAATTGGAAAAGCAGTCAGAATAGAAAATGACTGTAATGAAACTATAAGCCAATATAAGTTTTCTATAAGGATGTAACTTTTAAATTTAACTTACATGTTTTTCAGATTTATTTCTAGTTTAACATATTGGTGCTAAAGGTAACTGAACCAAAGCTTTTCTTTTTCTTCCTCAAAATTGATCACATTAATAACATACTACATAAAAACTATTTAGATCATAATTTAGTTGATCATGCACTTGGGACCCTTGTAATATAAAGATGGTCATTTTGAATCACTTGCCGTTAGAAAAATAATTTTAGAAAAATTATAGTTTAGCTTTTTGGGTGCTTAAATTCTCTATGTGAGAATTTAACAATATGTTTATTGTCTTATGGGATTCAATTACATTTGATTAGGTTTTGTTATTTTTTTCTACTTATCTAGTCCAGTGTTAATATCTGTGAATCAAAAGATAAAGTTTATTTCCAGGCCTCTGGTGTTCATTAGAGATGTAATTACAGAGCCCAGGTGTCAAAATTTTTGGATTTAGTTTTGTTTTTGAAAGGGGAGGAGTGAGAATGTGTGTGATCAGGACATATGAAAGAAAAGGAAATTGGCCCCTTTTCCAGATAAGGGAGGAAATAAACTTCAAAACTCTTGGCTACTTTAATTCCAAAGCTTAATCAGATTTATCTTGGTTTTATATATCGAGTCCACAAGCTGTACTATCATTAGAACTCTTTCTCATCTTATTATATTGAACATCTTTATTAACAATGATTTGTGGTTTCATATATCACAAATGCATAGCTTTCAGAATCCTGACTTTCAGCCCAAGCAGTTACTTTTTGATGTCTGATGCTTAACAATTGGGATTTTTAAACTTAGAAGAAGATAAGGTTTGGCTTAATTCAGAATCTGCTTGAAAGAGTTGAGGGAGAAAAAACGCTGAGTGTCTCATTGCCTTCCGCTACTTGGCGGGCGCTTAGACATTGCAATGGTCTCCTCTCTGGTTTTCTTTCATATGTTCAGAGTACTATTCCTGATGCACAAGTTTGTTTTATTTTCCTCCTCCAGAGTTTTTAGAATGAAGTCAAACTCTTTGTCTTGTTTGTAGCAGTCGATCCCAAACTATTTTCCAGTAGCGTGCTGAATCAAAATAGGCGGCTGGTTATGTAAGAAACATAACCAGTTCCTTTATGCCTTTGCTCATCATACTGTTTCTTCTGCCTAGAATGCTAGTCAATTCTGTTCTCTCTGTGAAGCCCAACTCAAATATTCTCTCTTCCATAAATGGATCTTCCCTTCCCTCTCTCTTCTGTATTTATATTATGCTTTGTTTGCAGCTTTAGCACTTAAGTATGTTTTTTGCCCTTGAGAGCAGGAACCATCTTTTTACTGGGCCTCTTGCTTTGCTGAGAAGAGTTCTTAACTCCTATTACTAGATACTCATTAAATGTTTACTTTGCTTTAGTGGTTCGTAAATTTATACAGGACCACTTTTGGGGAGCTAGGAGAGGTTGATGATCAAAGTGTCAATACGGATTCCCTTACTGTGTGGCTGAATCAGATTAAGACAAAACATGAAGGGCAGCCTTGAAATCTCATAAGAACAATATATATAAGTTTGTATCATATAAAGGAGGATTGGGAGCTTTGCTTTGGTGTTTGGGGGAGTTTGTTGTACATAGACCTTTTTTAGCATTAACCTTATGCCAATTTCTCTGTCAGTCCTCAAGAAAATAAAGTGTTTAGAGTGATGATTTAGATTCCAATGTTTTTTATTTTTTTAATACCCTTTTTTTTTTTTTAAGATTTTATTTATTTATTTGACAGACAGAGATCACAAGTAGGCAGAGAGGCAGGCAGAGAGAGAGGAGGAAACAGGTTCCCTGCTGAGCAGAAAGCCAATGAGGGGCTTGATCCCAGGACCCTGGGATCATGCCCTGAGCCAAAAGCAGAGGCTTTAACCCACTGAGCCACCCAGGCGCCCTGGTTTTTTTTTTTTTTTTTTTTTTAAATATGGTAGCCATTCTTTAAATGTGAATTTGTCTTTGGATTATGTAGCTTCTATGATTATAAATTATTTACTGTTTTTTTAAAATAAAATAATTTGGTACATGTTTTTGAATTATGTATTTTATAATTCCTTTTACTTTTAGGAAAGCAAGAAAAATCTTCTGATGAACACTTTATATAAGCTTCATGATCGATTGGCACAGCTTGCAGGTAATTGTTTTAATATTTATAATGTCTAAAAGTGTTTTGAAAATTAATTTATATATATAGCATGCTATATCAGTAGAAATAGTTTTCCCAAGTCTTGTGTTATCTTTGTGGATTTTCTCTTTAGATGTTTTTGTTACTTATATGGAGTAGTTTTTATTTTATAGATATATTTAATTAAGGCCTTTTTCCTGCCTGCCCATATGTATTAGATGAAATATATATTATATAATTCTAAAGTTAATCAAATTTTTTTATTGCATTAATAGTAATAACAAATTTTGAAAGCTTACATATCAGTTAAATTGGATAAGCAGTAAATTACCTGAAACCCTAGATTAAATGTAAAAGTGCAGATTTTCCTTTGCTGATTGATAAGGTATCATTTCCTGGGATAAAATAAATATATTCTAGAATTTTTTTCTACAGATTCTTTGCATTTTCTTCATATTCTGCTCTTAGTAAGTCTTTTAACATCTATAAGCTGTAGTAGCAGCTTACCTGCTTATTACCTTAGCTTTTTTTAGTTATTCTTATTTCACATATAATCTAAAAGAAGAGATTTGTATTATCTTTTTGTTAAAGAAGCTACAGAAAAAAAAGGTATGGTTTTCTAAACTTTCGTATGTAGCAGATCCTTTTGTAGAAATAAGATCACTGGTAGAAGGTAGATATGGAAGTTTTTTAGTCGAATGGATGCATTTGAGATCCTTTTAGTTCCCCATCCTCATATCAGCCTTTGTGTTTTTTTTTTTTTTTTTTTTTTTTTTTTGGGGGGGTTTTGTTCTTATTTTTTTTTTTTTTTTTTTTTTTTTTTTTTTTTTTTGAGGGGGGCATGGATCCTTAACTCTGGTCAGTTTTTTTATGCTCATAATTCTTTGTATATCACTAAAAGCCTTTTTTACATTAACTGACTTATTATCGTATTCATTTACTGCAAGCTCATGACATTTATTTGTTGTGCTGTGGTATGCAGAAATAGGTTAAATATATGCTCTGGCTGGGAATACCAGATGTTGGCTATCACAGGCTTCTACAGCTGTCTCTATGGCGTGTTTTTTTGTTTGTTTGTTTTTTAAGATTTTATTTATTTATTTGACAGAGACCAGAAGTAGGCAGAGAGGCAGGCAGAGAGAGAGAGGAGGAAGCAGGCTCCCTGCTGAGCAGAGAGCACGATGAGGTCTTGATCCCAGGACCCTGGGATCATGACCTGAGCCAAAGGCAGAGCCTTAACCCACTGAGCCACCCAGGCGCCTCTATGGCATTGTTTTATGTAGTGTACTTGATTGGCATACTCTGGGGTACTTTTAAAGGTACACACTTCTTCCTCTAGGGCAGGGGTCAGCAAACTTTTTTCTGTGAAGGGGCCAGATATTAAGTTTTTTGGGCTTTCTGTTCAGAGTTGTTTCTGTAAGAGTTACTGAATTCTGCCATGATAGCATGAAAGCAGCCATAGATAATAGGTAAATGAATGAGTATGGCTGTGTTCCAATAAAACCCCATTTATAAAAAAAACAGCAGTAGGGCAGATTTGGCTATAGGCCATGGTTTGCCAACTCCTGTGGTAGATCTGTGGAAACTGAATCTTGGAGGATGCATCATAAAGTTTGAAGACTTTTACTTGTTTATTTAATAGGTATTTCTTCCTTTTTTATGACTATGACCATTAAAATCTGACTGCACAAGGCTGATAATAGGAATATGGCTACTTATAAGTAGGAAAATTTATCAAGGACTTTACTTGAACTATCATACTTTCATGTTAAAAAAATTAAGAAAAAAAACCATTTGAAGAGAAACAGGGCAGAAAGAACTTATAATTGAAGTTCGGTATAAGGAAATTGATTTCTAATAACCACAGATCAACCTGAAAGAAAAGGCTTTGGAGTCTTTTATAAATAGTTGTGAGAAGGGGAAAATGTGGTTTTGTATGTACTGCATTTCTTTGTAGAAACCAGATCATAGGAAGAAGTTTCTATCTTATTTCCCTGTTGATCTGTGTTATAATAATTTTTAAGGCATGCACATACCTTGCTAAAGATAGGCATAGTGCTATCTTTATACACAGAATGTACATTGTAATTCAAACGTATTTGAATCCTTGAACTATTAGCTTTCGTAATAGATGTATAAGTTACCAAGATGAATTTCCTCTCTTGAAAAACAGTAAATCTCTGGGGAACCTTCTGTGTGCCAAGATCTGTGGAAAGGCATCAGTGTGACATGATTCCTATTCTGGCCAATGATTTAGTTGAAAATAGAAGAAGACGTGTTCCTACCTGGACTGGTTAGAAGTGCATTTAAAGATTGTGGTTTATGTAAAGATAATTGTTTGTTTATATTACCTACTGGATTTTTTTTTATAGGAAATTAAATAGTATTTATCTTCTTTCTTTATTGATGATAAAATATGACCTTTAATTTTGTAATTTGAAAATATTTTGATTAATCATGTTTGTTTTCTTCTCTTTCACATGGTACTGATTCAAAATTAATAATATGCTAATCTTTCCAGGAGATCATGAATGTGGCAGTTCTAGTCAGAGAACACTTTCTGTCCAAGAGGCAGCTGCATATTTAAAAGTAAGCAGTACAATTGGAATTTTAATAGCTATATTCTTTAAGTTTATATAAATTATTACAACTTGTACAAAAGTACCATTTGATTTCTTTAATTGTACTGTTACAAACTTGGGCGTGTTGTTTGGTGTAATGTGAACAGAAAGAGAAAGCAGAATTACTGAACGTGTTTTGTTTTAGTTTGTTTTAGAATATTCTCTCATAAAATTAATTTGGACAGGGTACAAACAGGTACATACAAACAACTGTTTGTTTGAAATTGAGATTGGTAAGTAGCATGTAAGAAAGAAAGTAAGCATCTAACCATTGTCATTTATTTTAAATCTTCTGCTCTAGATTAATGTCATCTCAGGGTACTAAGAGAATTCGCAGATGAATTTTCTAAACTACTGTATGTAATCTTTTAGGAATTACTATATAAAAGGAAGGGTACATAGTTTTAAGGTGGACGAGTGTTAAGTGTTAAGATGCGCAGGAATTTTTTTTTATGGCTGAGTAATATTACACGCGCGTGAGCGTGCGCGTGCACACACACCCCTCCCCACACCCCCACATTTTCTTTACCCATTGATCTATAGAGAGAGGTTTTTGTTGTTTCCACTTCTTGATCATGAATAATGCTGCAGTGAACATGGAATACAGGTGTCCTTTAGATCATGTTTTCAGTTCTTTTGGGTAAATACCTAGAAGTGGAATTGCATATGATAGTTTCATTTTAATTTTTTGAGGAACTTCCATGCTGGTTTTCGTAGTGGTTATACTGTTTTACATTCCCACTGACAGTTTCCAAAGGTCCCTTTTTCTCCACGTCCTCAAAAACACCTGTTTTTTTTGTTTTGTTTTTTAATGATGGCCATCCTCACCAGTATAAGGAATATGTCACTGCAGTTTCGTTTGCACTTCCCTGGTGATTAGTGATGTTGAGCATTTTTTCTAATGCCTATCAGACATTTGTTTGTCTTTGGGGAAATGTTTATTCAGATACTTTACCTATTTTTTAATCAGGTTATTTGATTTTGTTATTGAGTTGTAGAAGTCCCTTCTTTATTTTGGATGTGGCTTGCAAATATTTTCTTTCATTCCCTAGGTTGCCGTTTCACTCTGTTGATTCTTTGTTTGTAGAAGCTGTTTAGTTTGATGTCATTTGTCTTGTCTGTTGTTGGTGGTGTTGCCTGTGCTTTGTGTTGTAACCCAAAAATCATTGCCAAGACCAATGTTATAAAGCTTTTCTTCAAGGAGTTTTATCTTTTAATGTCTTTAGTTTAAGTCTTTAATTTGTTGAGTTGATTTTTGTAGTGTAAGATAAGGGTCCCGTTTCATTCATTTGCATTAGGAAATCCAGTTGTCTCAGCACCATTTTTCAAAGAGATAGTCCTTTTCCCATTTGTGTTCTTAGCACCCTTGCTGAAGATCAATCAACTACACTATGTGTGAGTTAATTTCTTTATTTTCTATCATTGGTCTGTATGTCTGTCAATGGCAGTACCATACTGTTCTGATTACTGTAGCTTTGTAATATGCTTTGAAGTCAGGAAATGTGAGGCCTCCATCTTTGTTTTTGCCCGAAATTGTTTTGGCTATTTGGCTAATCCTGTGTGACTCTATATAAATTTTAGGATTGATTTTTCTATTTCTGAGAAAATGCAGTTGGAATTTTGATGAGGATTGCATTGAATCTGTAGAGCACTTTGGGTAGCATGGACTTTTTAACAATATTAAGTCTTTAAATCCATAAGCATGGGATGTCTTTCCATTTATTTGTGTCTTGAATTTCTTTTAGCAGTGTGTTGTGGTTTTCTGTGTACAAGTCTTTACCTCCTTAGTAAATTCATTTATAAATATTCTTTTGATGTTGTTATAAATGGGATTTTCTTAATTTCTGTTCCTGATTGTTCATTTTTAGTGTATAAATGCGCAACTCTTTTTGTATGTGTATTTATTTATCCATGAAACTTTGCTCAGTTTGCTTATTCTAACAGTTTTGTGTGTGTGAGAGAGAGTGAGCAAGAGTATCTGTCTCTGTGTGTATGTGTAATCTGTAGTATATAATATGTAATCTCTAAACAGATAATTTTTCTGTTTTCTTTCCAATTTGATTACCTTTTATTTCCTTACCTTACCTAATTGCTGTAGCTGGGATTTCCAGTATTATGTATTAAATAGAAATGACAACAGTGGATTTCCTTATCCTGGCCTTGTTCCTATTCTTCAAGGAAAAACTTCCAGTTTTTCACTGTTGAAATGATATTAGCTGTGAGCTTTTCATATCTGGTCTTTATTATATTGAGGTAATTTGCTTCTATTCCTACTTTGTTTAGTGTTTTTAATCATAAAGAGGTATTGATTTTGTCAGATGCTTTTTCTGCATCTTTTGAGATGAGCGTGTGATTTTTATCCTCATTCAGTTAATGCGTGGTCTTTTTTTTTTTTTTTTAAAGATTTTATTTATTTATTTGACAGAGATCACAAGCAGGCAGAGAGGCAGGCAGAGAGAGAGGAGGAAGCAGGCTCCCTGCTGAGCAGAGAGCCCGATGCGGGGCTCGATCCCAGGACCCTGGGATCATGACCTGAGCCAAAGGCAGCGGCTTAACCCACTGAGCCACCCAGGCGCCCCAATGCGTGGTCTTCTACTGGTTTTTTGTATGTTGGACCATCCTTGAATTCCAGGAGTAAATCCCACTTAGTCATGGTATATGATCCTCTTAATGTGCTTTTGAATTCAGTTTGCTAGCATTTTGTTGAGGATTTTTAGCACCTGATTCATTAAGGACATTGATTTGGATTTCATTTCTTACAGTGTTTTTGTTTGGCTTTGGCATCAGAATAATATTGACCTCATAAAGTGAGTGTGAAAATGTTCCCTTCTCTTAATTTTTTGGAAGAAGTTGAGAAGGATTAGTGATGTTTGGTAGAATTCTTCAGTGAAGCCATTGAGTCCTGGGTTCTTGTTGGAAAGGTTTTGATTACTGATTGAATCTCCTAACCAGTTATAGGTCTGTTGAGAGTTTGTTTCTTTGTGATTCAGTCTTGGTAGGTTATATGTTTCCAGGAATTTATCTATTTTTTTCTCTAGGTTATTCATTTTGTTGGCAATTGATTGTTCATAGTTGTCTCTTATGATCCTTTGTATTTCTGTGACATAGACTCAATATCTTCTCTTTTCTTTCTGATTTTGGATTTTCTTTTTTTCTTTCCAGGCTTTTCAGTTTTGCTGATCTCAAAAAACCCACTCTTATTTTTTTCTATTCTCTCTTTTATTTATTTTTACTCTAATATTTCCTTCTGCTAACTTTGGACTTTGTTTATTCTTTTTCTAGTTCTTTGAGGTTGTTTGAGATCTTTTTTTTCCTTAATGTAGCTGTTTATCACTGTGAACTTCTCTCTTAATACTACTTTTGTTATATCCCATAAAAAAAATTCTTGGGCTTTTTGGGGCACCTGGGTGACTCAGTGGGTTAAGCCTCTGCTTTTGTCTCAGGTCAGGATCCCAGGGTCCTGGGATCGAGCCTTGCATCTGGCTCTCTGTTCAGCAGGGAGCCACCTTCCCCCCGCCTCTCTCCCTGCCTCTCTGCCTACTTGTGATCTCTCTCTCTGTGTTAAATAAATCTTAAAAAAAAAAAAAAAAAGTCTTGGGCTTCTTTAATCTGAATGTCCATTTCTTTCCCCAGATTTGGAAAGTTTTCTGCCTTTTTCTGCTCCTCTCTCTCTCTTCCTTTTGGGACTTTCATAATGCATAGATTGGTCTAAGCTTCCTATACTCTTCTTCATTGTTTTTTCTTTTTGTTCCTTTGACTGGATAGTTTCAAATGACTTCTCTTTGAGTGCCTTGATTCTTTCTACTGCTTGATTAAGTCTGCCATGAACCCACCTAGTGAATTTTTCAGTTCAGTTATTCTTCAGCTCTAGAATTTGTTTAGTTGTTTTTAGTTTTTCTCTCTTTTTTGATATTCTCATTTCATTCATGTGTTGTTTTCCTGGGCTTATTGAACATCTTTATGACATTTTTGAAATTTTTGTCAGGTAGTTCATATATCTTAGTACCTTTAGGGTCAATTTTTGGAGATTTATTTTGTTCCTTTAGTTGGGCCCAGTGGTATTGTTTCCTTCATGTGCCTTATTACTTTGTCAGGACCTGCGCATTGGAAGACACAGCCATATCTCCAGCCTTTAGAGACTGCCTTTGTGCAGGGGAAGACCTTCACCGATGAGTTCAGATAGAGATTCTGAGGTCCTCTCAAACCTTTTCTCTGCATGCATCCATCTTCTCTAGTTTCGTGGGTGCAAATTCCCAACTAAAAAAGTTTTGCAGGTTTCTTTTTTCAGGAGCTTGTAATCTCTTGCTCCCTCTGGTGTCTGTCTGTTGTACTGTGGGTCCTCTGGAGCAGCAGCAAGCTGTCCTGCTCTTTTCTATTCTCAGCAAACCCCAGGCCTTTAGACTGAGTCAGGTCTCCTCAGTGCTCTGAAACAGGTGATACAGAAACCAGTCCCTTTGGTGGCTCCCTGAGAACTTGGGACATTGGACACATACTTCAACACTATCTTTCCTCAGGGAGAAGCCAGACTTTGGGGTTTTCTTGTACTCATTCTTCATAGAGCTGTGGAGAAGGGCAATGGCGAATGAATAGGTACTAGTTCAAACCACTGCCTTTGTTCTCTACCCCCAGGCTGGTCCACTTACCTGTCAGTTCTTAGATTCAGGCAAGACAGAAACCAGTCCTTCTGGTAACCCCTCAGAAAATCTGAACATTAGTCTTCTGTTTCAGTCTTTTCTTCCCCTCTTCAAGGATAAGCTAGGAGTTGGGAATTTTCTTCCGGTGCACCTCATTGTGCTTCTGGATGGGGCTCCGGTGAACGAAGGCTACCAATTTTCCTTCTGGCTTCCATGCTGCTATTTTCACACTTGCTTGGGTTGCAGGAGCCTTTTAACTGGTTTCTGGATTTCTTACAAAGCAAATTGGTCTGTGTGTTGCTGAGTTTTTGTCTCCATGGGGAAAGGATGGTCTGGGGCTATCTGTTCTGTCTTGCTGATTTCACTGCCTCCCTCTTTCTTTCTTTTTTTTAAAATCTAGAATCTGGTATAGTTCTAAGGCTTTCAGCAAAGTTGTGATGAGTTTCCCATGAAGTGCTTGTTAAAAAAGAGAAATGTGGACTGTTTTTAACTTAATTCAGATTAGCTTAATCTACTTAATGTAGATATCCAAAAGACTAAGTTAAAACAGTATAACTGAGATTAGATGTGGATTCACATTCTGGCACTGATGTTTAAAAGCTTTGTGTCTTGGTAAAGTTCTTTCACTTTCCGTACCTGTTTCTTAGCATGAAAGTGGGACTGTTATTAATTCTTGTTGGAGTGGTCGGGAAACTGAACTGCTCAGTGTCTGATTGTTATAGTAACTTCCCCATAAATTTTGGTTCTTTTTCTGTGCTCCTTAATTAAATCTGGGTCATTCTGGAAAGAGGTTTCTAATAACATGCTACAGGATTTGTCTTCTCAACCTATCTTGTTCTCTTCTTCATTTTCAGTTTTGACCTAGATGAGAACACTGATAACAGACAAATTTGTGCAGAGTGTAATAGCTGATAGATTAGATAGCTAAAGAATCAGAATCCAAAAAGATCTTAAATTAGGTAGAGAGAGTTCTGATTATGGGGCTCTGTTTTAGGGATGGAAGAATTGCCAAGTGGATTGTGGGGGTGGGAGCAAAGAATGGATTGGATTAAGTAGTATATAGAGGACGTAGAATAAAATATTCCATAAGGAGGACATAACATGTGGGAATCCAAAGCAAGTAAGTAGTCCTTACGAGTAGTTAAAAGTGTTTGTACTTCCAGCAGTAGGAAAAACCGATCCTAAGCAGTACTTCCTTCTTGCTTTCTCTTCTCTTTCTTTTTTTAATCAGTTAAATATCTTAGAGAGGTAATTGCACAGATATGTGTTAACGGTTGGTCATAAGTTCCTGGAACAGTATTAATTTACATTTCGGTAGAACCTGAGACTCTTAAGAGCTGCTGAATACTTTATTTAAAGCACTAAAGGCAAGGGATAGAGCTTAGAGTGGGATAGGGATTGATTCGTAGTTGGGCTAGAGCTGAGGAAGAGGCAAGGTTTCCAGTGGAAGGATGATTAAGCACCACCACCCCCTCCCCCATTTGGTTGAAGCTGTGGGTCAGCAATAAGATAAGGTAAAAAGAAGGGACACAGAGGCAGGGTTGGGATGAGTCAGAATCTGTGTCAGGCAGCAGAAGGGTATGAGAGATTTTATTCCTGCTGAAAATTGCCAGCAGAGGAGTTACTGGACGTAGCCATGCATGAGATGAGTACGAAACTGTCTTGAGTTAAAAAAATTGAGATTAATGAACTCTAGTCTTAAAAGGTTTTCATATTTTTTCCTTGGAATTATTTTATGTTTTAGATGGGGTTTTACTTTTTTTTTTCTTAAATTCAATAGAATATCTAATGTAAGTTTTTACAAAGGATTTTGGATTAGTTTCAGTCTTAATTAGTTAAGTGAATTTACTTTGTATTTTCAAATGCTGTGAAACCTGGTATGGCTTGTTACAACCAATGATGTATTTTGGGCTGCCACTTCAAAAAAAGAGCATTAAACAGGAATCTTACCCCATAAATAAAATTTTAAGGTCTAGATAAAACTTTTAAATACTATTTTTAATAGTGTTTATTTTTCTCAATGTAACATTAACTCATGCTCATGATTTAACTAATGGGAAAAAAAGGAGAAAAGCATTTCAAATTCACCACCTGAAGTTAACCACTCATTTTTGGTTAATTTTTCTCTAGTCTTTTCTTATGTTTTCATCCCTGCAATTAGTATCACTATTAATTCTAAATATTTCTTTACTACAAACGTTATATATTATTTCCTTAAAATTATCACAAGCATTTTGTCATGTCATTGTTCAGGTTTTTGAACTTCTTTTTATCATTGGGTAATATTTCTTTACATGATTGTATTGCATTTATTGGTTTGTGGTTTGTCAGTATTATGAAAGCACTCTAATCTTTGCATATTGTATTTGATTTTTTCTTTTTTTTTTTTAAGATTTTATTTATTTATTCGACAGAGATCACAAGTAGGCAGAGAGGCAGGCAGAGAGAGAGAGAGAGGAAGGGAAGCAGGCTCCCTGCTGAGCCAAAAGCAGAGGCTTTAACCCACTGAGCCACTCAGGCACCCCTGTATTTCTGATTTTCTGATTGTTTACTTAGGAAAGTAGTTCTAGAAAGAAAACTACTTGTTAAGGAGCATGAGCTTTTGTAAATACTTTGGATATGTGTTGCCGACCTACTTTCTGATTTGGAATGACCATGTTAGCACAGTCTAGACAAAATTGGTGTTTTTATTTTATTTTATCCGAGTTCTAGCATGAATATGGAAGGACCTCACTGCAAAGCTGATGTCAAAAACTATGATCATAATACATATATTGTATGCTCTCCACTTCTGGAGAGAGATCTGTCACACATTTCATGTATTTGTATTATGGTTTCTCCAGCAGCACAATTAAGTTCTTGGATTCAGGAGTAAATCGGCCAAAGGGAGCACAGAACTCATAGGAGTGTAAGCTAATTGTTCCCCAACTTCAAGTGCATTTTAAGCACAATATGAGTAAATGTTTGGTGGAGTAAAATGAATGAATAAGTAAACCTCAATAAAATTTTTCTTTATTTTCTTGAATTTGATACTTCACATTCCATTTTTATTTTATTTCTCCTACTTTCTCTTTCAAAGGAAATTTAAATAAACATAACAATTAATTTAAATAATTTAAACACTCTTTTTCTGAACTCCCAGTGTTTTTCTTGTACTTTTTTCATTTTTTTCACTCAGAATTTTTGAGAATGAAAGCCTGTTTTGATTTGTGAAAAGTTAAGAGGTCCCTCTGGTGGAACATTTAAGAAATACATAGCATTAAATTTTCATGAAAAGACATAGACTTGTTTTTAAGTTAAAACAGTGGAAGCTTTGTATGGTAACTTTCCAACTAAATGATGTAATGAATGGTGGTTCATTTTCAAACCTTTTTAAACTTCAACACAATGAGTACGTTTACGATATGTGAAGAAAACACTAGGAAAGAAGATAGCTGCAAGTGTGCCAAATTATGGGGGCTGGATAGACTTTTATGGCCCAGGTTGGCATGCTAATCACTGTTAATAATGTGTCTTTGTGGGAAAATAAATATTCTGAGAAATGGAATGATGGATAAGTTTCTTAATAATTACTATTTATTGGAGCCCCTGGGTAGCTTAGTCTGTTGAATAGCCGATTCTTGGTTTCAACTCAGGTCTTGATGGCAGGATTGTGAGATCAAGCTTGGAGTACAGCTCTGTGCTTAGTGCAGTCAGCTTGTCCTCTCCCTCCACCTCTGCTCCTCTCCCTCTACTCTCTCTTTCTCAAATAAATTAAATCTTTAAGAAAATAATAATAATTTATCAAGTATAATTTATCTTAGGATTTTCTTAGTGTCTCTGACGTCACAATGACCCAGGAAGGTAGGTGGTATCAAACTCAAGTTAAAAAGAAACTTAAGCTCAGAGGGATTTAATGATCACATCATCCAGCTAGAAAGTGGTGAGACTGGGAATAGAATTAAAGTGCTTTTTCTTCTCACTATACTGTTCTGCCTCTTAAATGGAAGGACTGGGTTCATAACCACCAGCTCTGTCTTTTGAGTGAGCAAGAGACTGACCCTGAAGAAGTGATCAAAGTAGATAATATCTGTATAGATGACATACTTTTTCGCTCCACTTGAGGTTATACATAATAGCTAGGCAGTAGTGCAGTCATGATCTGATCCCAGGCCTGCTTATTTAAGGAGCATGTTATCACTGAATCATCAAGAATTAAATCATATTTATTATTGTATTGATTTTCATGTATCTTATTTTAATTAATTTCAAAGGTAACATGTATAGCATATGTCATGTCACAGTTAAACAGAATATTCCCGTACTGGAAAGCCACAGAGTTATTATTACCAAAATATTACCCATTCTGTGAGCTAGCTGTTCAATAGGTTTTTAATTCTTACTTGACTTCTCCCTGTATCAGCATTTCTTTCCCTTTTTACTAAGGGTTTATAGCGTTATTTAATGAGCTGACTCTTTTACATGAAACAGTTATTGTTTTTATGCTGTGAAACTGTAATCTTAAGTTCAAAGTACCTCATGTGAGTTTTAATAAAAATAAATGTTTTGCCAATTATTTTACAAATAAGGTAAATTTGGAACTGGGAATCTTCAGTGTGTATGTGTGTGTGTGTGTGTGTGTGTGTGTGTGTGTGTTCACACATAGTATGTTAAAATAGATTTGTGAAAGATTTGGGGAAATATGCTTTGAATTTAGAAAGATTTAAATGAAGCAGTCAGCAAATATGTTGACTGGGCTATTGCCTATAAGTAAGTAGTAATAATTGTAATCGACTTGCTTTAAAAATTAGTGTCATCATCATTAGTGATTAGAAAATGAGCATTGTATGATGCAAGTATGCCTTACTCAGAGGTTGGCAAACTACAGCCCTTGGGCCTGTTTTTGCATGGCCTTCTAGCTGTGGTTTCACAACACTTTTAAAGGTAGCTTAGAATATACGTGGCAGAGACCTGAAATGTATATGGGTACAAAGCCTAAAGTATTTTACTCTTTGATTCTTTACAGAAAAGGTTGGCCTACCCCTACCTTATAGCTTTTGAGGTAGCTACAAAAAAATGAATAATAAAATACTTTCCCACTCTTAAAATCAGGAAGCTGCTATGCATGCTGTAATGTTAGCATGAATTATTTAATTAGCATAGCCAGAAAAAAAAATTCTGCTTTTACTTCTTCAAAAATTCTGTTTTATAATACTGTAGAACTCTGTATACCATGTAGAACATTTGTGGAAGTAATGGTCTGTCTCAGACCTTAGTACTCTATAAATTTTTTTAATGAGGTTTTAAATAAATTACCAGTTGTTTTTTGTATTTTGTATATTGATGTTCCATGGTTCTGTTGTATTCCAGATAGTAAGTGGATATTAGCTGGTATTAACGTGGGGAAGGAAAACAAAATGAGAAAATAACAACAGACACTCTTTTCTTACCCTTATTATTTTATAACTAAAAGTTTTAAGCTCAATGTTCCTCCACATACTTATCTTATTAGAGTAGGTGTCCTTTTTAGTATGAACCATTATGTACATTTTTAAGGATAATTAATGAAGACAGTAAGACTCCTTATAATACCTTCAACCTTCTAAAATTTTTGTATTTAAAATACACAACTAATAAATTTGGAAATTTGTTTTTACATTATTTGAAACTTAAAGGTATAGTCTAGCCTTCAGAGTTCTGTGTAATAATACAAAAATGTCATTATATTTTGCATATTGTTGTAATAGCTGAAGAGCATATATGTAAACACAGGTAGATACAATATGTATGTTTCATTGGTTTTTTAAAAATATCCATGTCTTAATGATTTCACTTATATGTGGAATCTAAAAAACCAGTGAACAAACATGCAGAAACAGACCCATAAATATAGAGAACAGTTTTGAAATGAATAAGTCATAAGAATGAGGAGTACAGCCTAGGGAATAAAGTCGGTGGTATTGCAGTGGTATTGTATGGTGACAGATGGTAGCTGCACTTGTAGTGAGCATAGCATAAACTATTGGGACTACATAAAAAAAAAAAAGCTTCTGCACAGTAAAGGAAACAATCAATGAAACTAAAGGCAGCCTACAGAATGGGAGAAGATATTCGCAAACGACATAACTGATACAGGGTTAGTATCGAAAGTATATAAAGAACTTAAGAGACTCAAAACTCCAAAACCAAATAATCCAATTAAAAAATGGGCAGAATCCACAGACCTGTACCCCTGGGGTATATGTTTATAAAAAATAAAAAATTTAAAAAAAAGACATGAAAAGAATAATAATAAAATTCAGCTCTATGAAAAGAATAGTGGTTAACTACATCCCATTAAAAAAGGAAATTTTGTATGTTAAAAAAAAAAAAATGGGCAGAAGACATGAACAGACTTTTCTCCAAAGAAGACATCCAGATGGCCAACAGACACATGAAATAATGTTTAACATCACTCATGATCAGGGAAATACAAAACTACAATGAGATATCACCTCACACCTGTCAGAATGGCTAAAATAAAAAAACATAAGAAACAACAAATGTTGGTGAGGATGTGGAGAAAAAGGAACCCTTGTGCACTGTAGGTGGAATGCAAACTGGTACAGACAGTGGGGAGAATAGTGTGGAGTTTTCTCAGAAAAGTTAAAAATAGAACTACTCTATAATCCAGCTATCTCACTACTGCGTATTTACCGGGAGAATATAGACACACTAATTCATAGGGGTACAAACACCCCTATGTTTAGAGCAACATAATTTGTAATAACCAGGATTCGGAAGCAGCCCAAGTGTCCATCAGTTGATGAATGGATAAAGAAGATATGGCATATATATAATAGCATACAATGGAATATTACTCAGCATTAAAAAAGAATGAAATCTTGCTACTTGCAAGGACCCAATGGATCTATAGAGTATAGTGCTAAACAAGATAACACAAATACCGCACGAGTTCATTCATGTGGAATTAAGAAACAGAACAAGTAAACAGGGGGAAAAAGAGGCAAACCAAAAAAAATGGATTCTTAACTACAGAGAACAAACTGGAGGTTACCAGAGGGCATGTAGGTGGGGGGATGGGTGAAATAGGTGATGGAGATCACTTGTGATGAGCACTGGGTGATGTAGGGAATAGTTGAATCACTATACTGTACACCTGAAACTAGTATTACACTGTATGCTAACTAACTGGAATTAAAATAAAAACTTAAAAAAAAAAACCCATACATGACGAAGAAGAGTGCAATGTTTCCAGCTCCATGGATAACTCATATTAATCTTGCTTTGTGGATTTTCAAAGCCCTCTATCGCTTGTGCTTTATCTAATCCTAATCCTTGCAGTGTAACCAGAAGTAAGTTCTCTTGACTTTGGAAGCAAATGAATTTTAGAGCAGATGAATATGTGTTCTGTTTTTGTTATGCACAAAGTGAATTCTGGTAGCATTTTTATAACAAAACCATAATTGCCTGTAATTATTTTTGTATAATTTTATTGCATAACATTTTAAAGCAATGTTAAAGCTTAAACAAAAAATCAATTTTTTTTAGTCATGGAGTGCCCTGTGTTGGGTTCCCTGCTCAGTGGAGGGGGGTCTTCTCCCTCTCCCTCTATGCTCTTTCTCTTGCTTACTCTCTCTCTCTCTCAAATAAGTAAAATCATAAAAAAAAATTTTTAGTTACTATTCGTAAGTACAGATTTTTATAGTTACATATAAATGGCATATTGCTTTACCTTTTAAAAAGATTTTATTTATTTGAGAGAGAATGAGAGAAAGAGAGAGCATGAGAAGGGGGAAGGGTCAGAGGGAGAAGCATACTCCCTGCTGAGCAGGGAGCCTGATGCAGGTCTCAATTCCAGGACTCCAGGATCATGACCTGAGCTGAAGGCAGTCCCTTAACCAACTGAGCCACCCAGGCGCCCTGTTTTACTTTTCTAAGCATATAGCTGTTTAGCTCTCTTTCTTTCTTTCTTTCTTTCTTTCTTTCTTTCTTTCTTTCTTTCTTTTTCAGTTAAAGATTTTATTTATTTATCAGAGTGAGTGCAAGGTGGGGCAGGCAGAGGAAGAAGCAGGCTCCTTGCTCAATAAGGAACTGATGGGGGACTGGATCCCAGGCCCCTGGGATCATGACCTGAACCAAAAGTAGGCGTCCCTCTCATGATCATTTCTAAATGCATAGTATTTCCTTGAAGTAATCTCATGTATAAACCGTTTGTCAATTATTAAATGCTTATTATTGGTGATGAGTTTTTTTGATTTTCATAAATAATGATGAAAGACCACATTTTATTTTTTTCTCTTTTTAAGGTAACAGGTCACCTGTAGTTCTCTTTACCATCTAAACATCCTGGTTGGTAGTTACACATAAGTAATGATGCCTAGCAATAGTAGTTTTGCTTCATAAAACTTTCTACATTTTCGAATTTGATGTAGTAAAAACCAACTTGCCAGTTCCATATTAGGAAGTAAATCATTCTGATCAAATGAAAACCTTTAATCTGTTGATAAAATATAATAGCTAGTACAAAATTATTATTTTTTTTTTAAGGAGTGGGGCTTTTTTGTTTTTGTTTTTTAGGGTGGGTGGGGGGCAGAGGGAGAGAGAATCTTAATCAGGCTCCACTCCCAGTGCAGAGCCCAAAATGGGGCTTGATCTCACAACCCTGAGATCATGACCCTAGCTGAAATCAAGATTTGGCCACTTAATTGACTGAGCCACTCAGACTCCCTTTAAAGGAGTTTTTAAAAATGATGTCTTAACTGCTACTTTTAGAAATTCATTCTTTGCGCTTAAAGTGCATAAGGATATAATACTGAATAGAAGATAAGCTCTGTGAACACATGGAATTTTGACTGTTTTGGTTAGTGCTACATCTCTGGGTCCTAGAACAGTACCTGGCACATATTGGACCCTCAATAAGTATTTGTTGAATGGAAAGATTTTTAAGGGTATTTATTACAGTATTATTTGATATATTGAAATAATTGGTAATACTCTAAGCATTCATTAGTAAGGAGTTGATTAAAGTATAAAATAACCAGCCATAAACTAGAAACGCAGTTTCCTGGAAAAAAGTAGGTTGTTCCATGTTTATTGACATTGACACAGTACTTCATTTTGTGATAGAAACAAGTGGAATAAACAACATATATAAAATAGGATTCCACTTTTATTTTTAGTATTTTTGATTAAAAAATACATCATCTACCTATATATAGTAGTTCTTAAACTTTATGGTTTCAAGACCCTTTAGCAGTCCCGAGGACTGTGAATGGCCTTTGTTTGTGGGAGATAGATAAATAAATTTAGATATATATTTATCTTACTAGAAATTTAATAAAATTTTAAATTTACTTATTTGTTTAAAGTAAGAATAATGAACTTATTACATGTTAACATAAACAATGTATTTTTTGAAAAATAACTTTTCCAAAATACATTTAATGAGAAATGGCATTGTTTTGCATTTGTGCATATCTTTTTAAATCTTTAATATGTAGGCTAATAAAAAACAACTGGATTTTCATATCTACTTCTGTATTCAATCTTTTGTGATGTTTTGGTTGAAGTACATCAAGAAAATCTAGCCTTATACAGATATGTCGTCAAAACAGAATAAAGTATTTTAATAATCTTCAGATAATTGTAGGTATTCTTCATCGATACTGTACCAGAACCCCGAGAGGTAGTTTCTTCAAGATTGGTTGCAGTGTACAATTGGAAACCGTATCAGTGATTTTTGTACATTCTGTCTCTGAAGTCCTTTGTTGATTTTACATGTAGAATAGGTCTTTTACCTAGGCAAGATTTTAACAACTCATGCATGTTCATTTGGAAAATACTGGTTTGCTATTTATGCAGATCTTCCCAATATTGACATATTTCAAGATTGATGTCTTTAATTCTTTAATATCACACCTGTCTTATTGCAAAGGTTTTCAAGTATTGTGAAGTTGTCAAGTCATAGTAATGGATGCAGCTTTTTCCAAATTTTACTTTTCACTTGAAAGCTTGAATGTTATGATTGGTAACAAAGTCAGTTATTTTTCTTGAGGTGACATGTTTGCTTCAATTCACTTGTTGAGAAAATGTCAGTGAAACAGCCAAGTCTGAATAGTTTGCCATTTGTTCATTTAAAAATAGGGTTCCATAAAAAATTTTAAAAAAGAGCTAATTCACTTTTACCACAGTGATGCTTGAAAGACAAATTATATTTAAAAAAATCCTCCAAATCTGTAAAAGTAAAGGAACCAAAAAGAAAACATAACAAAGTAGTAACTGTGCTTATCTTAGAAAGATGGGGAAATTGTGACTTTTTTCCTCCTTTTGTTTTTCTATAATGATTAATATGTTTTTGTTATGTAATAGTTTCAAGAGTTATATAAAGATAAAAGTATAGTATTTATAGTATAACTTACAGATAGAGTCAAATGAATGTGAATTAAGAATAGTTAGTTCTTTTCTCCATTTTTCTTATTAGGATTTAGGCCCTGAATATGAAGATATATTTAATATTTCCTTGAAGTGGATTTTAGAAAATGGAAAAGATGTTGGAATAAGGTAAAGGATTTAATTTCCACTTTGACCATTTTATAATATAAGAAGTGATTTTGACTCTAAAGTCTCCTTAATTATTTTTTAACTAGGTGTGTTGGTTATGGCCCTGAGGAACAACTGACAAATATAACCCATGTGCAGTTTTTACAGTCCACAAGACCACAGATGTCTTTCTGGTGTCGTTTTCGACGTGCTTTTATTACTGTCACCCACAGGTTATTGTTGTTATGCTTGGGTAAGTTGTTGAAATGAGAAAGAAGACACATGATAGTCTGGAATTTTCGTATCTTTTTTTACCAAATACCAGGGTTGAGAATTTACTTCTGTGATAGCTGCCATTATAAATCACATCCAGAAATCTTCCCTAAGGTAGAATAATATTGAAGTTGTCTTTTTTTTTAAAATAATGTCATTATTAATCTAAGGGCTTAGAAAACAGTAGTATAAAGGAAAATGCAATAAAACTTTGTCATACTGATGCCTTTGGAAATAGAACAGGGAAATAGAAAAATCAAGCTTATTGTTTTAATAATAAAATATAAATTAAGTTCATTAAAATTATTTTTAATTTAAAAAATACCATTTACCTGCATTAAAATTTTCATTTGGATTCCTGGATTTTATGTGACTTTTGACTATAGGAATATAGGAGATTATCATTTTTTTTCTTTGTTCCAGTCCTTTAAAAATAATTTTCCTAAAGTGTAATATGTTTACAGTCTTAGGAAACTTACCTTTCTTATGGTTTAATGTGACAAAGCAAAATGTTTGTGAAACAGTTATATTGTTTTTAAAAAAATAATCAAATTTAAATGTTCAGTTGTCCACATCATGAAATGGTTTTTTTAAAGCGATTAAGTGAAACTCTGGAAAATGTTTAATACTAAATATTTAATACTAAATTTAAAATACTTAATGTTTAATACTAAAGCCATTAAATACTAAATGTAGTTGTGATTATGTAGGTAATTCAGCCCACTGTTTTGAAGTCTTACTCCATTATCCCTTATGGCAGTTAAAATAATCACTGTGCAAACTGTCATAAGTTCTCCTTTTTTGCTTTGTTTTGTTAATATCAGATTTAACAAGTATAGTAATAACTTTAGATTGCAATGAATATTAATGATTGTCACTGAGCACAATTTTTAAAACACAAAATATATAAATATTGCAGGTGTAGTGATGGTTTGTGTCGTTCTGCGTTATATGAAATACCGCTGGACAAAAGAAGAAGAGGAAACAAGGCAGATGTATGATATGGTGGTGAAGATTATAGGTATAAGTATTTGTAAAAATCCAAACCATTTCTTGAATTGTAGTTATGTGATAAATTACAGTATGATGTCCAGTGATTGATTCATTTGTAAATGTGTTATTTTTCAGATGTTTTACGAAGTCACAATGAAGCTTGCCAGGAAAATAAAGACTTACAACCTTACATGCCTATTCCACATGTACAAGATTCCTTAATACAACCTCACGACAAGTACGTTCAGAGTATCGTGAGTTGAAGTAGATCAGAATTTGGCATCTTCTGAAGTTATAAAGATTATATTGAGAGTTGTGGCCCTTCTCAAGTAGACCTGTTTTATTGTACAGGCTTTACTTTTTGTACTTTAAACTCTCCTTTCTTTCTAAATTCCCTTCTGTTCTCCTCCTGATTTTGAGTGGCATAATAAACAACTGGATTCCTAAATCATGATCACTTTTATATATTTTTTATTCTTACCAATGTTCACCTTATTTCCTTTAATTTCATCTTAATAAAGAAACAGAGACAGACAATAGCCAGTGATGTTTTACAAATAATGCCTTAAATATTTTGTTGTTAAGAAGATTTTTAATTAAAAGGACTAAATAATAACTTCTTGAAAATGTAAGATGATTCCATATCCTACCACAGCATTCTTCACCATAGCAACACCCCAGAATCAGTGGTGAAGTTTGGGGGGGAAGATTACTGATGCTTGTGCCCCACCTCTAGAGAATGAAATCTGAAGTGAGCTTTAGGCATCTAAATCTTTTTTGAAAAAAACCTCATATGCAGTGACGAGGAGAACCAGAATTAATAATAGTCATTGCCTTCACTTACTAATACTTGAAAAAGATAACAAGCCAAGATGATAGTAAATTTGTCATTTTGTCACATGCTAGGAAAAAAATGAAGAAAGTCTGGGATAGAGCTGTTGACTTCCTTGCTGCTAATGAATCTAGAGTTCGCACAGAGACACGAAGAATAGGTGGTACAGATTTTCTAGTTTGGCGGTGGATCCAGCCTTCTGCCTCCTGTGACAAAATATTAGTAATACCTTCTAAAGTATGGCAAGGTCAAGGTATGTATTTTTAAACAATAACAACAAAAATAAACATGGTGTTTTTCTAATTTTTTTCAACTGTGAAAGTCTTACATGTTTAATGTAAAATAGTGCTGTTGAAACATATGAAGACAAAGCTCCCTTTTTGCATTTCCATTCCATAGAAGGAATTAATGTTAGTTTCTTACATATCCTTCCACTTTTCTCCTTGCAAATATGAACATAATGGTTTGTCTTTACCATAACAGAACACTGTATACACATTACTTTTTTTTCCTTTTTCACTTAAAGCAACTTAGTATTGTAGATCTAGCTGCATTCTATCCCCCTAATTTTTAGGCAGATAACATGTAATTTATGTTTTACATATATATGAAACATATAAAAGTGGAACATAACTTTTTAACTGCTCTTTTTTTCCAATTTTTGCTTGCCTGCCTCTTTTCATTAAGACCGACCACCTTCGTATTCCTTGTTCCAAGTAGCTTAAATGACTGTCCATATTTTTCTCAGTGCTTGGATGGTTGTTAAAACAGGTATATGTAAGTATATAGAAGGGCTTGGTGATTGGTTGCTTTAGGTTCCCAAACCTCTACTAGTAGTAACTGTTACCTCACTTGAATCTCTTGGACGGTTAGTTGCAAAATTAAATCTTGGAGTTAGTTTAATGTGCATTTCAGAACTAGTAGTCGGTTGAGTTTCTTTAAATCTTATTGGATAAAAGTATATTTCTCAATGTTTGCTAAGCACAGTATTTATGAGAAAATTAAATTGTTTTGAAATTGCAAAAAAGTAAAATCCACTCCCTTTCTTCTCTGATTTTTACTTTCAAAGAGCTTGAATAATAATAGTCTTCAGTAATCATGGCATAAAAGTGATGCTTTGATGATGCCAAGGGTGACACTAAACATTAAACTTCTTGTTTTAAAAGGTGTCTGCAGAAGGGTCCTTTGAAATGAAAAAAGAATGCAAAGCCAATGAGATCTGATTACTTAGTTGCCTGATTGTAATGGTTGTGTATTCTCAGCCTAATTTCTTCATATAGCTCATATATGCCTGTGAAGTTCTAGAAAAGGTCATTATTTTGTTCATATAAATTTTTTTTTAATCATTGTAGTTGTGTTATTTTTAAAGTGTGAGGTTTTCAAGATGAATGTAAAGACAACTTCTTGACCTAGGTAATCCAAGTTCTTATAAATTAGTAGGGGGGGGGATCGCTTCTCAGCCTTTTGGCTAAGTAAGATCAAGTGTAAATTAGTAGAGGGGATGACAGACTCTTCAGTGTGTGAAATTGAATGTTCTGTATCTAGAATTTAAAACCTCAGATTATTATATTCATTTTATCATTCTCTCTAGATGGAAAAAGACTGTGTAAGTATGATACAAAGGCAATTTTAGGTCAGTTATAATAGTTCTAAAACTCAACATAAATTGATAGCTCTGAAATGTCCTGCTACTTTGTTTCATCAAAGTTCCAGTATAGTAAATGTTTACAAACTATATTCTAAGTACTGAGCTATCTTAATTTGAATACTTCTAAATGCACAATGTGAAGAATTTTAAAATCAATCTCCCTTTTCTTGACAGTCTTTGGTTTTTAAAATGTTGCAGTGAATTAGTTACTGAATCTAGAAGGGAATTGAGGGTAAAAGAAGATGCCTGTTTTTAGTAAATTGAAAAAAAATATAGTGGCTGAGATTATGTTATCCTGAAAGCCGAAAATCCAGAGTTAGAACCTAGTAGCCATTTGCTTGAAAGATACCAATTCAAGTTTTTAGAGCGTTAGAATGGTAAAAGTCTGTAGACTCCTAGCAAAAGGGATTTGAGTTCTCCTAAGAATTTGATCATAAAAGAATTTGTTACAGGAGCTGAAAAAAGAGAAGTTGGTGGAATTTTTCTTGATGATAATTGTCTAAATTGCCTCATGTAAGAATACATAGCTCTAATCTATTACTTATATTTTATGCCATTAAATGTATAGTCTACCTAAATATAATTAATTGGCTTTCTTGTAAAAAATATTAATACATAAATTAGTTTTTCTTTCATTTAAATGTATCTGGACACAAATATTGTGCTGAAAATAGGACTGTAGTGGAGGGGTAGGGCGGTTGTTTATGTAAAAAGATAGTTTAACTTATTAAGAGGCTTAAAGTTTATCCTCTTATAAATAGTGCTTTAATTAAAAGATACATGGCTGGAGGATTGGTAATTATAGTAGTCTTTTGAATTCACTCCCACTACAAGCTGTTGTCATTTAATAGTATTTTTTCCAAATAATTATTAAATAACCTGAGTGAATTTTAAGTTCATTTTCTAAAGGGTAGTTAAGTCTAAATTGCATTCTTGCATAGCTTTAGTATCTCTAATGGCATTTTAAAGCACCAGTTAAAAATCAAACCATACCTGCTGGGGAGAATTATTTATGTTTCTGACATGTGTAGTCTTCAGAATAAACAGCATTCATTTGAAAGATCTAAACATACTTCCTGAGGTATTTGAAATCACTGTCTCTTTGCTTGTACCAGGAGGTGATTGCAGTTTAGTTGGGGAGACAAAAATTGGTTTGATCTTCACAACTATGTTGTGATTAGAACTGGCCAGGAATAACTTCTCCTAGGTCCTTGGGTTTGGGCTGGGATAACATGGTATTAGTGGTTCCATTTTCACTGGTTCATTTTCTGCTGGCCCTGGGCAATATTGGAATTTTAAGGAACTCAGATTGTCTACAACTAAAAGGTTATCCAAGAACACGAGCTGTACACTGCCAGGGACGTCTGTCTGGGTGGTGCTAGAGGCTCACAGGCTTCTTTTTATTTATTATTAAAAAATTTTAAAAAAATTTTATTTATTTGACAGAGACAGAGATCACAAGTTTGCAGAGAGGCAGGTGGTGGTGGTGGGGGGAAGCAGGCTCCCTGCTGAGCAGAGAGCCTGATGTGGGGCTCCATCCCAGCACCCTGAGATTATGACCTGATCCGAAGGCAGAGGCTTTAATCCATTGAGCCACCCAGGCGCCCCCCATAAAGTTCATAGACTTCTTGATCTAGGGTTTGGCAAAGATTTTTCATGTCTAGAGGCCATTGCCCCACCCCATATCAGGCACTGTTAGGACACTCACACCCCAGACATTTTTTTTCACTAGATACTTCTGAAATCTTTAATTGATACATTCAAGTCTTTTTCTTTTCTTCCTCTTTCAAGTCTTTATTTAAATTCTAGTTAACATATGGTGTAATATTACTTTTAGGTATAGTAGTGATTCATCACTTTCATACAATACCTGGTGCTCATCACAAGTGCCCGCCTTAATCCCTGTCACCTGTTTAACCCATTAGTATACTCTGAGCCATAAACTCCTCTTTCAGACTTTTCCTGCTTTGTGTGTGTGTGTATACACATATGTATATGTATATGTGTGTATGTGTGTGTGTGTGTGTGTGTGTGTGTGTGTGTGTGTGTATTTATTTATTTAATTAGGAATTCCCAGACTCTCCAATTCTTTGATGTACCTACTTTTTCCAGTTTTTCAGTCTTCCTCCTATCTTTATATCTTTTCCTGTCCATTTTAGTTTCATGACCCATTCCTCTCTCCAGTCCTTTTCTTGCTGCTACCCTTAAGTCATTAACTGCCCTTCATCTTAGCCTGGCAAATTCCAACCAAGGATGAAAGGATTTTGTCTATGTGCAAGGAGCTGAGCATAGCAGTAGAAAATCATATAGTCTGCAGACTGGTACGTCATAAGTAATCAACCTCAGTTAGGCCCTCAGTACTACCTGACTTTCATGTTCTTATCATATTTTACCAGTCATTTCACTTTCCTACTCAGTAATAATTTTAGATTTCTTTCCATCCTTTCAGACCTTTGCCCTTCTGTCTCCTAAATTCTCAGTTGATGACCTGAATAGAAGCAATCAGATTTACCTGCATCAGATTTCCATCACCAAGTAAATCCATGGCTAGAATCCATACTCACCCTCACCTCCTGTTGCATTTGAGGGTTTTTCTCACTTAACAAAGACCTGAGCCCTATTCTCCATAGGGAATGGTATTGAAGTCCTTTGGATCCCATCGGCTCTTCTCAAGTCTCTTCTCTTCCTGTATACTTACTGTATAAATTCTTCTCTTACTGTATAAATCCCTGCCTCTATTGGATCTTTTCATTAGCACCTAAACATGCCATACAGTCTTTCTCATCTTTAAGAACACACATTGTTAGAGGGGCACCTTGGTGGCTCAGTTAAGTGTCCACCTTCGGCTCGGGTCATGGTCCTAGGGTCCTGGGATGGAGCCACGCGTTGGGCTCCCTGCTCCATGGGGAGTCTGCTTCTTCCTCTCCCGCTACCCCTGCTGCTTGTGCTCTCTCTCAAATAAATAAAACCTTTAAAAAAAAAAAAAGACACATTGTTGGAGTATACATTGTTATTTAGCTATCACTCTGTCTCTCTCTACCTATTTATAGCCAGATAGCATTAAACGTTTACTCATTGTTTTTACTTTTAGCTCCCATTTTATTCTTCAGCTGACTCCAATCTATTTTGCACCGACCCCCCCCCCCCCAATTCGGAGGAAATAGCTCTTAGACATCCATATTGCTAAGCCAAGTGGACATGTTCCCTTTCTGTCCTCATTTTACGTAGCAGTGTTAACAGTTGCACCTGCTTTAAAATTTGCTTCTTGTGGCTTTGGGGATGCCACTTTCTTCTTGTTTTCCTGCTACCTTGACCATTTCTCCAATCTTCTTTTCTGGACTGTCTTCTTTTCCTGGACCTCTAAGTGTTGGGAGTTTCTCAAGGTCACCCTCTTTTCTCATTCTATCTGTCTTCCTTCTACTTATAGATGATCTCATGCTGTGACTTCATTTACCACAGATATGTTGATAACTCCCAAAGTGCTATCTTGAATTAATTCTTCTGGTTTTCAGATTTTTATACCCACCTGTACAATTGTCTGCTGAGATATGTGCACCACAAATTCAGCATGTGCATGAATTTAGTATCCTCTCTCACCAAACAGACCTCCCCCACCATTCTTGTTTAATTAATGATACCCTTTCTCAGTTAGTTCCACTATAAACCTGGGAGTTATCCTTAATTTTTTCCTTACCTGCCATGTTTAAACATACATGACATGACATGTTTAAACAAGTCATAACAGATCTCCATATGTCCTCAATTGTATCCACTTCCTTCCATCAGCATTTCTGGCCTATGTTATCCACATTAGTATCATCTCTCTCTTAGACAACTATAATAACCTTCTAGCTGGTCTCCTTGCATTCACTTTTTTCTCTGTTTAATCAGTTCTTTATTTAACAGTCTTTTAAAAAATATATATAATTTAAAAGACAGATCTCATCAAATTATTACTCTCCTTAAGAAAGCTTGGAGTGGCTTTCTGTTGCTCTTAGGGTAATGTCTAAACACTTTAATGCAATCTGCATGGTCCTCAGTAATCTGACTTCTCTCTCTTAAGGTTTATCTTTCTGTTCTCACTTTAGCCACAGTGGCTATCTTAGTTGACTTTAGTTGACCACACTTGATTACAGTGAGCTCTTTCTTGTCTCAGGGGCTGTATGTAAGTTAACATATTTGCTTGAAATGTCCTTTATAGGTCTTTTTACTCTGCCTACTTTAATTTATTCTTTATTCTTTAGGTCCCAGCATAAATTTCACTTCCTCACTGAAGTGTTATCTGATATTTCCAGACTACCTTAAGTTACTTTCACAGCTTCTTGTATTATTCTTTCTTAAGATTTACCATAATTACAGGGTTGGTTTTTTTGTTTTTGTTTTTTTGTTTTGTTTTGTTTCTGACACGGTTTCTCAACTCTCTCACCCACTAAACTGCAGCCTCTGTGAGAGCGATGATTGTATCTCTGATGTACCTTAACTTCCAGGGGTCTGGCTCCCAGTAAAAGCATGCAATGAATATTTTTTGAAAAGAATGAATGACTGAATACCTTTCAACAAAATGGAACAGTGACATATAGTAAAACTAATTTGTCTTTTGTAGCATTTCATTTAGATAGAAGAAATTCACCGCCAAATAGCTTGACACCATGTCTAAAGATTCGAAATATGTTTGACCCAGTTATGTAAGTATTATGATCAGAGGTATATGTAATTTTTATCTGGAATATTTGGAATATTCTTATAATGCTATGTCTGTAATTGAACAGTCTCTTTTACTTTTGAATCTCTACAGAAATGTTGTGTTTTCCTTTTCTTCATCTTTGTTAAATTTCAGGCAAAGATTTGGCCAAAAGACCCAGATATAGAGTAATTTGTTAAACTTATACAAATCTTTGTAGGTACTATGAATCTCCACAGCAGATAAATGCTGGAGTCAAATTAATGATACATGTGGTGATAAACAGTACCCTTTATTAAGTGTTTTAAGTCTTTTCTGCCAACATTCTTTGCCTCAGACAATATACATAAACATACCTGCTATCTTTAAACTTCCAATCTCTAATTATAAAAAATTCTCTGCAAAGATGTACATACACACTTTCCTTCTCTAAGTCCTATTTGCCCATGCAGTATTTGAGAGACTTTTCTGTTCATTCAATATTTGAGAAACTTTTCTTTCTATATAATTATAGCAGCACATGCACCCAGAAATTAGCACTGGCAAAAGTTATTGCCTTAGAATCTTTAATATTTCATATATAAGCTGTAATAATTTTTAGAATTTGCTTCCTAGAGATGAGTGCTTATTTGTCCAATGATATGACAGGTCAGATTCTGTTTTGTAAAAAAAAAACCAAAACAAAAAACCTGATTTATATGTATTACATATAAAATATCCATAAATCTCAACTGATAACTCATTTATTTCAAGAAATAATTGATATGAGATTCCAAATGAGTGACAACAAAATTGGAAATGTGGGGAGGCACTGTAGTAACAGCCCTCTCATACTTCGGGGATTAGGAAATTAGTGCCGGGTTAGTATTTTGTTACCTGAGATGAAGATTTATGATTTCAAGTGTAGCCGCTTTTCCTTCGTCCCACCATCTGTATCATGAAAAGACAAATACGTACAATTGTAGTAGGAAATCTTAAGGCTGTCATAATAGTAAGTGACTCTTGGTGCAGAATGTTTGTCCTGTATTATTCTTCCATTATTTTGAAGAAGAGAAGCTCAGAATACACCATTTACTTGGAATTTTCCTAAAGTTTAGGAATTTGAAAATATTAAAAAAAAGAAGTAATATGTGGGGTGGCTGGGTGGCTCAGTCGGTTAAGTGTCTGTTTTGGGCTCAGCTCATGATGCGAGAGTCCTGGGATCGAGCCCCGAATCAGACTCCCTGCTCAGTGGGGAGTCTCCTTCTCCTTCTGCTCATGCGTGCTCTCACTCTTTTTCTCAAAATAAATAAATAAATAAACAAAGAAACAAATAAATAAATAAATAGAAAAGGCTTTATTTGGGAGAAAGAGTAGGGGAGGGGCCCATGCGTTCACATGCAGGGGGTGAGGGAGAGGGAGAAGCAGGGTCCCCTCTGAGCAAGGCTCCTGATGTGGGGGCTGGATCCCAGGACACTGAAATCATGACCTGAGCTAAGGCAGATGCTTAACTGACTGAGCCACCCAGGTGCCCCAACAATACTCAACTTTTATGAGTTCACTACAACTCATTAAAGTATTAACACTTGCTAAGAAGAAAAGAAATGATAATAGGTACATAAGATTTCAGACATAAAAATGACAGCATAGTTATTCTGCTACGATGGGCCAATCCTTCACTGCCTCAGTTCTGTGCTTTCTTACATTGGAAAGTGAGAGAAGGTCTGGGACTGTGAATACTAATTTTTTTTTTTTAAATCTATCTACTGTTAATAACAAGCATTTACTTAACTACTTACTAGTTTTAACAATATGTGATTTTGAAACTATTCCCATTCTGGTAGGATATATATGTTATGAGACAAGACTTTATTGAGTTAGGAGTATGGTTGTTGATTTTTGTTTTCATTAATTTTTTAGGGAAATAGGGGATCAGTGGCATTTGGCAATTCAAGAAGCAATTTTAGAAAAATGCAGTGATAATGATGGCATTGTTCATATTGCAGTAGACAAAAATTCACGTGAGGTAAAGTAACTTTTACTGTTGAATTCTACATTTTGGATTTGTTGCTATTAAACTAAAACTTTCTCTTTTCTTTCTTTCTTTTTTTTTTTTTAATATCACAGGGTTGTGTATATGTTAAATGTCTGTCTCCAGAATATGCTGGAAAAGCTTTTAAGGCATTGCATGGCTCTTGGTTTGATGGTAAGAAGTTTGAGTATTACGAACATTTTGAAAAGATAGATTATGGCTTACTGTTAAACTATACCAGATTTTAAATTAAAAGAAAATTAGGTCAGCATTTTTAGAGTAATTATTTAAGATTACTTTATTTGCATATTGTGTTCATACGTCTTTTACCACAGTTTGTTTTCTATAAATATTAAGCACATTTTTACAGATCTAAAATATTATTTTTATCTTACAACAGGGAAATTGGTTACAGTAAAATATTTACGACTAGATAGATATCACCATCGCTTTCCCCAAGCTCTTACTTGCAATACTCCCTTGAAGCCATCAAATAAACATATGAACTCTATGTCTCATCTTCGTCTTCGGACTGGCCTAGCCAATTCTCAAGGAGGTTCCTGAAAAGACTTTCTTCCACTCCTAGGACTGGTATTTACAATAGGAAAATTCCTGTTTGGCTTCCTGTCTTCCTTTTAAATGCTTTTTGTATGTAATATTTTTATTGAATACAGCTCTGTTTGAATGTTCCAGAAATCTTAAGGTTCCAAAGGGACTTAGCAGTGAGGCAGCAGTGCTGAGTGGTCAGAACAATTGTTTCATTCAGTTTTTGGAGCTCAGTTAAGCCAATGCATTTAAGTTTTGCATGAGGAACATTGACTTTATTAAGCATTTTCAGATGTGGTGATTGTGTTTTTGCACCACAGAGTGTTTGGATAACCACACAAAAGCATGGTGAAGAGGCTTCTTGTATTTCCATAATCTCCTGTGAACTAATGTTGTGAATTTTTGTATACAGTCACCTGCATAGTTCCTTACCAGGCTAATGTGGTAAAACTGTTAATTTCCCAGTTTAACCTTAGGTTTCTATTGCTTGTAAGAGATTCATTTGTTACAGCTGGAATACAGGAAAACTAATTTGGGTTTAGCGGTTACATATAAGCATAGGTGGGTGTACATGTACTTAACCTGGCTTTTGTATATATGTATAAATGCTGATGGTGGCGAAAGTAGTCTTGTTTTGTGAGGATGTCTGCATTAAAGCAGTAAAATAAGCTTCCTATTTTATTCATAATCTAATGTGTATATATGTATGTGTATATATGTGTGTATGTGTATATATATGTATGTGTATATGTGTATATATACACACACATATATACCTATGGCTGTACTATCACATAGATCAAACAGCCAAACACCTGGAAGTATTAGATACAAGTTTAAAATATCTTTTATAAGTTTTATATAAAAATGTCTGAGTATGATTTTGTGTGAAAGTTCCGATCTCAGTTGTAATGGATTCAAATTTATGTGAGCAATAAAGATGCAATTGGCAGATATTGGAAAAGTATTTTGTGAAAAGCTGTATTTATTATAAATACTAGGACTATGACATAGTACTATTGGGATTAACTCACTTTCCCAATTTATTTATAATTTAATGAAATGTCAGCTCCCCTGTTGTATGTCAAGTTTAAAGCAGGGCATATTGCTGCAGCAAAATGTGTATTTGAAAAATTATATTTGAAATTTTGGGTCATGACAGCTTGCAATATAGTAAATGCACGAGTGACCGTCGCTTTGTGCCTCGGTATTTACCTTGTTTCAGTAAAGTTGCTTTATTACTGTTTATGATTTCAGATTAAAATAGATGCTGAGCAGAGTTTACTTGTAATGTAACAATTGGCTTTTTTTTTTTTTTTAAATAACCTGTTGATATATCCTTGTCAGTCCAAATGAATATGTGAAACAGCTGGAATTGTACCAATTTTGATTTTGTTTAAAGCTCAGTTTCCTCTTTGTTTAATTGTATATGTGTTGGGTTTGCAGCATGAACTTGCACAGATAATGCACGTTTTCTGGTTAAGTAAACATGATGCACACTGTTCTGTAATAGAAAACCCTATTGTGCCTTACCTGTGTGCTTTTGTGGGCACCATGTTTATGAAGAATAAAAAATGATTTGTTATCTGAAGAGAATAAATTTTAAATTCTCAGTTTATGTTTCAGATGCTAAAGTGTGAAAATATAAATATATATATAATATATAATATAACCAATCTTTCTGTATTTTATGTGCATCATAGTGATTTATCTGAGCTTAGTGACCCCCATCTTGTGACCTGTTGCAAGAGTGAATGTAAAAAATAGTTGTGGCATTTTAAAAGGTCGCCTTTTGATGCAGATGCATCTTTTTTTTTCTTTGCTTCTAAAACATTTTATGTAAACATTGTACATTTATTATTGTAATATATACTATTATGCAGCTTATTTTACCTGAATCTGTTAAGCCGACCAAGATCCCTCCCTGCAAGACAGATGGGAATGTGTATAATAACTAGATATTTGAGAAGTTCTGAAGTTTGATGTAATCTGTTACTTGTCCTGTTGAAAAAAAGGAAAAATTCTAATTAAAAATTTATTAGGTTTTTTTTTTTAATGTGTCTTGGCTTTTAAAAAAAAACTTTTTAAGTGCCCTGTGTCTTTATTTTTTTAACCAGTGAATAGATGCCTTTATTTTAAATCTTCTTGGGGATGTATAAATATATATATGCTCATAAAGATGGATGAAGACCCTAAAGTTAATTTTAACCATCCATTCTTCAGCATCTTACTTTTCTTTATGAAAATGTCTTTTTCTAACTCTCAAGTGTATGGATCAAAGTGAGGCAAGACTATAAATCAGCTGTTATCACTAAAGCAGCACTGTTTAGTTTAGACATTTTTTCATAGCAAGACTTTCTCAAAAAAGGAAGCCATTCTTTTATACATTCTGTTTAAAACTCCTTATCTCATTATAAACCAACAGTTTATGGGCTAGCCTCTTTGAATAGCATTGCTTTAGAATTTTTGATGGTTTAATCAAGTAAAAAGAAGACTTGATTAGTCAGTCAGTTGGTAGACTCTTATTTAAAATCGCTAACGAAGGTTAGGCACTGTTACATGTTAGAGATGCAAGGATGAAAAGGACAAGGCCAAAACCTCAGGATGGTCCCATCTAGAGGAAGAACATAAAACAGATAAGTTAAAAGATAGTGTGGAAAATATAGTGAGAGAAAAAAGCAGAAGAAAATCTAGGAGTATGGAGAGGCACCTTATACTTTTTTTTTTTTTTTAAAGATTTTATTTATTTGTTAGGCAGAGGGAGGCTCCTTGCTGAGCGTAAGGAGCCTGATGTGGGACTTGAACCCAGGACCCTGGGATCATGACCTGAGCCAAAGGCAGACACTTAACAAACTGAGCCATCCAGGCCTCCCACCTTATTCGTCTTAATAGAGGGAGAAGACATTAGGCAGATGCGATAATAGTTGAGCCATATTTTAGTTCAGTTTCACATGTATTAAACGTGTCTTAATTAGTATAGGTATAATAGTAAGTTTCCTCTCCTTTGAGCTCTTAGGGGAGCTCATAAAAATTGATGTTTGGAACCCGAGTTTTTATAAAATCCATTTTCATATTCATTGGTCTGTTGAATACCTTGTGAATGCTGAAGCCTGATACTCAACTTCATTACATTTTCCTTGTACAGTCTTAACTGTTTGGATGACAAGCTGTGAGCTCTGAGTGAAAAATGATTTATTGTATCATATACCCAGAATATTTCCTTTAATAATATTGACCTGACAGTTCTCACTGCTCCTAGTATTATCACATTACTATAGGTCATCTACATGGCTTCTTCGCCCTTTTTTCCTAGACTTATCTCGGCAAGTCACTTCTTCCAGATGACTCAACAGAGGATGCTAAATCAAGCAGAATTTGGGCAGCTGCTCTTTTGGAAAGGATGCTGAGGAACAGGTACTTAAGAACTGAAAATAATTAGAAACCAAAAGTTTGTGGTTTAAAGAAACTGAATGTCCAGGATGCTCATTCTCTTGGTTCAGTAAGCATGAGTAGCTACTGCCTCTAAGCCTCATAGGAAAATCTTTATGACCAGAAATATTTCCTGATGGTGGATTTTAACACCTGAGAACCTCTGCTAGGGGCAACAGGATAGAGTCATTTTGTTGATTCTTAGATTTTAAAACTCATAGAACCTGTGTCCTTAGATTTCCTTTTTCTTCCATGGGTGGACATTGGAGGCTGGCACATGCTCCTGAAATTGAAAAGGTTATCTAGGCATAGAGAGCAAATAAAAAAAGATTGATGAGATACAACCTACTGCATGTACAGAGTACCAGCAGTGTCTTACAGTTCAATTACTGAATATAAAAGTGGGCAGTGATCAGATGGCTTTGTAGGTCCCATTATGAAGTTTGGATGTTGGTTGTTTTTTGTTTTTAAAGATTTTATTTATTTATTTGTCAGAGAGAGAGGGAGAAAGAGTGAGTGAGCACGGCAGACAGAGTGGCAGGCAGAGGCATAGGGAGAAGCAGGCTCCCCGCCGAGCAAGGAGCCTGATGTGGGACTCTATCCCAGGACGCTGGGATCATGACCTGAGCTGAAGGCACCGCTTAACCAACTGAGCCACCCAGGTGTCCCTGGATGTTGGTTGTTAAAGGGAGTTCAAGTGATGATTTGTTTTGATGAAAAATGGAGAAAGGATTTGACAAATAAAATAAAATGGGAAGGACTTAATTGGATATTGGGAGATAAGTTGATGTCCAGTTTTCTAGTGTGGGAATTCTAATTGCAACATTTAGATGGAAAAGATAAGATAATTGAATTTTTGGACATTTTGAGGTTGGGATGCTTATGGAAATATTCAGGTGGATGTTCCTAGCAAATGATTGGATTTCTAATTCTGTGGAGAAAGATCTGAGCTAGATACAATTTGGGTGTTAAAACCAGGAAAGTAAATTGGATGACTCAGAAAACGAACGAGAGAATCCATACAGAGGCAGAAATTTAGTTCACTACCAATTCTGCCATACTTAACTGTATGGTTGGGGATGGCATGAAGTATTCAGGAAAATTTGAAACAAATTAGAAGGTGGAATTTGAAAAGTTCCTTGGTGTGAAGTTGAAGTGGAAGTTGTATGACTTGGGCAACTGGTTAGATGGTGGTGATATTTCCTAAATTACGGGTTACTGGAGTGGGGATGAAGAGGTCAATCAGGGTGCTAGGTAAGATTTCTCGGAATTGTAGCAGTTAATTAAAAATAATCTTCTGACTTTTCTAATGTAGAACATTTTTGGAGGAAGGGCAAGATGGAGCTGTTTAAGAATTCTCCTTTCCAAAAACCAGAACTGTTAACTTACATAATATTCCAGCATTACCTATGATTCTCTGATATTGATTAGAAATTTTCCTGGTTTGTAGGAAAATGAGATGTTGAGTAGATCTACAAACCTAGGATTGTCAAAAGAAAGAACAAATACAAAAGTTGGTTTTAAACATAACTGTTCATAAGTGGTTTGCCATATACCCAAGACTAGAAGCTTGCTTGAAGCTATGTATTATACAGCCTTCATAAACTAGTCAGGTCTTCCAGGCCTGGAACCATTTCTAGGTGACTTCATTTCTGCTTTGATCTGTTGTATTAATTTAAAAATTTAACTCCTAATGGGCAGTGTTACTTTTGTATTTCCAAAAAGTTGCAACCTCCAAAATCCCCCTACTACTGTGAAGATTTTAGTGGCTTTTAATTTCTTACTGAATAATAGCCAAGTTTGAGTTGGTATTCAGGGGCTGCTTTTATTTAGACCAGTGCTTGTCCAGTACAAATATAATGCCATGTGTCATTAAAATTTTATGATGGTCACATTAAAAAGTAAAAAACAGGTGAAGTTAACTTTAATACATTTTATTTAACCTTATATATTCAGGATATTATCTCAGCATGTAATTAAAAATTTTATTAATGAGTTAATTTATATGCTTTAAAATCTAAATATATATTACACTTACAGCTTGTGTGACTTACAGTGCTAAAAGTTACATAGTTGGTCACCTTATTAACAGGCCGTCTCAATTCAGATCCTACATGCACTGAAAATACTTGATCTATGTTTTGATTTTGTAACCTCTACTGTTGGAAAAATTAGATTCACATATCCAAGTTCTTCCAAACATACATAGAAGTTTTCCTATAGCTGAATCAGGTATCAATTTTTAAGTTTACATTAATTCACTTTAAAACTTTAATTCTTCAGTTATAGCAGCCATATTTTAAATGCTCAGAATCCAAGTGTAGCCAGTGTCAGCCGCGGTGACAGTGCAGGTCTAGACCAGTACCTTTCCAGCTGAATCCCACTTACTTTGCCTCTGTGCTCCAGCTGAACTGCACTGCTTGACTTTCACGGACATACCTAATTCTTGCTTCATTATGCTTTTAATGGCACTATTCATATTGTTCCTTGAAACATCTTCCATTTCCTGTTTCTGTATACCCAAGTCTTGCCCGTCTTCTAAATGTTACTCCTGTGTCGCCTCCAGGAAGTGTTGTTGATTATTTCTGGCTGAAAGTAATTTCTTCCATGTGCATTTCTGAAATATTTGATTTGCACTTCTCTTACTGTTTTTCTAGTTTATGTCTTGTATTACAGTGTTTTCAGTCTGCTCTAGTTTGGTTTCTGTACTCATCATTCCTCTGAAATTACTCCTCTGCAGCACCACAAAACTTCCTTTGGCCAAATTCAAGAGTCATTCCTATAGCTTCATCTTTCTCAAGCTCTTAGCACTCTCAGACATTGCTGATTATTTCATCTTTTTTTACTTAGGTGTTTTTTGTTGTCATGAAATAACACACATAAAAGAATATGTTGAAATATCTTACTTATAGTTTGAAGTGTACCATCATCTTAAGGTACAGAATATTGACTTTGGAGCACTTCTCTGCCTTTACCTGATGGTTTCTCTCTCATTCCCTACTCCCAGATAACCATTATTCTGAATTGTGTGTTAATAGTTCTTTATTTTGCATTACAGTTTTACCACATATGTATGTGTCTCTAAATATTATATTGTTTGTTATTGCTTTTGACCTCTCTGAGTGAGTAGAATCAAATGTATACTTTAGTGACCTTTTTTGTTCAGCATTGTTATTGAGATTCATCTGTAGAGATGCAGGTCGCTTCCATTCATTGTCATGGCTATATAGTATTCTTCATAAAATATACCACAATTTATCTATTCAAGTATCTATGAACATTGAGATCATTCTTAAGTTTTTTACTGTTATAAATAAGGTAGCTATGAACATTCATTCTTGAACATGTTTCCTGCTGTACACATTCAAGTTTCTCTAGGTCATTAATACTCAAAACATGTGGTTCTCTAGTCAGCAGCATCAGTATCAAATGGTAACTCATTACTCCAAACAAATTATTGGACCCCACCCAGACTTACTCTATCAGGGACTTTGGAGTTGGGGGCCTACTAATCTGTTTTCACAAATTCTCCAGGTGATCCTAATACACATTCAAGTTTGAGAACCATTGGTATAAAGGTACCCTGTGTAAGATTAATTTGGATCTCCTGATTACAATTTTTGGCTTCCGTATTCTTGAGATATTTTCTTTCTCTTTTATTTTCTGTGATACTTGAGAAATTCTGATGAGGAATGGTTTGCATCTGGCCTAACATTGTAGACTCTAAAAAATACACAAAGAAAGCCTGTTGCATATATTCGATGGCTAAACTCTCAAGGCTTTGGCAAATCCTTAACCTGAAACTATTTTCTTTGATGATCAGTTAGCCTGCTTAAGGACATTCTGCTCAGCCTTTTTGCTGGCTGCCATCTAATCAATTTACCAAAAAGCTATATAAACAAGACATAACTGTTGCTAGATTATACTTTGTTTTCTCAGTTTTCTCACCTCTTTCCTATGGTGGTGGTGGGTCCCCCCCCCCCCCGCCTTTCTTTTAAGATTTTACTTATTTATTTGACAAGAGAAAGCACAAGCAGGGGGAGTGGCAGGCAGAGGGAGAAGCAGACTCCATGCTGAGCAGAGAGCCTGATGTGGGACTCGATACCAGGACCCTGAGATCAAAACCTGAGCTGAAGGCAAACACTCAACTGACTGAGCCAACCAGGCGCCCCTGCTTTTTTTTGTTTTTGGTCTTTTTTCTTTGATAGTTTTTTCATTGTCTACCTCATGTGACTAAATTTCCATGTAAGTAACTAAATATCTTTAGTTTTCTTTAACACACCACAATCCCATCTTTCCTCCTGCATGATTTGTTACTCCTTTTCAGTGTCTTCTGCCAGGTCTTCCTCCTTTGCTCACTCTTAATATTGGAGTTCCCTGGGCCTTAGTCTGAGCTCCTCTGCTATCCTCTGTCTAGATGTTTTCTCTGGGTGATCTTACCCAGGCCTGATGAATGACTCTCAAATTTCTGTCTCAAGCTTGACTCCTACCCTAGGTCCAGATGTGTATGTTCACCTTGCTATTTGAGATCTCCATTTGGATGACTAAAAGATTTTCAAATTTTGTATACCAAAACAAAGCTCTGATTTTCATGCTGCTTTGACTCCAAACCCATTCTTTTTCTAGTCTTTTCTGAGTAAATTATACAACAAATATTAGTTGCTGAAGCCAAAAATCTAGAAGTTATTCTTACTCTCTTTTCAATTCCTATGTTCAGTTAGTTAATAAGTCCTTTCAGCTCTTCCACATCCCTATCTGTCTATCTATCTGTCTATCTGATATCCAATCTATCCATTGTCTTGACACCATCATTATGTCTTGCCTTAATTGCTGCAAAAGCCTAAGCTGGTCTCCTTGTTCCGTGCCCAGTTGTAATTCATTTTCCCTACAGGAATCAAAGTTGTCTTCAAAAACATGTATCAGGGGTGCCTGGGTGGCTCAGTGGGTTAAAGCCTCTGCCTTCGGCTCAGGTCATGATCCCAGGGTCCTGGGATCAAGTCCCACATCGGGCTCTCTGCTCAGCGGGGAGCCTGCTTCCCCCTCTCTCTCTGCCTGCCTCTCTGCCTACTTGTGATCTCTGTCTGTCAAATAAATAAATAAAATCTTAAAACAACAACAAAAAAAAACATGTATCAGACAGGACATACATATCCGTCCCTAAAATATAATCCTCCAGGGATTCCCACTGCATTTAGAGGAATGTCCAAATTTCTTGTAATAGCCTTCAAGGCTCTATATGAACTGGCCTATGCTCTTTTCTCCATATATTTCTCCTATCATGCTTCTTCTACTCTGGTGTACTTTCTATTCCCTATCCACTTTCCACCTAGGGCCTTCATACTGTTCTTACTAGAATGCTGTTTCCCTGGATTTAGGTCTTCCCATGTGATGCCATCCAATTTATTTTTTATTCTGTTGCTCATGTTTTGGTGTCTAAAAGGATTGCCTAATCCAAGTTGACTTCCTTGTGTGTTTTATTCTAAGAAGTATATATTTTTTGCTGTTAGATTTATTTATTTATTTATTTTTATTTTTTTTAAAGATTTTATTTATTTATTCATGAGAGACAGACAGAGGGGAGAAGCAGGGAGCCTGATGCAGGACTCTATCCTAGGACCCTGGGATCATGGCAGGAGCCGAAACAGACAGTTAACCAACTGAGCAACCCAGGAACCCTGCTCTTATATTTAGACTGTGGTCTCTTTTGAGTTAAATTCTATATATTATGAGAGATAGGGGTCCAGCTTTATTGTATTACACATGGATATCCATTTGTGATGTCCCAACACCATGTATTGAAAAGACTATTCTTTTACTCATTGAATTATCTTGTCACTCTTGCCGAAAATCAGTTGACAGTAAAAGTGAGGGCTTATTTCTGGACGCTAAGCTCTATTCCATTTATTTATTTGTCTATCCTTATGCCAGTACCACACTGTCTTGATTACTATAGCTTTGTAGTAAGTTTTGAAATAAAAACTTTTTTTTTCCCTTTTTCAAGACTGGTAGCTATTCTGGGGACACCTGGGTGGCTCAGTGGGTTAAGCCTCTGCCTTTGGCTCAGGTCATGATCTCAGGGTCCTGGAATCAAGCCCCACAACGGGCTCTCTGCTCAGCAGGGAGCCTGCTTTCCTCTCTCTCTCTCTCTGCCTGCGTCTCTGCCTACTTGTGATCTCTGTGTGACAAATGAATAAATTAAAAAAGAAATCTTAAAAAAAAAAAAAGAAAGACTAGTAGCTATTCTGGATCCCTTGAATTTCCTTCCTGTGGATTATTTAGGATCAGCTTCAGTTACTGCAAAGAAGCTGGCCGAATTTTGATGGGGATTACGTTGAATTTGTACATTAATGTACATCACTGGGATTACTGCCATCTTAACAATATTGAGTGTTCCAATACATGAAAATGGGATGTCTTTCCATTTATTTGTCTAAATTTTTTCCACAAAAGTATAGTTGAAAAAAATAGTTTTCAAAATACAAGTTTTATAGTTCTTTTAAATTTGCTGCTAGGCATTTTTTCTTATGAATGCTGTTATCTGTGGAACTTTAAAAATTTTTCACTTTTAGATTGTCCATTGCAAGTGCATAAAATACAATTGTTTTTTGTATATTGTTCTTGGGTCCTGACACCTTATTGAACTTTTTTGTTAGTTCTAATAGATTTTAGTGAATTCTGTAGAATTTCCTATTTATAAGATCATGTCATTTGCATATATAGTTTTATTTATTCCTAGTGCCCCCCATTTTAAAATCTTAGATGTCCTTAGATGCCCCCCTTTTCTCTAGTTGCCCTGACTAGAATCTCTAATACAGTGTTGAATAGAAATGGCAAGGGCAGATGTCTTGTTCCTGATCTTAACGGAAGAGAATTTAGTCTTTCACCCTTAAGTGTGATGTTAGCTGTGGGTATGTTGTATTTTCATTTACATTAATCTCAAAATATTTTCTTGGGGTGCCTGGGTGGCTCAGTCAGTTAAGCATCTGTCTTTGGCTCAGGTCATGATCCCAGGGCCAGGATGATGGGATGGAGCTCCGCATTGGGCTCCCTGCTCAGGGGGGAGCCTGCTTCTCCTCTCCTTTTGCCTCTCCCTCTGCTTGTGCTCTCTCACACTCTCTCTCTCTGTCAAATAAATAAATAAAATCTTTTTAAAAATTTTCTTTATCCTATTGAGAGAAGTTTCCTTCTATTTCTTGTTTGTTGTTTGTTTTTATCATGAAGGGCTATTGGATTTTGCCAAGTGCTTATTCTATGTCTATTGCAATAATCATGTTGATTTTTGTCCTTTATTCTGTCGATAATGGGAACTGACTTCTAAATGCTAAACCAACCTTGCACTCAAGTCTTAGATCATGATCATGGTATATAATCCTTTTTATAGGTTGCTGGCTTGGTTTGCTAGTATCTTCTTGAGAATTTTTGTGTCTGTATTTTTTTCTTTTCAGTGTAACAGTATTCATTGTTTTTGCACCACACCCAGTGCTCCATGCAATCCGTTGGTTCCCCCAAGCTCCCACCCCCCACCCCTTCAAAACCCTCAGATTGTTTTTCAGAGTCCATAGTCTCTCATGGTTCACCTCCCCCTCCAATTTCCCTCAACTCCCTTCTCCTCTCCATCTCCCCTTGTCCTCCATGCTATTTGTTATGCTCCACAAATAAATTGTGTCTGTATCCTTAAGAGATGTTTGGTCTCCAGTTTTCTTTTTTTGTGAAGTCTTTGTCTGGTTTGGCATCACAGTTTTCTGATTTCAGAATGAGTTGGGAAGTAGTCCTTCCTATTTTTTTGGAAGCATTAGTGGAAAACCAGTAATTAATTATACTTTATTTTTTATTTTTTAAGTTTTCATTTAGATTCCAGTTAGTTAACATACAGTTATAATATTAGTTTCAGGTGTACATATAATGATACAGTTCCACGCATCTCCTGGTATTCATCACAACAAGAGCCCTCCTTAATCTCCATCATCTATTTAACCCATCCCCCCATCCACCTCCCCTCTGGTAATCATCAGTTTGTTCTCTATAGTTAAGAGTCTGTTTCTTAGCACCCCTTTGTTTGTTTTGTTTCTTAATTCCACAATGGAGTGAAATCATACAGAATTTTCCTTTCTCTGACTGACTTCTTTGACTTAGCATTATATTCTCTGGCTCCATCCATGTCATTGCAAATAGAAAGATTTCATTATATTTTAAATGTTTGGTAGAATTCACCATTTATGTCATCAGGCCTGGGCCTCATAGGTCATTTTTTGATCACTAAATCAATGTTTTCACTTGTTATAGGTCTGTTCAAATTTTCCTTTTCTTCTGAGGTCAGTTTTGGTAGTTTGTGTCCTTCCAGGAATTTTCACCTTTCGTTTATTACTTAATTTCTTAGTGTATATGTAGTTTATAGCATTCCCTTATAATCATCTTTATTTCTGTAATGTTAGTCGCAACACCTGTTCTTTACTGATTTTAATCATTTGAGTCTTCTCTCCTTTTTTCTTGGTCAGTCTAGCTACAAGTTTGCCAGTTTTGTTGCTACTTTCAAAGAATCAACTTTTTTGTTGATGTCTATTTAATTTTCCTATTCTTCATGTCATTAATTTCTACCTTGGTCTATTATTTCCTTCCTTCTACTTATTTTGGGTTTATTTTGTTTTTCTTTTTCCAGTGTAGTTTAGGTGGAAGTTCAGGTTATTGATTTGAGAGTTTTGTTGTTGTTGTATGTTTTGTTTTTTAGTATGGGCATTTACAGGCATAAATTTTCTCCTAAGCACTGCTTTAGTTGCATCCCATAAGTTTTGGTATGTTGGGTCTTTTTTTTCATTCATCTCAAAGTATTTTAATTTCCTTTTGGTTTCTTTTCTGATGCTTGGTTATTTACAAATTCATTGTTTTACTTCCATGTATTTGTGAATGTCCCTTATTTCTTTCTGTTACTGATTTCTAATTTCATTCCATGTGATTGGATAACATATTTCACTTGATTTCAGTCCTCTTGAATTTTTTTTTTAAAGATTTATGTATTTTATAGAGACTATGTGAGTGTGAGTAGGGGGAGGAGCAGAGGGAGAGAATCCTCAAGCAGGTTCCCCACTGGGTATAAATAAAGTCCAATGTGGGCCTCAATCCCAGGACCCTGAGATCATGACCTGAGCCAAAATCAAAAGTTGGATGCTTAACCAACTGAGACATCCAGGTGCCACCCCCTGCCTTAAACTTCTTGAAGCTTATTTTATGGCCCAGTATTTGGTCTATCCTGAAGAATGTTCCATGTGAATTTGAGAAGAATATATATTCTGCTGCTAAAAACTAGGTCACCAGGCATCAACAGGTTAATATTTCTAATGGACTACCTAATTCTTCCTAAATTGGTAAAGAGGTTTAATGAATTCCAATAAAGATTTCAATAGATTTAAATTAATTTCTAGGGATTTTAAATGAATTTCTGTGATATCAGCTGGATGGATGAATAAGAAAGTAAATTTTTAAAATATGATTGAAAAGGAGAGACTGGCCCTATCAGATATTAAAAAAGTTATTGAGTGTAACCAATACTGGAAGGTCACTTAAATTAAATCCACTTAAATCAGAGACCGAATTTTCATAAATAGTTTTACTAAAACTTTGACTTGAAATTTTTTACTAAAATTATAAAAATAAAAAAAGTTAACTTAAATATTTTAACTCTTAGAAATAATTTTTTGGTCTTTTTTCCTGATAAATTTATTAGAATCATGAAATGATAATTTTCATTTCATATTTGATTTCAATTGATTCATTTTACAAAAATATCCTAGACTTCATTTTTGTAAGGGTTTCTAATTAGATCATTCTTTAATAAAACTTCTTGTGTCATTGCCCTTTTGGCCTTAGCTTCTGCCCTTTAATAGCCAGCTAACTGGACTGACATGTTCTATAGCTATGTTCACGATTTAAATAGTTTTCCATCACATTTATCAACCTTATGAAAGCCCTACGTATTTTGTGAGATTTGCTAGTTCACTTTGTAATGGATTTTCATTGCACAGCCTACAAGACATTGGGAAACACAGGCGTGAACATAGATGATACTGTGAAGCAGAGAAAGATATTAGAGGAGGCCCAGACTTTTTCTAAGAGTATTTTATTATGTTATGATTCAACACCAAAAACAGATTACATGGCCAATAAATACTTGAATTATGAGGGCACTTTGGTATATAAGAATTCAGTGTAGGATAAAGGTGGCTTTTTTTTTTTTTTTTAACTTTTAAGGTGACTTTAAATATGAGCAGGGAAAGTGGATCATTCTCTAAAAGTTTAAAAAAAAATTAAGAGAAAAAGTTAGAGCCATAATGTAACTAATGCCAGGGCCTTTGGCTCCTGCAACTCTTTGTCTCCTTTGAAGAGGCACAGACCCTTGGCTTGTAGTCACTTAGAAGATCTTAATGACCAGATACTTCCACATCATGAGAATCACTCAGTTTCCTTAGACTAACTTGGCTGAGAGAGGATGTCTTTCACAAAAATTTTATATGTTCCAATAACACAACAAGTGTTGGGTTGTTTTCTTGAAGTTTAGTATCCGCTCCTTATCTTGCCAAGGTCCAGGACAAAAGGGCAGGAGGATGGTTTCCTGATGCTTATTTTGTTTAGCCGTAGTTGGGCTTCTCTAACATCATTACCAGCATCTGTTTTCTAGAACCCTAGCAACGTTGTCAGTGGAGAAGGGCATTTTATCAGAGGAACATAAGTAGCAGAGCTGTTCTGAAACAGACCTTCTCAAGTGGTATGCCACAAATTGGTTCCAGATGTGCTAATGTGCCCTTCCAGTGGTGGAGCTCAGGGCCTCCTTGACTCTGGCAATTGTTACATAGTCTCTCCTTTTTAACTGTGTACCGTATAGTGATTTTCCTTTTCTTTCTGTGCCATGAATACAAGTTGGGGACCACTGTCCTCAACAATTAGCTGCAAACAATGGGAACATGAATAATATCATTATTCAAAGAGTCCTTTGGTTTAGGGAAGAAAATTGCAGACTGTAGCAGAGAATGGATGAGGGGGCAGGTTAGACTTTTCCCTGAATTTCTGAATTCGCTCCAGTTCTATTTTCACATTAGACTGTATCACTAATTTACATTAGTATCAGCCTTTTGCAGTTTTAACCTGTTCCTAGTCCTTTACACATGCCCAAATAAATACCAGGAGGAATAAAGAGTTGAGAAGTAGTCATAAAAAGGAAGAGGAAAATCAGAGGAAAACATTTGATACAGGGGTTAGAACGGACAGAAAGAAATCAGAAAATAATGCTCCCTGTATTGTATTTAAACAAAAATGAGTATATCTAAAAATGAGTATATCTAAAAAATCTAAGAACAAATTTAAAAACAAGCAAATGGGAAGATATTAGTAGTAACAGTATATATGATTTTCAATAACATTCTACAAATAAAAATCATTTTAACCTAGAAGACAAACATCTCAATAGAAAATAGCCAAATGACATCAGGAGATGATTGACAAATGAAGAGCTGCAAATGACCGATAAATATATGAAACATTCAGCTGCAGATATAAATGCAGATTAACAACTGAGAAAGTTACATAAGAAATTTGACAGATTTTATTTTAGTTTAGGGGAAACAGGACACTTATATAAATGCTGGTATTTGTGTAAAGTGATGAGCATTTTTATAGGTCAGTTTAAATGTTTTAAAACATTTAAAAAATGTTTTAACCTTCATACGTTTTGACCTTACATTTTAATTTAGGAGTTTATTCTGAAGAAATCAGAAGTGATACAAAGAGATATGAAAATGATATTCATTACAGCTCTATACTGTGATACAAACGAGAAGCAATTGAATTCTACAAAAGTGAGAGTAATGGATTTTGGATTAATGTCTTTGGAGAATAAGGTATGGAAAATATTGTCTGTGTGCTGCTTAAATTGGATGTACATTATTTAAATATACTATATGCCATCTAAGATACTCTTAATTGGAAGAGGGCTCATTTTCTCTGGCACTAAGGAAGAAAACAACAACAAAGATCTGAATTCAGACAGAAGATCCTGGCGTAAAACTAGGCAGAGTCAGGATCAATGAGAACTAGACTTGTCTCTGGAAAGGGACAGCAAAGAAGCCAGTTGGTCTTCTTTCAGAGTGTGGTTCCAATTCCTACAATCAACCACCATGGGCCCAGAAAGCTTCAAGCAAAGAGAAAACGTAGTGTTCACAGTTGGTAGTTGCTCAGGTAGAAGCAAACATAAGTCCCCTGGCAGAAATTGGACTTCATGCAGATAGACACAATTGTTTTTCTTTGGAACTTGGTCAGTGATTTTTTTTTTTTTTTAAAGATCCCATTGATGGTAAAATGAATTTTGATATTAGAGTTGTTAGAAATGAAAAATTTTGTCTGGAGTGAAAGGAATATACTATATACATGCAGTTGGTGGGAACTATTCTGCAATTTAGCAGTGAAGTCTAATCTGTTGAATTACATATGTATTATACAAAACTTCCATTAACATTTATTACATATATATATATATTTTATTAAGCAGGCTGCGTGTTGAGCAGAGAGCCTGATGTGGGGCTCAGTCCCAGGACTCTGAGATCATGACCTCAGCCGAGGCAGAGGCTTAACCCACTGAGCCACCCAGGTGCCCCTATTACATATATTTAAATGTTTACCTTAGGATTCCCATAATTATTTTTAGTCTATTTTCTTAATTTGATCTCCTCTGTTAGTATATTTTGAATCATTACCAACCTTTGGCAGTGAAGCTCAGGCATTTTAGAGTTTTTATAATTTCAACATTTTGGAAAAAGAGCTGTATTTATTTTAGCTACAGATTTGTGGGTTTTTACTGTTAGCAGGTGTATGAAAAGTCTTCCAAAACACTGGATCCCTGCACTGAGAGAGGAAAAAAGGAAGCGTGTTTAAGAGCACAGTCCCTGGAGTGAGAGCCATGCTCAAATTTCAGCGTTGACACATACTAGTTGTATGACCTTAGGCAAGTTATTTAAGTAGTCTAAGACTCAGTTTCCTCATTTTTAAAACAATGGTAATTGTATGGTTGAGAGAATGGAATGAAATAATGTAAAATTCCCATCATATAATATCCTGGTTACCATTTCTAAATCAAGATCTGTGAAACAAACTGCTTGAAAATGAGATTTATTTTTTTTTAACATCCCTTTGCTTTTCTTCATTGTAGTCACTCTTAACAATGATCATGCATAAGACACACCTTTGAAAATGTATAATCTCTTCCATGCTTTCCTTTTTAAATGATATATTCCCTATCCCAGCAAGTAGAAAAACGAGGTGCACTCCTGATTAGCATAACTTTGATGCAGAAAACAGAAAAGGAAAATTTATAGGCCAGTCTCATTGAACAAAGATGCAAAAGTCCCAAACAAACTAAAGTGTCCAGCAAACCAAATCCTGCAACACACAACTAAGACTTATACACCATGACCATATTGGATGTATTCCAAGGAATGCAGGACTGGTTTAACATTAGAAAATCAATATAATTTGTCCCATTAACAGAATAAATGAAATAAATATGATCACCTCATTTAGATGCAGTAAACCATTTAACAAAATTCAACATCCATATTCCTTTTCATAAAAAAAAGTAATTCTTAGCAAACTAGAAGGGAACTTCTTAAATCTCATAAAAAAGTATTTACCAAAAACCTAAAATAAACATATTAATAGTAAATTCTCTGGTATGTCCCTGTCGGGTACAGTTTTGAAACCTAAGTTTTGACTTCTTTTATTTCTGAAACAGAAATGAAAGAAAAAGCTTTTTTGTTCTTCACTATTAACAATTTTTGTTCTTTTAAAACTAATGTATTCTCCCATTTTATCTTACTTTGAAATGATATAGTCTTTCGTGTCTCCTAAATTATTCATTTTATTGTTAGTTTTCCCCAACTATTGTGTCCCAGAATTCTTCCTTTGAATGCTCAGTGCTTCTGCTTTAAAAAGGCAGAAAATCTAAATGTAAATGTGTTTTTCTCAGTGTGAAAACATTGAGATTCAGATCTCAGCTATGACTGTTCTAGAATTATCATCATCAGAACTATGGTAGTGTTGGTCACTAGAGTTGTGTCAGCTCCTGACTGGAATGGATCAGTTGTATTTCACCAATGATTGTCTACAGTCAGTCCTGTATTATTAAAATGTTCCTTGCTGTGACACTAAACTGGTATAAGGCTGATATAATCTTTTAATTATAGGAGTCTTAGAAGTTAATTTTATGCAGTATACATATGGTAACAGATTGGTGTACATCCTTGGAAGATCCCAGGAGCAACCAAGATGAGTGAAGAGCAGACAGTGACTGAGCAGGAGAGACTGCTTCTGTGAGCAGTCCTGTGGGTTGATTCCTCTCCTTACATTTGAAGAACTAGCCACGAGCCTTGTATGTACACTCATTCTGTTATTCATCATTGTAAATAATACATAGTTCCACATTTAAATAAAGCCACATTTTCAAAATTACAATGTGTCATATCTCAATAATAGTCTAATTATATACAAAAGTACCATTTTCATTTTCCATTATGCTTTGATAACATGGAAAAAGTCAAAATCACTTTTCTTGGTTTTCCTTAAGGGCAGCTGAATATACCTAAAATGCTATTTTATTATAAAACAGCCTTATCATAATTGGAGATTGGTGGGATAAATATTGCCCATGTAACTGATAGGTTTAGAGAAGTATGCTATTTTCATTATGTTCAGGAAAAAAAATAAGTACTTCTAATACAGTAGTTCATATTCTAGTATTAATTAGATTAGTACAAAAATTCCTGTTTGGCTGGAGTAATTTTTAAAGCTAGGTCTTAATGAATTTAGTTACTTCAATTACCTAGGATTTATAATCTGATTTTAAAATAACCAGTTTTCAAAGAATACAATAAAATATTCATAGTGCTAAAACTCTGGGGAGCTTAATTTAATCACTGATGACTCAGGAGGAAAGTCAGAATTTGCAGTGCCTCATTTCATAATGAACCTCATCTAATGTAGGGTAAAGTGAAAATTCTAGTTATTTGAATTTCCTATTGAATTATGTGTAAACATACATATTTTGTAAAGGTCATGAAAGCTTTGTTATATATGCTCGCATGTATTTTCCTATAATCCTGTTTACCTCTGTTATGGGCATTACAGAAAAGAGAGTTTGAAACTTACTCTCCTTGATTAGAAAGCAGACATGAAAAATTACTCTGGTCACTCTAGACCTGAATTTCTTAAAGAAGGACATGTGGACCACCTCTTCTAGAATCATCTGGGGTACTTGTTAGAAATGCAGATTCCTGACTTCTTCACCAAGCCTGCTGAATCACTGTATCTGGAGAAGATCCCAGGATAGTAACAGGCTCTCCAGGTAACTCTGACAAAAGTTTGAGACTCGTTGCCAGATGGCTTATGGATCGGAGCTCTCAACCTCGGGTAGGCAGCACCAAAATCATTCCTCCTGTGGATGTTGATACAGGAAAAAAGTGACAAAGATTGAAAAGGGTGTGTTACTTCCCACAGAGTATGAGAACAGGAAATAATATGTTCTGCCGTCGTCAGACCAAAGGAATTTTAGAGGCAAAGCTGGAAATAGTTCAGAGCTGTTTCATTCATATTTATAACATCATTGCTTACTTAAGGTTTAGATTTCCTGATGTGTTTTTCTTTATTGATATGAAGTAACCTAAAGTTACCTAAAGCTGAGCACCATTTGATTCATTTGGAAGGTGTTTTTATTATTTTAATGTTTTGCTTTTACCCCAAGCACTATAGCAAATGTCTCTTTGGGGTTTCTTCCCCCTGAATATTTTGAGTTTTCAGAGCTTTGGTTGTGATATAATATGTATTTTCATTAATGTAAGCCAATTTTACTTGTAGTTCTAGTTGTTATTGTTACTACTGGGAGCAGAATATAGAAGAAACTTTTCTTTAGAGGGAATATTTTCTTTTTTTTTCATTTTGTGCCACTGTGGGAAGATAAATGGATGATAGTTTTATTTGGTCCATTTGTTTTTCCTATGAGAGTTGAAACATGCACAGATTCACCACCTCCCTCCCTACCCCTTCAACAATACGCTTTCCATCCTCCCACCCCCATCTGAAGGGTCAGTCAACAGTGATTATTAAGCACTCATTACACTATAGGAAGTTGCAAAAGAAGACTCTACTCTCCTTTCCTGTATTCTGTTACTGCTGAGAATTCAGTCTGTATCCAAGTCTTGCTCCATAGCTCAATATCCACTTTTGCCCAGTGGCAGCTTTCACTAAGCCACAGGTCAATCATGAAGACCGGCCTTAGATTTCATCCACCTGTCTTCTCCAAAATGCTCCTCAGCCACGTGTACTGCAGGCCTTCTGGTTTTACTGTGGGCTGTTTTAAAAAAAATTTTTTTAAGATTTTATTTACTTATTTGATATATAGAGAGTGAGAGCACAAACGGGGAGTGGCAGGGGGAGAGCGGCAGGCAGGGAGAGGGAGAAACAATGTGGGTCTGGATCCCAGGAGCCGGGGACCACGACCTGAGTTAAAGGCAGACGCTTAACCAACTGAGCCAACCAGGTGCCCCAAGGTCTGATCATCAGTTCTGAATCCTAGTCTGTCCCTCTGTTTACAAGAGGAATGGGTTGAAACCATACTACTTTCTCTTTGCTATCTTGACCTTTTAGCCTCCACAAATAAGACACCAGCACCTGGAGAAGATAATTTCAGACAGAATCACAAAAGTAGGAAAGATACGGGTTAAAGCTTTCCAACACTACTTTGGGTTTTTAGTTGCATCACCCAGGGGATAAGACCTTAAGGGCTGGAAGCTTTTAGACCGAGAAAGCACCTTCCTGAATGCTCCTGCCTGTTCTGCTTTCCGGTTTGTATTACCACCTCAGAAAGATTTCCTTCTTTGAATCTCTCAAGTGCCCATCTTCCTTCCTGCTGATACCATACACTGTGCAGCCAAGGAAGGCCACGGATTTGGGCTGTGTAGAGAAGAAACTACCTGCCTAGTTTCACATGTGTCTGTGTATGTGTGTGCACATATGTAGGAGGGGGTGATGGACAAGCTGACTATGGGTCCTCCAACTCATGTTTTGTTTTCTTATTTTTTAAGATTTTATTTTTTGAGAGGAGAGAGAGAGTGAGAGAGCACAAGCGTGAGCAGGAGGGAGGGGCAGGCAGAGGGAGAAGCAGGATCCTCCTGAGCAGGGAGCCTGACGTGGGACTCAATCCCAGCTACACATGCTTTCATGTAGATCAGACGGGACCATATAAAACCCATATATTGAGAATAGGATATAGCCACAATATTAGTAAGGTTTATGCCCTGGCGGGAAAATAAATAGGTCTGTAAAGAACTATTTGAAGTCTTTATGGGTCTCTTCAGGAGCCACCAAAGAACTGGACTAGATCTAAATGACTTTTTCTCCCATTCACAGTGGTCATGTTGCACACATTTGTTTCAGAATCTGCCTCAGAGAAATAAGAGGTTGAAGGGAGGAATAAGTTCACCAGTTTTTCTCTAGGATTGTCAGATTTAGCACATAAAAGTATAGAATGTCCAGTTACACTGAGTTTCAGATAAATTATGAATAACGCTCCATAAAATATTTAGGACATACTAAAAATTATTTGGTGTTCAGATTTATCTGCATATCCTGAGTTTTATCTGGCAACTCCTATCTTACTGCCACTACTTAGAGTAGGGACTCTACCTCGAATTTGGTTATCTGCACCTGCCTGGGTGGCCTTCCCAACGCTACTCTTCTGATTTACCCCCACTGCCTACCACACACTAAGTTTTTTTAAAAGAATTTCATTAAGTTTCTCTTCCACACAAGAAATTATGCTCCAAAGGGATTTTCATTGTGCAACTGTATATTAAATTTGTGTGTATGTCTGTCATACATTTTCCTTGGGGACCTTTTTCTTTTATCAGAATCTCAAAGAGGCATCTTGAAGATGCCTAAAGAACTGTAGCTTATACAAAGAAACAAAAGTGGGTGAATTTAGAAAAATGCACCTTGCCTCAATCCTGACTTTTCCTTTAGACATCAGTAGTTTGAAAGCCCCTCATATCATTTGACTCCCACCAACATCTTCCAAAATAGGCAGGGCAGATTGTTTCTTAAAAATTACTGCTTACATTTCAAAGGTAGGGTCACTAAATCCCAGACATGTGAATTAGAAAGTCATACACAACTATTACTTGGCACAGGCAGAGTTGAATAGAAATCTGTCAAGTGCAAGTTTATTTCTCTCTCTACTTATATAGACCACCAACTTAATAAAATCAATTTTGGCACAATACTTTAAGCTACAGCTTCAAAACTGTATATATTTGAACCTCAGAAAGGTTTGTATCTCTGAAGAGATTGTTCTTATGCCCTTCCATCTGGTGGACCTTGTCACTTAGCTGTCAGTTACAAACCACAACTCTTGGATGTTTGGCCATTTGACCTATAGGGATGGCTTTTCAATGTGGTCACGTGCCAGAATACACCCATATTCCATTGCTGCTATTCTCAAATATTTAGACTATTAAGGTGTTTCACTGTCAGTGTATAAATCCTTATAGTAATAAAAATCATTTAATATTTTATGCTTACTCATTTGAAAGCATAAAAGGAATAATAGTGTGGCTATTCATCTATTTTGTTTGGTTCTAAATTTTGTCTTTTTCCACAAATCAAGTGTGTTCTAAAAAATAGAGCTTCATTTGCCTCTCGGGCTTCCATATTTTTCCTCCAACCTCTTTAGTCTCACTGTCTTTTTTTTTTTTTCCTTTTTAAAAATCATTTTATCTTATTTTTTTCATCATGATAAGTGCATTCTTTAATCCCCATCCCTTATGTCCCCTATTTCACCCTCCCTCTGTTAACCATCAGTTTGTTCTCTGTTATTTAAATGTTTCTTCGTCTTTTTTTCCTTTGCTCATTTTTTTTTTTGTGTCTTAAATTCTACATATGAGTGAAATCTTATCATATTTGCCTTTCTCTGGCATATTTCACTTGGCATAATACACTCTAGCCCCATCCGTGTCATTGCAAACAGCAAGACAGCCATATAATACTCTATTCTATACACGTACCATCATCTTTGTGCATCAATGGATACCCGGGCTGCTTCTATAGTTTGGCTATTGTAAATAATGCTGCAATAAGCGGGTGCATGTATCCCTTCAAATTAATGTTTTTGTATTTTGGGGGTAAATACTCAGTAGCGTGGTTCCTGGGTTATAGGATAGTTCTGTTTTTATTTTTTTGAGGGAACTGCATACTGTTTTACACAGTGGTTGCACCAGTTTGCATTCCCACCAACCATGCCCTTGCTGACCATTTTTTTTTTTAAATCAACCTATGGATGTCTTGTGATTTATATACATTTCTATGCTATCTGTAACCCAGTCGTTCCCTCTATATGTGGGACTTTCATATTTAATTGTCTAGATGAACACAATCTTATGTGTCTAAAAGCCATTTCAAACTTAATGTGGAAAACTGAGCTGCTAATAAACTATCCCACCACCCACTTTCACGTCATCCCTATCTTTCTCATGAAGTGGCCATTCTGTAATGCTCAAGGAGGAGGGAAAAGGAAAAGGAAAAAAGTATAGAGATGTTCTTAACTTTCTTTCAAACCCTACAACTGGTATGTCAGCAAATCTTGGGGGCCCTTCTTTCCAAATACATCTTCGGATTGATCCCTTTTCGCCATCTCCACTGCTTCCCTACCCCAAGTCAGTTACCTCTCACCTGGATTACTTCATGAACCTCCTGATTGGTCTCCCCTTCTGTCTCTGCACTCCTTAAAAGAACAGCCAAAGAAAGTTCTCTGTGAAGATATAAATCAGATCATGTTGCTTCTGTGTAAAGCCTATTATAGCCTCCCATCTCACTACAAAGAAAGCCAAAACCCTTATAAATGACCCGTAAGACCCTACATGATTGCCTCTTGGGCCACAACCTTTCATGCTCCCTCCACAGCCCCTTTTCTCCCTCTTCTCCCCATGGCAGCCTCCTGGATGGTCCTCCTGCAGGGCAGTTCTACCTCTGCTTTGGGTGTTTCCTCTTTGCTTGCTGTTCCTCTTCTCTCAGACACCAGCAAGGCTTCCTTCTTTTTTGTATGTCTTTAATGTTACTTTCCCAACGCTTTTAGCAACCTTCCCTGCCTTATTTCTCTTGTTAGCAGTTATCACTTTAATATACTAAGTATCTTGCCAGTTTACCTTATTGTCTCTCCAGCTCATAATAAGCATTAAGTAAATATTTGTAAAATGAATGAATGCAAAGATGATTTTCCTGTGTTGAAGATATTTTAAAAATTTCATCACATATTTTGATGGCAAATCTAAAAGTGGTTTTCACAAAGTAGTTTGACTAATGATAAGTGTAGCCTGCTAATGTGATTCCTTTGAGGAAGTGAAGACTTAAAAACATATTTGAAAACATTTACTATTACTAACCCTGGGTATAAATATAAAACAGTTTTTGAAGAAAACATGTGTTGGAAGAATTAACTAAATCTCAACAGACTTCCTTAAGAGGTAATTATGAATACAAATGTAGGACTCTGAGCTGTGAAGAGAAACCATGAGTCATTTCAGACAGGAAGTCATATTAGGTAAAGCTTAAAGGCAAAGAGTGACTCTGGTGATTGAAAGTTGGTAAGTGATGATAAAAGTTAATAATATTAGTATTATATTAATATTTATTAAGGACTTATACCATTAGCTATCGTGTGACTAAGTGCTAAGCATCATGAGTGGTAGATATCTTTATTTTTTCATTCTACGAAGAGGAAAGAATATCAAAGCTTGGAGTAGTTAAGTAACTTGCCTATTGTCCCCTTAGCTTTAATGATGGAAGCCATCCTTGAATTTAGATCTGAGGCCAAAGCCCAGTGAGTGGAACTGTTTGATTTAGAGATTAACGGCAGTTCACAGGGTGAAATTTAGGCGGAAGTAAAACTCCTACAGAAAATCCTCTAGGGAGGCACAATTTTGGAGAGTAACATGGTATTTCCCAGAAGGCCCAACACAGCCAGGGTTTCCTGTACCTCTGGATCACATTGAAGCTGCTTTGGCTGAACAACACATAAAGGATGTAGTTTGTGGTTAGGAACAAATTATGTGAAAAATACATACCTTTAAATACTGCATGCACACACTGTGGGACTAAATGTTCTCCATATAAGAAGCACTGAGAGATGGAGTGAAAGAGTAGAATCAAGTTCACTATCAGAATTTTCCTTACAACTTAATATGTTCCTTTTTTTTTTTTTTTTTTTTAGATTTATTTATGTTAGGGGAAATGCGCACATGCATGGGGGCAGGAAGAGAGGGAGAAAATCTTCAAGCAGACCCCCATGCTGAGCAGGGATGGGGACATGGGGCTCCATCCCATGACCCATGAGATCATGACCTGAGCTGAAACCAAGAGTCAGATGCTTAACTGTCTGAACCACCCACACGTGCCCCAAAACGTTCCATCTTACCCCTTCCCCTTCTCTTTTATTTTGTGTATATAGTTGATGTTGCCTGTGCTGCTTTATGTGACACAATCTTGCTAAGAGTCAAGCAGCTTTGCTGGTCTGGGGAGGATTATTTAATTCTCTAAAATACTGAAAATCTTATTAAATATGTGTTGCTTGTTGTAGCATATCTATATATCCAAAGCTGGTAGAATCAGGCAGCACATCAATCATGGAAATATATCAGATCTCTCTCTAGAACTAATCAACAAAAGGGATGGCTTCAACTATGTAAAATAATGCCATTTGAGATGAAACAAAATTATTTTACCATGAAAAGATGGAAAATGCTCATTTTAATTCAGTCTTCATCTTTGTTTAGGGGTCCCACTTCATGACCTGGTATAGAGTCCTTGTCCTTTCAGTACGTCTGATGACTGGGGACTGGAAGGGTATCATGAAAGTGGAAATTCTTTTTCAGAATCCGGGAGAAAATTTCAGGTGTCTCCCTTAGTCAGCATTGACTCTGTGTCCCTCATGTTGTTGAGAATAGTTCTCCTCAACCTTACTCCCACCCCAGCACACCAAGGCAAGTGGCATGCTTCCACCAGTATAAAAGTGTTCTCAGCACAGGTGGGTCACACCATTCTATTTCCTGGGAGAGAAAAGCAAAATCTGGGGAGTCTGGATTGAGTATAGTTTGAAAAGCTTTTTCCTGGAGAGTCTATTATATCCTCCTATGAGGTAATTCCCTTACTCTCTGATCAATCATTATTGGTTTAAAACAATGGTGCCTGATAAATACTTATTGAATTTAAGTACTAACTTAGGGTTTCTCACTCTGACTGGAGGATTTTGAGTACTGTCTTCTCCTAACCTGTCCACTCCCCTGTTTGCTGTTGTTGGCGTCCACCCAAGATGTTCCTTGGGGTATGTGGAATGGAAACTGGCTCAAAGCTTTGTGTAGTGGCTGATCTTATTGAAGAGTGAGCACAGTATGTTGGAGAGATTACTGCTTGAAAGCCTGTCCTGCTTACAGACTCCTTTCAAAAAAGAGGTTGCCCCAACCACAACCCCCTAAGAAGTAGCAATGCAGGCTGTTTCTTCAGCAGTGGTGCTGTGTGGCGCAGCATGTTAGCTTTCCATCTGAGTTACAGTTGGAGTAGGAGAGGACACCTGACTCAGAGGTAGCCAATCGGTCGGCTGCCCAGTGGCTTCTGAGATTGCTTCAAGTAAGAACTTTCCCCAAAAACGACAATGGTGATAGAATCAGACTCTCCCCTCTGGGGCATTTGATTATGAACTATAGACACAGAACTGGCAGCAAGAGGAAAGAGTTATAGTTGTGCAACTTGAATTACGGCTGTGTTCTGAAGACGTTTTACGAAGAGTTGGGGCAGTGGTATGCTGGGGCTGGCTTTCTCAGGCCCAACAGCTGGTTCCATACATCTCTGCCCCACTCTGCCTCAGGCTGGCAGGAGTACTGACACCACATCAACTGGTTTTTGTTATAATTGAGGTCTCTCTCCTCCTGATCTGGTTTTCAAAAATTTACGAGCACACCACTGGCTAAGGGAAGGGATGGTATCTGGGGAGCAGGCAAGCAGTTACCTCTTCTGGGTCCTTTGTCTTAAAAACAAACAATGTTTAAGGTAATATGTTAACATGATTGGTTTTAAGATTATATTAAAAAAGATGTTAGAGAAAATGTTGTGAAATATATGATTTAAATATCAGTGGTTAAATTACAAAGCTCACAGGAATGTGGTCAGAGGGGAGTACCTTTCCTGTTCCTGGTGCTTATCAAAGGCAAAGCCTCCACCTCCCAGGCTCACAAAGGATGACCCGACAAGCCGGTTAAGTCTCTGGTCTTATTTCCACACGTATTCTTTACCCCTTATTACCTGAGGTAACTTGAGTGCACACCAGTTACTTAAAACCACAAGAGCCCAGTGAATCCTGGGCATTTGGAAAATGGGAAAAATTCATACAGCAAAAAGAGTATATAGAATTTTGGAATGAGCTTTGAATTCAAATGCTCCTTCACCCCTTCCTGGTAACATAATTTATCTATGCCACATTCTCCTTAGTTGTAAAATACGGATAAAGGATAATAAGCTCAGAGATATTTGTAAGGATTAAATGAAGTACCCTGGGTAAAACATCTAGCTCAGTGTCTGGCACTTGTTACACACTCAAGTACCTTCAACTCTTTGCTCCTCTCTTTAACATACTTATTGGAGCCTTGAAGACAGTTGAGGGAATGGGGCACCTGGGTGGCTAGGTTGGTTGAAGGGCCCACTCTTGGTTTCAGCTGTGGTTGTGATCTCAGGCTCATGGGATCGATGGGGAATGCCCTTGGGCTCCATGCTCAGTGCAGAGTCCACTTGTTCCTCTCCCTCTGCTCCTCTCCCGCCTGCCCCTCTCAAATAAATAGATAGAATCTTAAAAATCAAAAATAAAAGCAAAACCAGCTGCTAGTTTTGCTGTCAAGTCAGTAGAATTGGTATAATCACTTAACTCTCCACTTATATTAATATGAATTAGGTTGTAAGATAATGCCTTGTTTAAAATTTTATGTTTTTGCTTATAAGGTCAACTTATATGCAACTTAGAAGAATTTTAAATATTACTATAATTATTACAATCCTTTGAAACAAGCTTTTCTCTGCACTTAGCTCAGAGCAGCTGTATAGCAGTCCACAAATTACTGTGTTCATTTCCTTTTTTTTTTTTTTTTTTAAGATTTTATATATTTATTTGACAGAGAAAGAGATCACAAGTAGGTAGGGAGACAGGCAGAGAGAGAGGGGGAAGCAGGATACCTGCTGAGCACAGAGCCCGATGTGGGGCTCAATCCCAGGACCCCGACATCATGACCTGAGCTGAAGGCAGAGGCCCAACCCACTGAGCCACCCAGGCAGCCCTCCTTTTGTTTTTAAACAACCTGTTAAACTGTTGACTGTGGGCAAAGAACAACATTAGTTGTAAGGGAATTAAGGAAAACAGATGCTTGGGTCCCTGGGTGGCTCCGTCAGTTGAGCGTCCAGCTCTTGGTTTCACCTCAGGTCATGATCTCAGGGTCCTGGGATAGAGCCCTGCATCGGGCTCCGTGCTCAGCAGCGAGTCTGCTTGAGGTTCTCTCTCTTTCTCTCCCTCTGTCCCTCCCCCTGACTTGAGTGCGCTTTCTTTCAAATAAAAATAAATCTTAAAAAAAAAAAAAAAAGACAAACAGATGCTTATGTCATACCCAGTTAAATATACAAAAAAGAGAAAAGGGAGTGAATATTAAATTGTTTTACTGAGTATTCCCCTCCTACCGCCCAGCTTCTAGGTACCTAAACTGAATAATACCATGTGTCTTTTAAATCCCTTATTTACTGTATTACCATTTTTAAAAAAATTTTTATTTATTAGAGAGAGAGCACAAGTAGGCAGAAAGAGAGAGGGAAGCAGACTCCCCACTGAGCAGAAAGCCCGATGCAGGGCTCGATCCCAACACCCTGAGATCATGACCTGAGCCAAAGACAGAGGCTTAAGCCACTGAGGCGCCCCACCGTATTACAGTTTATTTACCCTTAGCTTACTTAGGTCATCTGCCCTTAGCCTCATTATCACTGCTAGTAAATTAAGGATAAAATCTGCCCATTTGCCAGGAGTAATTCACGGGATGTGGTGTTTCTCAGTACCAGATGATTTAAGGGGAGCTACTTGCAATTGGAGTGGTTTTTGGCATATGGGCCTTAATAATTTGCTAGAATTAAATTTGTTTTGAAGTTTCTGCTTTTCAAATCAGCATTTTCAGACAAGCAGTGTGATGTACAAATTACCGCACTTTAGTTCACACTAGAATAATCCACATTCTAAATCTGTTTGGCATTTACCCCTTAAGAATTTTGCATCAATAAATCATTTTTGTAGCATCTTAAAATGTTCCTAAGTAATTCTATATAACATCTTGCATCTGCAGGGCCTGTCGTGCCAGTGTGAATAAAAATAATAAATTATAGTAATTAAGATATAATTACGTTGTCTTGAGAAGCTAAGGGTCATTTGGACTTGATTACCGGAGGAGTTATCAGTGCCAAAGAAAAGGCAGGGGACTAGTGGCTTGGGCCTGTAATTAAACATCTGGGACTGACAATTTGGCCATCGGAGGTAGCACCTTCTGAATAAATTTCAATACTGCCTTTTAGACAAGCTACAACAAATACAAAAACTAGTGTAAGGGGAAGAAGAGAGGTTGCTGGTGGAAAGGACAACCCGTCTCAACATTTAACTATTATGAAAACTGTTGTCACGAAGCCTGCCTCCTCTCCATAGAAAGGCTCCCTTGGAATGCAGGAGGGTGCTTTCGTGTCTTATAATGCCTGTTTGTTGTTTATCAGACGGCTCACCTGAATGCAGAACTGGCAGTGCCGCTGCAGCCTCACCCTCCCACTTACAGAAGTACTTGCCAGATCTTTTTATGCTCTCATGACCAAAGCTCTCCAGTGATCGGGGGGCACAGCGGGCGTCTCCTCAAACTCCTCAGGCGTCTTCCCTCGCGTCCTCCGCTCGCTGTCTGGTCTCCCCGTGGTGGTTTCTCTCTTCTCCACCCTGCTCAGGGGTCTCAGGTGGGACCTGGGTGGGATGCTAGGCTCTGCCCTTGGGCCTCCACCCCGGAGAGGGATGCGCCCTGGCGGAGAGAGTCCACCTTTTGCTCGCGCTCGCGGCCGGCAGCACCGCGGCGGCTGTGGAGGAGGAGGATTTGGAGGAGGAGGGAGTTGGCGGCCGCCGAGGCCGGGCAGCCGGCCCCGTCCGCGGCGGGCGCGCTCCGCGGTCCTCCCTCGCTCGTCTCCTATGCTCATATTTGGACTCGGCTGCCCGTGCCCAGGAATTTCCCGTCATGCCTCCCGCCGCCCCGTCCGTCGCCCGGAGGCTGGGAGGGAGGGAGTGAGGGAGGCTCGGACGGCGGCGGCGGCGGCGGCGGCGGCGGCGGCGGCGGCTCCCTGGCTCTTCCATGAGCCCGCGGCGGACCCTCCCGCGCCCCCTCTCGCTCTGCCTCTGTCTCTGGCTGGCCACGGCCGTGGCGCGGGGAGCCGCGCAGTCAGGTAAGTTTGGGCGCCCTCTCCCCCTCGCCTCTCTTCTCCCACCCCAACCCGAGTAGAAGTGTGACCCAGACCCCCGATCCCCTCCGAGCGCCGGCTGCGCCCCCTTCAGCCTCCGGCGGGGACGCCCCCTGTCTTGGGCCGGGGAGGGGCGCTGAAGGGGAGCGCCCCGCGCGTGCGGGGGGGGGGGGGCGCGGATGGAAGGAGGTCAGGCTGGTTGCGCCCCCGCCTACGGGAGGCGTCTGGCCGCCTCGCTGACACCTTATCCCGTCCCCGGAGCGAACCTGAGCCGGAGGGACGCTCTCGCCGGACGCGGGCCCTCGGGGAGGGGCTTGGCGGGGCAGCCCGCAGGAGGCACGGGAGGGGGGCCGCGCGGGCTTCGGGAAGGCGCAGGAGGAGCCGCGGGGGCTCCCACCGAAGTGCCCGCTCGGATAACGGGCCGGGGTGCGTGGGAATGAGCAGGTCAGGCCCGCGCTCCGGCTGCGCGTCGGGAGGGGCGTGGGGCGCCGGGCGGAGCTGGGGGCGGCGAGTGGGGGCCACCCAGAGGCGCACGGTCGCCCGTCCGCCGCGTCGCCCGCGCCGGGGGCTCGGGCTCCCGCTCCCCACGGGCCCCGCTGGTATTTAATAGGCCCAAACTGAACAAAACCCCGAGTTTTCCAGGTACCAGTTTTGTTTTGTTTTTGAGCGGAAAAAAGCATCCGAGTGTGTAAGTTTTACACTGTTTAAAGTCAAACTCTGTGAACGAAAGGTGCCATTCCTGCCTTCCTTGGTTTAGGACTATAATTAGGGTAATTCTGAAGTCATAAGAGGATGATTTTTAAAGATCATTTTCTTTAAATCATGTGGAAAATATCAGTGAGAATTTTTTTCCCTAAGGTTGTAAAAGGTAATTATTTGAAATTACAAACGTGAGTTTAAGGTGCATGTGAAATTGCATGAACTTAGATATTTGTGATGAGCGTCTCACTTACTAATCATCAGAGCTTCTCAGTTCTTAGTTTTTGCTGGAATGGGAGAAGAAAAATCGTTAATTCCTCAGTTGAGATTAGGGAATTTTAGTTTGTTTTTGTTTTTTGCCACTAGTAGACTAAACTGTCAACATAAGATATGGCTCGCAATTAGGACTTATGGATTAGTTGGAAACTGACTCTGTTAAGCATAGATTATACTCAGAACTTTCTGTCTGTCACTTCATATTCTGTTTGCAGCACTGGTGACAAAACAGATTTTACAAGATAGTCGGTCGATAAAAAAATCTTCAGGATTCATGTAACTTATAATATTGTCAATTTAGATTAACGGAAGATTTTTTAAATGTTTGACTTTATTAAATGTGCAGCTTATTAATTTAAGTAATGATACCAATTTCATGTTTGCTTTTGACTAGAACTGTTTTTCAGAAAGCCTACTTTTTATGGATTCATATTTTAGGAGTATCTTTAATAATACTTCTTGGGCAATACAGGAAGTTCTAACTACACATTTTATTAGTGGTCTTCTACAAAATACTGTGCTGCACAATAAAGAGTGGATTGTACTGCCGGGGAATATATGTTTTTGTTGTTGTTTTTTTTTTTCCCCCTCAGTGATGTGTTGACTTACCTAATAATACCTGTGGTAAAGCAGCCCTTGAAGACCAAAATCCATTGTACTGTGGGCCCTTGCCAGTATTTTTGAACACCAACTTTATATTTGGATCCTTTAAACATTCATTCTTTTAATTTTGGTCCCAGCTGACATATAAGTCTAATTTCTGATGACTTTTCTTAGGGCCCTATGTGAACATCTGGAATTTTTTTAATATTAAAATAAGTTCTCTGCCATATAGAATTTTGTCACAGTGCCTAAACTGCCTATCTGCCAAGGTTGCAAACATATAGCATCATTTACATTTTGCATCAACTTTTTTTAGTTTTTTTTAGTTTTTTTAGGTTTTTTAAGTTTTTTGTTTTTTAAGGTGCTTGTTCTAGTTATCCTAACTAAAATGTTAACAAATTAGGTCAGAAATCTTTACTACTATTTTGCTAAACTCAAGTAACAAGAATATCCAGAAAAGATCCCAAGAGTAGTTGCTTAGATTTTTTCCTACATTTTTGTAATACATTTATCCTTTTTAAATTAAAAATAAAATTTCAACCATTAAAGAAGAACTTTAGGAAATAATGCTTTTTTGGTCTGTTATCTGGTCACAGCTCTTTGATTTTACCTTGCCTGTGTTACCAGCTGTTGCCAGCGTTCAGTGGCTCATTGTCATCTCACTTTATTATGGTTGGGGATTTGGTTCAGACATTTGCTTCCTTCTCTGTAAAGTGATGAAGTTGGACATAGTCTCCATGTCCCTTCAAACTCCAGGATACTGTAACATTGTTTTTGTTTATATAATCCTGCAGAGCTGCCTACACTATATTGATTCAAACTTCTGATTATCACCTCTGACTTGCTATACGTGTTAAACTGGTTTACTTGTGGTCAGATCTGATTGGTGTGGATCTACCTTGTGGAACATCTTGATATCTGGCACATGCACACAGATGCACATATGTTGACAGAGTTCCATGATATTAAGCTTCTGCTACTTTCTCTTCCCCTCATCTAATAGAAGTAACATAGCTTGTTATGTCATAGGGTAAATGTCTAACTGCTCTTTGGGGCAGTTAAGCCCAGGCCCTAAGATGGTTTGGTATTCAGTTTTGGAATTTGTGTCTGGGTTAGCAATACCACTGTAGAGCACCCAAACCTTTCTGTGGTTGGGAGCATTCCAGATGAAATGCCCTACATTCCTACAAAATGCCCTATTGATCGTACTTGGACTTACCCATCTTGTTTATTCAGAATTAAATTGAATTTGGATAGGAGGGTAATCAGATTGCTATTTAATTTTCTAGTTGTTAGCATCTGTGATTGCTATACAGATATCTCAAGGCTTTACTTTGAATATTCCTGTATTTCCTCCTTTCTGGGCACAATTGGTTTTTCTTTTAAAAGGCTCAGCAGGGTCCTGGATACTTGTTCACATATTTTCTCTATAGCATACCAAAGCCATCTTTTATGGCTTTTAAGGAAATTCGAAGAAAGAGAAAAGAAATTATAGAAAAAGGAGGCCAGTAATAAATCAACCAATTGACTTTATGGAGGATTTGGTTATTGTCTCATTTAAGCTTCTGTTGCAAGTAATACAAATGAACTTGAACTAGTTTTAGGAAAACGAAAGAAAGGAATTCGATGGACGCTAAATGCAGACAGACCATATTAGGGACCAGGGACTGGAAAATGTGGAACTTTCCCTGTCTCTACTCTTTACCTTTCTTTGCTTCATTGTTCTTTCTTTGCTGACCACTTTTTTCCCCTGCTTTCCTGTGTTCATGGTTGAATTTGACTCCTCTCCTGAGTATTTACGTGTCCTTCAGTTTGCAGGGAAAGACTAAGTCATTGAGGCTTGATTCTGAATTCCTGAGAGAAAGAATCTGATAGACACAGTTTGGGTCTTGATACAGATTTTCCCTAAGGTCTCTTCTAATGCTGGAGTTCTTTGTAGTAGGTACTGTAGACATTTATGTGATTTGATTTTGCATTTTTACATTTAGTATTGTGGGGTTATTTGTCCTTAAAGGATATAATTTTCTCTTGATTGCCGAATGTATCGGAAAGAGCTTGCCACCTTCAGTGGGATCCTAGGATATTAGAGCAGTTCATTCACACTGAAGCAGGAATGCTGAAATGCCCAAGAGGAAGCTTCGGGGAGTGAATGGAGGGTAGCCCCGCATTTAAGAGTCACAAAGCAGTTTGGGATTCACCTGACTTGTGAAAATCCTGTTTAATAAGAACTGATTGACCCTGCAGATAATTGTCTGCATATTTTCAGGAATTCACTTAATTAAAATGCTGGGCTCAAATAGCTCTTAAGGGTAAATTCATTAAAACTATTTAATTGATAATTAGAGACATTCAAAATAGTAATAGCTTAGGGAGTTCCTTAGTTAGTTTCCTGTTCCTCACCCATGTGTAGCATTTTCCATCTCTGCCTTTCCTTTAGACTGCTTCCGCTGCTTCGCTTGTTTTTCTCTCCTAACCTGTCTTTCAGGCCTTGATCTCATGGTTCTTTGCGAAGCTTTTTTCACCTCTTAGAATTTGTCATTCCCTTGTGTTTCCAAGACATTTTGTACCTTGATTGAAGCATGATTTTACCATCTTGCATTATCAAGTCCATATGTACTCATCTTCTTCACTAGACTGTAGGTTCTATTAGACCAATGAATCACCTAGAAGAATTCAGATAAGCTGTTAGCAACCCATCATCCCAAGCATAATGATTCTAGCTTTTTCAAACGTTCTGAAGCTTGTACGGCATCCTGCTTGTCACTGCCTTCTTCAGATGGTGGAGCTCAATCATATCGCTCTTCTTTCTCAGTCCTAGTCGTTTTTTAAATGTTACAGGCTTTTCCGTGAATATTCTAATTTCCTGAGTGATGATCAGTTATATAGAACAATAGGATCTTTCCCTACAAACCGAGATGGGTGGGGAAGGCAACTGATATGGAAGGAAATCGACTTGTGTTAAGAACCCAATATATCCCAGATTAGATAGAGAGGACAGGTACAGGAAAACATGGGAGCATATATGAAGGGGAATAGTGGGAAGATAAAGTATAAAAATTGAAAATTAGGTTCGGCCTAGATTTTTATATTAATACTTTTTAATATTTATATTTTTATAGTAATACTAGAATTTTATATTAATACTTTTAATACTAGGCTAGAAAATTTGGACTGGGTTAGCAAGCTAAATCCTCAAAATCAGAGTTGGATTATGAAATATGTTATTTAATAATTCAGAGGATGAACTGAATCAGGAAAGAAACCATTGGATTAATAAAGAAAGGTTATAGGAGATTTTCTTAGGGAGTGAAGACCTGAGCTAAGGTGGTGGTGCTGGGATTGGAGAGATGTTGCTAAGGTAGACCTTAGACAACTGGAGATGGGGAAAGAGAGGGATGACTAAAAATGATGGGAAGATGTTAAGCTTGGGCGATTGCAAGAATGTGCACTCAGTAAGTTTGTGGGTGGGGGTAAAAAATGAATTTTATTTTAGATCTTTTGCATTTGAGGTGCTGGTAGAACATTCATGTTGAGATAGCTGGGTAGTCAAGTCAGAAATGTGAGGTTGTGACTTGGAGAGATTGGGGCTGGAGATAAAACATATGTATGAGTAAGGAAGACTAAAAATAAAAGGGAAAAGAAAGTATTTGTTGACTGGTGGAAGAGGAAAAGCCCAGGAAAAGCATCATCATCAGGAAGATGCAGCTTTTTCTAGCTTTGAACGATGGCCTGTCAGTATATGGCATTCTGTCCATGAGCTTTCCTTGTTTGGGGGACACCATGTACTCACTCCATGAACAGTACGTGGGAAGCCTTGAACGAAGGATCCTGCAGCCAGAGAGACCTTTCCAAACAGAGAAATTGTTGCTGCTACTTCCCATCTTAACCTCTTCAGTGGCTTATCTTTCTTAAGATAAAGGACTAACCCTTTCAGTGTCTTCATCATCACTGTGCCTCTGGGCTTCTTACAAGTGGTTCGTTTAGCTTCAAACACACATTTGACTGTCTCCTCCTCATTCATCCCTTTACCTTCCCCAAGAATATGAAGCCAATATAATTCCATCAGATGTAGTACTCTTTGGCTTTTTTATTTTTCCCCTGGTCCTCTGTGGGTACTTTTTATTGCTATGGTCAAGTTCTTATCCACGAGACAATTGTTCACAATTTCCTAATCTATAATAAAACTTTATAATAAATCACATTCCTACCTCTTTCTTTCTTTTTTGTTTTTTTTTTTTCCTTAAAGATTTTATTTATTTATTTGACAGAGAGAGAGATCACAGTAGGCCGAGAGAGAAAGGGAAACAGGCTCCCCGCCTAGCAGAGAGCCTGATGTGGGGCTCGATCCCAGGACCCTGGGGTCATTACCTGAGCTGAAGGCAGAGGCCCTAACCCACTGAGCCACCCAGGTGCCCCTCCTACCTCTTTCTTACAGAATGCCTTTTTTTCCTTATCTCTTCAAGTGTTGCCTACATGGTTCTCCAACACCTGAGTCAGTCACCTGGGCCACCATACCTTGCTCTGTGACTCTGGGCCATGGTAGCCTGGAGCAGCGTTGTTACCTGGCATTTGTGACTGTGTTAACCTAGCTGAGTGCTGTTTATCAGGATACCGCAAACTAATTTTTTGATACTTGTCTTTCTGAAGGAAATCAGAGGGAATTTACTTCATTGAAGGGCTTTATTTGCATAAACTGCAGAGGTATGTAAAATATGGAGGTGACTGCAGGTGATATAGAGAAATGATGCCGGATGCCGGTATAGGAAATGTGCTTGCAGGGCTTAACTTCCTGATCAAAGGGGTATCATGATTGTTTCTAAGAATAGTATTCACTTCATAAGGTTTATCTGAAATGGCATATTTATGTTCAGTATGGAGTATGAAGAATAATTTCTGACTTGATTAAAAAAAGGAACCCTCCCATATGCTAGTGGTTGTGTTTTTAGTAGCTGTTGACTGAGAAAATACATAATAGCAAAAACCTACTATAAAAATTTTAAATGAGTTTTTTTTAATATAAAAGCATTCTCACATTCAGAAAGTATACATATGTGGAAATTATGGCTTATAGAGTCCATAGACAGCTTGACTTCTTGCTTTGTGAATACTCTCAGGGAGGTTCCGGTCTCAGGGTTCAGTGGCTCATTGTCACTTTAGAATATGGAGGGGAATTTTGTTTGAAAATCTGAGCCATGGTTGAAATTTTGGAAGGACAAGGAAGTTCCTGCTCAACATCCTCTAGGAACACCAGTTGCCCGTTTTATGCTGGGCAATGTACTATATGCTAAGACTGGGCTGTTAAGCAGTCTCAGGGATTAGTATATGAATATTTTTAAAGATTATATTTTCAGATATATAAGCATCATTCTTAGGGCCATAGTCCTGTTTTTTAGGATAAAATTTAGTAGGTGATTTTCATGCAAGTATATACCTACAGCAATCTCTTTTATGGCCTGTCTTCTATTACAATAAATTACACAATAAATCTTTATGGTTTCTCAGGTCAGTTTATTTTCTTTAAAGGAAAAAAAAAACCCTGCAAACAAAACAAAACCAACCAGTCCCTCAACATATATGTTAAGTTTAAGGGAACACTGAAGATAAGCCTGTATTACATTTAGACTCTTTAGAAAATATCAGGACAGTTTTTGTATAAATCAGATAGTCCTGAATTTTATGTTTGTCCTTTCATTTCTCTCATTTATGTTGTATTTGGTTGTCAGAGAATCTGGGCATGGTTGGGGTTGGGAGACATCTAAGGTGACTGTTAGAGGTGGATATTTTATCTTAGATTAGTAGTGTTTAAGGAAAGGTAGGGCCATATCTCCCCGTTCACAGTCCATTATGTAGGATGACAGTTGAAGAACCACAGGTTGTCTGGGAGCCCTGGTCACACAGTAATTGAGAATGAAAAGGTGCATACACTGAAGTCCTTCCTGATCTCCATCTAGTTAGATCACTGTAGGGAGCCAGGAAGAGCATGGTTGAAGGTAAGGGATCTGCAGAGCCAGTTGAAAAACTGCAGACTCATTAGTATATTTGCATCCTTGTGTATATGTTCATGTTGCAAAGGAGTCAGTGTAGTGCAGTGAAAATATTGGAGAGCAGATCAGAAGACTGGTTTTTCCTGGTTCTATTCTTCCGTGAAGCATTTACACTCTCTGTGCCTCAGTTTTCACGTCAGCAAATTGAACCAAGTGGACTGAGTGATACCCGATGTTGTTTTTACTTTAAGGTGCTGTAGTCTATGGGTTGTCTAAAAGTCTCTAAGTAGCTTTCACAATTTTTAATGGAAATGACATGATTAATAAATTATACAAAGTTGTCTTCCCTTGTTATGTTTGGTTCAAGTTGTTTATTTTGTGGAAGTATAAATGTTATTTTGTGACTAAGATCTGATGTTTGAACTTTGTAGCCTAATGTGCTCAGTAATTTGATCCATAGCAAATTACATAACCCTTCTAATTTTTATTTAGAGGATAGATTGTGTATTAGAAGCATCATATTAACGAGCCCATTCAAAGTAATGGCCTTAAGCACTAGAAACTATGTTGGCTGATCTAAATGTATAGTTAAGAATTGCTTATTTGGCTTCATGATGTATCTCAGATGGGAATAGTCCTCTTTTAGTCAGGGTACACTGCTAGTAGAATTTGCTTTTGACCATCCTAGAAATAATTTTAATTCTTAAAACTGGTTAATTTGCTCTTATCATTAAAGAAGAAAATCTCCATTGAGCTTTTAAAGGAAAAAAAAACAACAACACTTTACTGATTTGCCAGGGGAAAAAAATCTTCTCTTGCCTTTATAATGTATTTTTTTAAAAGATTTTATTTATTTATTTGACAGAGAGAGAGAGAGAGATCACAAGTAGGCAGAGAGGCAGGCAGAGAGAGAGGCAGAAGTGGGCTCCCTGCCCAATGTAGGCCTCAATCCCAGAACCCTGAGATCATGATCTGAGCCAAAGGCAGAAGCTTAACCCCCTGAGCCACCCAGGCGCTTGCCTTTATAACATTATTTCTAAGTTTTCCCCCTTTTTAATAAATATTTCACATGCCCAAAAAGAATACATAACACCTATATATAAGACATAAAGAATGATTTTTAAAAATCTAGGTATTCCTGCTCAGCTTCGGAAGTGGAATGTTCAAGTTGCCTGTGTGACCTCCCTTTACACCTGCCTTCTGCTCAGAGTTCCCAGTCTTGCATTTTGTGGTAATCACTTAGCACAAGTGATAACTAATACACTCTTGCTTTTTTTTCCCTCACTCTTACTTTATTTTTTTATAGTTTTACTATAGATGTATCTATCTCTACAAAATTTACTATTTACTTTTGCATTCCTTGGAGCTCTATCTAATGCTATCATCTGCTGTGTAGCTTCTGTGACTTGCTTTCTTCCCCCATCTCATTATATTTGTGTTATCCATATTGATGGATTAACATGAAAAGATTAACATTTCCTTTATTATCTGTATTTTTTTCTACTTTTTATTTATTTCTGTGCCTTTCACGTTTATCAGTTAGGGTGCTTATATTTTTCGATGGAATCAAATCTGTTTTTTCCCCATTGCTTCTAGGCTTCACCATCCATATAGTGAATATTAATAATAATAATGGTAGTGATAATAAAAATAATAGCAAATACTCACATACGGATGTTACTTGTTTTTTTACCATTTGTGCCAGCCGCTAGTTTAAGTATTTACTGTTTACATATAATAAATTATTTAATGATCATGGCAACTTAATCAAGGAGGTAGCGTATTATCACAAGAACTCATATATGGAGATTACGGCCTGAGGTGCGAGGCATTCAGTAATTTGAATGACTATGATTTAAATCTTGGCCTTCTGGCTACAGAGTTTATGCTTCTAATCATTGCAGTATAGTGACTCCTGTGTAGTCTTTTCTTTTAATTATATTTTTCCCATTTAACTTTTAAGGTATTAAAGTGTTTTTGTGACTTTCAAAAAAAAAATGACCCTAGTGTGATTCTCAAGTTGGTTTTCCTGCGCAACACCAATTGTTTAAAGTCATGTTATAGTTTAATTTACTTCATGGTTAGACCATGATTTTTTCATGCAGGTTGTTTAAAATTCTCTGGGATTTATTATTGTTTCCCCCTCCATTAAAAGGAAAAAGTATCTTTTTAAAATTAATTTTCTAAAATCTTTCAGTTTTTTACTTTGGTATGTGGTTTGGAATTGATTTCATTGATTTCTTGTGCTAATTTGGGCCAGTTTCTTCATTTTTTAGACAATGGCCTCCTTTTTAAAAAAATTATTTCTGTGACTTTAAATGAACCACTTAATCTTCCTGAGCCTTGGATTTCCCAAATAAGTTGGATTTGTTTGGTATAATTATTTCATTAACCAGACATATGTAATTGTTAATCGGAGTCTCCTTTCAGTGTAAAGTAAACAAGGATAATTGTGAAGAAAAATAATTAAATAAAGGGAAGTTCTTGAGAGTGGTTGGAAACTACTGATTTTCCCCAACCCCTCAAATTGCAGAACAAAAAACTTCAGTATAGAGAGTAAAATCCCTTTTGACTGTAATTATCTGTGCCTTAGTTTCTTGTATAACTTTTTTCCCTAGATGGGTTAAGGTCTTGGATAATCTCTTACTATCCTTTATTTAAATAAGCTGAAATTTCTCTTATCTTGTAAAATAAACAAAGCCTACTCCACTTGCCATCATCCTCTCTGACCAAGTTGTTTTACACGTTGTTTATGTGCTTGCTATCTTTATTTGCTGTCCATCCAAAAATATGTGTAAACCCATGCTATATGTCAAGCACTAACTCATCTAATCTCTGGGGATGCAGTAAGAGCTAGAGAGACTAGGGACTTCCATTCTCAGTTTGCAACAGGCATGGCCTATTGTAGAAGGAGTGCGAAGACCATTTTGTGGTAGGAGAAGGAGGGAGGATGGTTAGAGTTGGGGGCAAAGAAGGTGATGAGATCATATGGGGCTTTTAGATCACAATGAGGAGCTTAGGTATTATTCTGCATGATGGAAGCCATTAGTGGGTTTTAAGCAGTCAGTGACAAGATCTGATTTGCATTTTAAAATAATCAGTCTGACTGCTGTGCAGAAAATGGCTTGTAGGGGCCAAATGGAAGCTGGTAAACCACTAAGGGCTAGTTTAGTTGATAATGGTTTGGACCAGAGTGCCAATGAACTGAGGGGCTGGATGTAGGGTCCAAGAGAATGAAAAGAACTATCCATGCTCTTCCACTGAAACTGCTTTGATTGGAGCCGTTAATGGTGTTAACGTTAAATTAAGCCCAATGAACTCAGTTTGGTCTCTATCTTCAGGGCATTTAATACATTGACCATTCACTTCTAGAAATGGTCTTTTCTACCAATTTGTAATACTGTTATTGTTATGTATATGATCCTAAACACATCAATTAAATTATCTGTGCCTTAGTTTCTTCACTTGTAGAATGGCAATACTATAGTTCCTACCACATAGGTTGTTGTAATTGTTAAATGAGACAATATATGTAGACTACTTAGTTCAGGGCCTTCCACAGAGTTCATTCATAGTAAATGTTAGCTAGCAACAGCCTTATCATTGTCCTAATTATCATCACCATTAGTATTCTGGATAGCACCTTCCATGGCCTCTCCCTTTGGCCAGTGCTCCTCGGTGGCCTCCTCTGCTAATTCTTTCTCCTCCATCTCACCAGTAAATGTTGAGTTTCTGCAGAGCTCTGACATTTTCTTTTCTCGTTTTACACATTTTCTGAGGCAATCAGAGTTACTCCACGGCTTCAGTTCCATTTGTATAAAATTAACTCCCCATACATCTATCCATAAGCCAGATCTGTTTCCTAAGCCACAGTCCTCTGTATCACTTGCTTCTGTATTATATCCATTTGGATGGCAGTGTCTTAGGCACCTTGAACATGTCAAAAACTAAAGGGTTTTTTTTTTCTTTGCCCAAACTTAAGCCTCCCCTCTTGTTTCCTAATCTACTAAATGGTATTACCATTTGCACAGTTGCTTGAGCCATAACTGAAGTCCTCCTAAATTTTTTTCTTATTCTCTTGTGCTGTATCAAGCTTTGGCCTAGAATTATGTAATAGCTTCCTCGTTAGTCTCACTGCTCCTGGTCTTATGCCACCACCATCCATTTTACAGTTATTCCTCTTTTTTTTTAGGATGGTGTTCCGTATTCTTAAAACGCCTTCCAAGATTTGCTTCTGCTAGCTTTGTCAGCCTCCTCATCTCCCTCCTGTTCTCCTTACCTATACCTTCCAGCCCCGCTCTGCTTTCCTCACCCCTGAGGTTGTGTTCATTCTTTTCTTTTTTTTTTTTAATCTAGAAGAAATCTTTTTTTTTTTTTTTTAAGATTTTATTTATTTATATGATAGAGAGAGATCACAAGTAGGCAGAGAGGCAGGCAGAGAGAAGGGGAAGCAGGCTCCCTGCTCAATCCCATGACCCTGAGACCATGACCTGAGCCGAAGGCAGAGGCTTAACCCACTGAGCCACCCAGGTGCCCTGGCTGTGTTCATTCTTATCTCATGGCTTATCGCTTTCTTTGTCTGGGATACTTGTTTCTTCATTCTTGATGTGGGCCACACAGTCTTATCTCTTATTCTTCATTTAAATGTTACTACCTCCAAGAAGGCTTTCTTAGGCTTCCCCACCCAAACTAGACTTCTTCCCTCTGTTCTACAGGATTTTATGCCCCCTTTGTTTCTCCTGGGTCCTTATTGCACTTGCAGATAGTGTCCTCACTAATACAGAAGCTTCACAGAGGCAGATCCATGGCCTGTGGTTCCCCACTTTGTCCCCAGCATCTGTTTCTCAGAGAGAGTAAAGGGTGAGTGCAACGTGACTTGCCCAGTTTGGGAAGTGAGAGGCCTTGTAGCTGAGTTTGATGTGTGTCTTGTTAATATTTGAGGGTGATAAAGGGGAAGAAGAGAAAAGTTTAGGTTTACTATAGTTTAATTTTCTGACCCCAGTGACCACAGGTAGAGAGGGGAAGAAGCATCAGAACTGGAGGGGGCTGGAGCAAGAAGTGGCACCCTAGGATTGAGTTCTTTTCTCTGAGTGAAATAGCACTCAGAATCTCCAGGGCAGTGCCCTTAATTTTCCATGTTTGCCTCTGTTTTTCCAAAAGCCAGCCATGGCAGTGCTTCCCCTGCCGTTGGTATGCTAGGCATGAGCTTTGCCTCAGAATCCATGCATAGGATGGCTTCCAGTGCCAGAAGTGCTTGCCAGAGTTAACTCTTGGCTCCAGATACACTGTGCCAGTAAGTGCCTTCTTCTACCTGTGACTTACCTGGTCTCTGCCTTGGCGCTGGTTCAGAATCCTGGCAGGAATCTGCTGGATTTTCTTCTACTAGCTCGCGGGAACAATGTTTGCACGTGAGAAGAGTTGGGATTGGCCTTTTCCTCAATATCTTTTTTCTGCACTTAGTCTAGCTGAAGTATTTCAGAGTGCGTTGATCCTGTTTCGGTTTCCAGTGTGGATGCACGTTCGTTTTCCTCTATGTTCTCTTTTAAAAGGTATTTATTTATATTGCCACCTTTGTGTGGTGGTGGTGGTGGTGTGTGTGTGTGTGTGTGTGTGTGTGTGGTGTATGCACATGTGAAATCTCTATCTCCGCTTTTTAAAAATTCCCTCTATGCCATTTCTGTTTTGTAACTCTATATGGAGTCATTTTTTAGTAGAGGTATTTAAATCCTATATCTTTTGTGTTATCATGGACATAGTTGATGACATTCCTTGTCCTCCTGTTTTATCCTCTTTTTATGATCTTTTCCCCTTAGTTTTCAGTCTTTTGCCATAAGATTTCTGTGTTGAATTTGCTTTTATATTTCATAAGGATTTGACAGGTTGACATATTTTAGGTTCTGTGACCTTGAGAAAGTGTTCAAAGCCATCATTAAGCCTAAACTAATCTAATTATTGAATTTTATTTTTTTTTTTTAAAAGTATACAATAGCATTTGACTCTTCTTTGCAAGAAGAGCTTTGGATTCTTTTTTTTTTTTTTTCTGCTGTGCCTTTGTTAACTAAAGTGGGGCTGTAGATCCACATGCTTATTGTGGAATTGTTATTTTTATATGTTCTCCCTTTAAAGAATTATTTTTATCTTTTTCACTTAATTATATAATATCTGCATTTCGTAATTACCACCATATCTTTTATACCTCAGCTTTACAATTCTTAAGGATATTTTGGTTCATATATCATTTGGCTAGAGTCCATCCCTAAGGTCTTTTTTTCCCCCTGCATGCAGAATATATGCATGCGTATGTCTGGAGCTCTCCTGTTATCTGAAGGAATTACAGAGTGTTATATAACATTTAGCCCTTTTTTACAAAACAACATTTAATAAAAAGAATCCAATAAAGCATAATTAGGAAGCTTCAAAATGCTTGTAGAATGACTGAAATGCAAATAAAGCGTAATTATGAAGTAAAAAAGTTGCTAGTATTCTGTTTAGAAGAAGAACCTAGGAGCAACAGAATTTATTGGCATTCAAATGACAAATTAATATCAGTCACAAGGCTAGTACTGGGATTTCAGTACTCTGATGTTGTAGATAATTCTCAGTCATGATGCAAAATTAGTTATAAATCTGAGAACGTTTTATTCTTTGAATGTGAGTGATATTGACAGTTTTAGTTGAATTTCAATAATATTTTCTCTTATCGAGATGTTCAAATTAGAATTGACCACAAGTCTACTTTGTCAGATTCCTGTTATATTAATACATTTGCCTTATGCATGCATAAAGCTAGATTACTTTATATGCTTGACTGAAACACTTTATTGCAAAACTTGAAATTTTTGTTTGTCAAAGATAATGATTTTTTTGGCAATCACTAAAACATAATTGCTGTAATAGAAAAATTAATCTCAACTTAATCATAGCTGAGTTGTCTGCTAGAAAACTGCATCATTCTAACCCTGTGCAAAACTAAGCTCATTAAACCTTGCCACATATGCACACACGTGCACACATACATGCACATGCTGTCTTTCACCTGTTGTCTCTATCTCTACATGATATTTCTTGCTTTTCCTCCTTGGAAATGGGAGTAAAATTCACTGAGCAGTCTGCTAATTACTTTCAAAAACATTATTTCATTAACCCTTCTAAAACTTAATGCAATTAGTGTTTTGATAGAGTATTTAGGTAAGGAAACAGGATCAGAGAGAGAAATTAATTTGCTCAAGATTTATCAGCTGAGCTAAGTGATGGAGTCAGAATTTGAACCCAGTTCTGACTCTTTCCTATATTCTACACTGCCTAGATACAACATAGGACTCTAGGGCTATAGGAGGTAGGACATTATGCACAGAGATGGGGGAAAACAGAGGAAGTGACATTTGAGTTCTGTTTGATGAAAACATTTATTGAGCCTTTATTTTACAATGGTTGTGTACCACTGACTACTCTCAAGCAGTTTATAGGAGAGGCATACATAAACCTGAGACTCTAACACACAGTAGTGGTATAATAATAGAGGCACTGAAGTAGGTAGTAGTATAGGAGAACAAATGATTCATTTTCTAATGGAAGGGATGAGGAGAAGGGTGTCGGGACAAAAAGAAAAGTGTGTAAAGAAAAAAAAAGTGTGTGTGTAAAGAAAAGTTTCCCTGAGGAGGTGATATCTAAACTGGGTCTTGGAGGTTAAAAATGAAGAGTTCATCCCTTATGAGTATGTGGGAAACGATCAAGAGTTGGCTATCATCACAACATTTATTTATTTATTCAAAATATTCAAAATATACTTATTGAATGCCTGCTGGGGGTTAGTTGCTGTGTCAGATACTAGAGACAAAATAAAGAACAAGAGAATTCATGGAGCATACAGCATACCAGGGAGTGTTGATGACTGAAGTGTTATGCAAGTAGGAAAAGAAGCAAGCCTGGTTCATCTTGAGTGCCAGGAGAGATTGGCTGAATTTTCCCCTGTAGATGCCAGTGAGCATGGAAGCACATGAAGCAGGGTATTGACATAGTCAAACTTTTGCAGCAGTAGTGAGAGTGATGTGAGGGGAGTCAAGTTAAAGGCAGGAAGACCAGTAAGAGGCCAATACTGTATATTAGATGAAAGATAAAAAGAAAAGGATATATTTGAGCAGTATCTTGGAAATAAATTTGGCAGCACTTAGTGTCAATTGGATATGAATGCTTAAAGTAGAACATCATTGAGGATGACTCCCAGATTTGAAGTTTAGTGGCTGGGAGTAGTTTTTAACAGGATCGGGAATACAGAAAGAATAACAAATTAGTAAAGAAAGAAACAAATTGAGTCTGCCAGTTATAAATTGGTAAAGAGACAAACAAAATAATAGTTTGAGATGTAAGTGGGATACCCAAATTCTTCTTCCTCTCCCTTTTATTTATTTATTTTAAGCAGGGCTTGAACTCATTTCTGTGAGATTGAGACCTCATGAGCTGAGGTCAAGAGTCCAACTCTTAACCAGCTGAGCCAGCCACGCACCCCCCAGACTTTTTTTAAAAAGATGATTTAATTACCTAAAATTAATTTTTAAAAACCCACTAAGGGACAAAGTAGAACATTTTGCAAATTATTTTATTTCTTTCACTAGATGATCCCATTCATGGCTAGTTGATGGAGACCATTAAAGATTTATCTTTCAGTGTAATAGGACTTCATTTTCTTAAAATTTATCTACTCCATCAGATTCAAACCGTAACTCATTCCATCATGAGAATTTATTTCATAATTTTTGTACTTCCTGCAATAGAAAGTAAACTTGGAGGGAGGAATGCTGAAATTTTAGTACAAGAGCAAATATTTATTTGCAGTTTCCAGTGCTAACACTTTCTGTTTTCCTGGAATGGTGGCAAAGTTCTAACTTAGAACATTTGAAACATGGTTTAAGGACACATATTTTTAGGCATTATATTCAACTCATTAAAAATAGTCTTGTAGTGATAGATATAGATACTGTAGTTTATAGTCCCAGGCGTAGGATTTAGTCAGCCTACATTAGCAAGTTTTTCTTTAGATGAAATGGTCTATTGAAGCATTCCATCTTTTTTGCACATATAAGCTTTATTTTCATTAAAAACCTGTACATAGTTCTTGGTACATGAGAACTTAAGAAGAAAAGCAGCTGCCTTCGACTCCACCCCTCCCCATCTCTGTCTTACTCTTCTGGAGTAATGTTTTTAAATCATGCTGGTAGTTCCCTAATTTTAGTCAATATAGTTTTAGCACTGCTTCTTGATTCATCTATTTTATATGATATCAGTTATGAAAAGTAAGGATGTATCTCGGCTCTTCTCTAGTCTGTCTACCACTGTTTACTGTTCTATATTGACTTTAAAATTTTCCTATTGTTCACTTTTGTAACAATAAATAATATATTTGCTCATCAGCTTTTGATAGGCGACCTGCCAAGCAGTTGTAACAGATTCCAAGGAGAGTGACTTAAATAAACAGCAGTTTATTTTTCTCCCACAGTAGCCCACTGTAGGTGATAGACCATAGTTGGATGGATTGGTGAATAGCTTTGCTTCATGACTTGTTGAGTCTGTCTTCCCCCTCAAGTAACTTCCATCTCAGGGTCCAGGCATGCTGCTACAGTTGTTGCCATTCCTCAGAGCAAGGGCATGGCTGAAGTAGTGACTTTGTCTCTAAAGAAGGAGATTCGATCTTTCTCGGCTTATATTCCATTGGCTCAAACTGAGTATCCTGGTCTCAGCAAGGGAGACTGAGAAATGTAGCTGTGTATCCAGCTGAAATTTCAGAGGGTTCTCTTACTAACACAAAGAAGGAAGAATGGATTCCAAGGGTCAATTAGCATTTTCTAGTCTAGTGTATCTCCTGACTACTTTATGAGATGAGGGTCCTGGTTCTTGCACCCCTTCCTCTACCTTTTTTTCTGGCCTTCTGTACATTTTGTTAGCTACATAACTTTTCTTTTTCTTTTAAAATGTGATGGTACTACTGTTTACCTTCTCTTCTGAAACCACATCCGAATCTCTGTATATAGGTGGTCTTTAAAAGTGTATATTGTTAATTCCATACCTGTTGTTCACTTATTATTTACTTTCAGATAAAAAAAAGTGATCTATTGCTGTAGTTCCTTCTCCTTAGATCCAGTGATCTCTGTTCCATGGGAAAGGATATATATTTTTCTAGCATCATGGCAAATGGATTGTTTTTTTTTCTTCTTATTTTTTCATAGATTGATTAAAGTCAGGGGGCTACATTTCTAAGTATCGCCCTCGAAGCGCAAGGACGACAAGAAGCCCCAGTTCAGATGTATCTTCTCTCTTTATTTCCGCAAGTCTACACACTTATATACGCTTACATGACCAATCAGCGAGCAGGGTACAGGAGCGAGCGAATCAGGCTGCGCACCTAAACGAACAACTTCGCTAGCAACCAATGCTGTTTACTTCCTCTTTGGGCGTTCTGCTTAGTCTCACGAGGCAATCCTAACCTGGCAACTAGCCAGGCGCCATCTTTTAATGGCAGAGGCCGCCCTGGCCAGGGGCCTGCATCTGACATTTAAGGTCTGCATCTGGGCACAGACCTGTTTATTCAGTAAGAGAAGCAGCACTGAACAGGGAGCTTTCAGTCATTTCAGGAAATGAGATCTTTGTATTCATTTTATTGTGACCAGGAACTACTCAGTTTTATAGCTGAGTGAAAGCTTTATTCTTGAGAGTTGGGGCCCGTTTGTTATCTCCAGGTGATCCAGGGTGAAGCAGATCTTTCCTAGCCTTTAATAACTGAATATGAAAGGAGAGACATGTTTTCAGACCAAGGTGAGAATATCTTTGGGGTATTTAGGGATGAGAGAGATTCTGGGCTTTTCAAGATGGTCTCATTGTCTTTGACATTGGATTTCTTATCCGTCCAGACCCTGTTATTTTCCCAAACAAGGTCTGGAAGGATGAGAATGTTCCAGCAGTCTGGAACGCAAAAGTTCCTGCCCTTGGGAAATTTTTCCTGTGGTAGAAGAGATTTAACACAGACTTCAGTTCAAATCCTGACTCCATCATTTACTGACCTTATGACCTCAAACAAATTGTTCTCTGAATCCGAGATTCTGCTGGAACACATAATCCCCAAATCCCAATGGCTTAAAACACTGAAGGTTTATTTCTTGCTTGTATTGCATGTTCATTGTCAGATGGGGGACTCTGCCCCATGTCTTCTTACTCCAGTATCATTGTTAATAGAGCAGCCAACATCTAATTATAGAACATTGCTGGTCACTGTTGGAGAGAGAAGGAAAGTTCTGGAGAGTCTCACAGTAACAATTAAGTACAGTGGCTTAGAAGTGACACACATTATCATTTATGTTCACAACTTATTGCCCAGATCCAATGACATGTGGTCTCACTCAATCACAGGGGCCAGGAAGTGCATTGCTAACTTGCCTGAAAAACAGAGAGCCAGAAATGTTGGGCAAATAGGACTAATCTGTGACATGTAGGAATGCTTCCCTCAGGGTCGATAAGAGGATGGATATATACCCACATGCAAAATCATCTCATACAGGGGCTCAAAAATGATTATCATTAATAGTAATGTCAAGTAAGATGTATGCATGCAAAATAGTTGAATAATATTTTAAAGTGCCACTAAAGATTCTTTCTTGTAAGCTACTATTATTACGATGTTTATGAAAGTGCCTGTAAATTAGAACACTGTGCAAAGGCAAGTTGATGTTATGCAGTAGATGTTAGAAGATGCAGCATTAGACGCATCTTCAGGGTTGGATTCAGGGTTGGAGCTAGAGCTTTACATGGTTGAAGTTGTAAGAGTAGGTGAAATCTGTAAGAAAGAGATTCAACCATGAGGAATATAGAGGGCACTGAAGAGATACGTCAGGAGCAAAATCTGTTTGAAAATCAGAAGCAAATACAATGTGAGATAGAGAAGTAATTTCCAGAATGGAGGAAGAAAATGATGCTGTGTAGTATCATAGAAATAGTCAAATGGAGAATGTTTTCTTTTTTTTTTTTATAATTTTAAAAAAAATTTATTTGACAGAGATCACAAGTAGGCAGAGAGGCAGGCAGAGAGAGAGGGGAGGCAGGCTCCCTGCTGAGCAGAGAGCCCAGTGTGGGGGGCTCGACCCCAGGACCCTGGGATCATGACCTGAGCTGAAGGCAGAGGCTTAACCCACTGAGCCACCCAGGCGCCCCGAGAATGTTTTCAATAAAGAAGGTCAACTATATAAAATGTCATGGGGCAACAATGACGTTCAGTTCTGCAAATTCCATGGGTGAGTATTAACAAATAACCAGTAGAGAATGTTACTTAAGAGAGGAATAATAGTATTAATTTAGAGGTGACTGTGTGCCATGTTCTCCTGTAGTAGCAGGCTTGCAAGGAAGCTGTTCCATGTTTACAGCTGAGATTTTCAAAGCTCAGAGCAAAACTTCACATGAAACCTAACTAGTCAGTGAGAAAGTTTGGATTTGAACTCACGTACTAGAAAAGCAAAACAAAACTGTACTGTGTAAACACAACAAAATGAAACAGTCATACTGAAAAATTCTGAAGGCATTTTTTGTGGTAATCAAAAATGATTTATGTGGGTTTTGCTTTCTTGTTGTTGGCACTTTTTAAATATTAAGAAAGACTGTTTAGATGAAACACATATATAATGTAGAGGCTATGAGCTGTGAAATCAATGTACATTTTAGAAGAAAAAGATTTGTGTTTTATATTGGAGATAGAGGTCATAAAATATTAATGTGAGAATGAACAAATCCTTGTATTTATTTATTTATTTAAAGATTTTATTTATTTATTTGACAGAGAGAGACACACACAGTTAGAGAGAGAACACAAGCATGGGGAGTTGGAGAGGGAGAAGCAGGCTTCCCACCAAGCAGGAAGCCAGAGGCGGGGCTCCATCCCAGGACCCTAGGATCATGACCTGAGCCAAAGGCAGACACTTAACAATTGAGCCACCCAGGTGCCCCAAATCCCTGTATTTAACTAGGTGCTTTTCAAAACAGGAATTCTGAAAAAAAAAAAAAATAGCATTTAGTAAAGTTACAATTAGCATCAGAAGGTGGACTTTTGTCCATAATTCTATTTTAACTATACTGTTGGTATACCCTAATTGACACAGTGTAACCTTTGCATTGTCAGTATTAGGTGCAATTCTTTATGTCCTTTTCTTACTTTTTATGTGAATTGAATAATAGAGAAAATATAGATGCTGCAGTTTGTAGACAAGAGGGATTTTAGCCTACTATTTTCTCCAGTTGGCTGTATGACCTTTGGTAAGTCTCTTTATCTCTGTTTTGCTGTTTACAAAATAAGAGGTTTGGATCAGTTCATTGTTTCTCCCACTTTTTTTTTTCCACTGAGATACACATGATGGGTGATATTTCATAAACAACATACTCACAGTCATACGGCAGACTGTGATTATAGACTTGAGGAACAGATGGTCTAGGCTGCACTTTCCTGGTGTGAGTTCTTTTTTTTTTTTAATTTTTTTTTAAAAGATTTTATTTATTTGACAGAGAGAAATCACAAGTAGATGGAGAGGCAGGCAGAGAGAGAGAGAGAGGGAACAGGCTCCCTGCTGAGCAGAGAGCCCGACACGACACGGGACTCAATCCCAGGACCCTGAGATCATGACCTGAGCCGAAGGCAGCAGCTCAACCCACTGAGCCACCCAGGCGCCGCTCCTGGTGTGAGTTCTAACTCCACTCTTCTCTCTCCCACTCAAGAATTCATGTCAGAAAACAAAATGAGGGTGACATTGTTAAAGAGATAACTCTAAATACATCCTAGTTGCTTTCTTAAAAAACCTTATTTTCATACTTTGATATCTAAAGTTTTAATTTTTAATAAATTATGTGTGAAACACCTCATAAATAATATTTTACTTGTGGTGGGTGATGACTTCATATTCAAAAATTGATGTATTAGGTGTTCTCCAAAGATTTTTTTTCCAGTTCTAAATCTATTTAATGATACAATTCTGTTACCCTCAAGCATTTCCAAAAGGTCTAATTCTTTGGCAGGCTTTTATTAGTAGAAATCACATGAATTAATAATGCCATGTATATGATATAGGTTGAAAAATGTTGAATTTATCAACAAATTAATTTTCCTTTTCTAGATAGCAGTAATTCAAAATTTGTTTTCTTTTCCCTTAGTAGGACATAGACTTTTGTGTATTTCAAAGATTGGTGCTGAGAAAATTGGGTTGTAGCACTTAATCATTACTTTCAGAAATCCGTCATGACAATCCTCTTCCCTTTGATAAAATAGTTTAAAATTTTGCATTTGTCCACAGACTAGAAGAAATAGAAAATGTACTAATTATCTCGAGAAGTAGTAAGAAATCTAAAGAGACTACTGATACTATTTTCTAACCATTTGTTGTTTCTTAAACATTATAGGATGAATTATACATGTATTTCTCTGTTCATGTTCATATATTCCACAAATATTTATTGACTATTTACTGTGCTGTTGCCCAGCAATGTGCCAGACTAGCAGTTCTTAAAGTGTAGACTGATGACCCTTGGAGTCTCTGAGACCCATTTAAGGGAATCACAAAGTGAAAACTGTTTTAATACTAAGATGTTTTTTCATTGTGTTGACATTTGCAGTGATGTTGGAAAAGCAAAAGTGGGTAACACTGCTGGTGTCTTACTGTGAATCAAGGTGGTGACAACAAACTTTATTAGTAGTCATTCTATTCTTTATTAACATACACATGGAGGGAAAAGCCATTTTCACAAAAGAATGTCCTTGATGAAGTAGTAACATTTATATTAATTTAATTAAATCTTGACCTTGAGTACATATCTTTGTAACATTGTGTGTGAAGTAAGGGAAATACACTTTTATAAAGGGCTTCTACGTACCAAAGAACAGTGGTTGTCTCCAGGCAAAGCGCTTGTGCAGTTGTTTGAAACACAATTTTACTTGACGGAATGACCAACAGACAAACTGTGGTTGTTTAGACTTGGATATTTGGCATGCATTTTCTTAATGAATGAAGTGATTCTTTCACTTTAAGGAAAACAGTTGTCAATATTAGTTGGCAATGGTAAATTCGAGCTTCAAGGTAAAAAATAAAATTTTGGAAAACTTATGTTTACCTCTGTGAGCTTGTTTGACAGCCTCTCAGTACTTAAAGACTCTTCTGGTGAAATCGATGGTGATATTAATGAATATGACTTTTTCTATTGATAATGAAATGTGTCAACTTATGAAAGATCTGCGTCACCCAGTAAACCAATATTTTTAAAGTGAACATTGCATGATGTTACAAAATCATGCGGTCAGAGGATCCTTTCAAAATGCAAGATACAAAAAGAAATGAAATCTTGGCATTTGCGACGATGTGGATGGAACTAGAGGGTATTACGCTGAGTGAAATAAGTCAGTCAGAGAAAGACAAGTATCATATGATCTCCCTGATATGAGGAAGTTGAGAAGCAAAGTGGGGGGTTTGGGGTTAGGGAAGGAAAAAATGAAACAAGGTGGGTTTGGGAGGGAGACAAACCATAAGAGACTCTTAATTTCACAAAACAAACTGAGGGTTGTCGGGGAGGGAGGGGAGAGAGAGGGTGGTTGGGTTATGGACATTGGGGAAGGTATGTGTTATGGTAAGTGCTGTGAAGTGTGTAAACCTGGCAATTCACAGACCTGTACCCCTGGGGCTAATAATATATGTTAACAAAAAATTAAAAACAAAAACAAAAACAAAATGCAAGATAGAGCATTAAGTTTTAATGTAATTGTATGAAACCTTTATTGATAATAGTTTCAGACTATCATTTGTCTAATTTTGATGTAGTATCAAAGAAAAATATCTACAGTTCTCTAAAAAACTTACTAAAATATTCCTCTCTTTTCTAACAACATACCTGAGGCAAGATTTTATTCGTATATATAGTTAAACCAAAAAAACATATCACAACAGATTGAATGCAGAAGTAGACATGAGAATTCAGTTGTTTTTTGTTAAGCCAACTACAAAAGAGATTTGCAAAAATAAAAATTCATGGTTTGGATAATGCAGTTATTTTTCACTAAAAATGTCACTTAAAATATATTTTTAATTGTTTTTTTAAATGGAATAAGCAAATATTTTTTTAATTTTTTATTATTTCTTTAAAAGATTTATTTATTTATTTATTTATTTATTTGACAGACAGAGATCACAAGTAGGCAGAGAGGCAGGCAGAGAGAGAGGAGAAATCAGGCTGCCCACGGAGCAGAGAGCCCAATGCGGGGCTTGATCCCAGGACCCTGAGATCATGACCTGAGCCGAAGGCAGAGGCTTTAACCCACTGAGCCACCTAGGCGTCCCAACAAGTATTTTTTTTTAATTACTCAGTTTTAATTTTCAATATAGTAAATATTGGTAGGTATAACCATATAAACAAAAGACCTCTTGAGTTCTTGATAGTTTTTAGGAGTATGAAGAGATCTTGAGATCAAAAGTTAAAAAATGGCTAACCCCAGATATATAGCTATATAGATGTATAGATTTTTTTTTTTTTAATTTCTTTAAGCAGCTTGTTTTGGTTCCCAACACCCCCATATCCCTGTCACTCCCTCCCCCAAAGTTGGAAGACAGGTATGCTCACCACTATACCACCAACGCCCTCCCCCAAAGTTGGAAGCAATATTTCTTTCCCTGGGGGCACCTGGGTGGCTCAGTGGATTAAAGCCTCTGCCTTTGGCTCAGGTCATGATCCCAGGATCCTGGGATCGAGCTGCACATCGGGCTCTCTGCTCAGCAGGGAGCCTGCTTCCACCTCTCTCTCTGCCTGCCTCTCTGCCTACTTGTGATCTCTGTCTGTCAAATAAATAAATAAGATATTTAAAAATATATATATATTTCTTTCCCTGAAATTCCATGTATTTTATTTCTACCCCTGTTAAGGTATTTAAGGCATGTGTTATGTTTCCATCTAGGCTAGTACATTTTTTGAGAGTGCAGACTGTATCTTACATCTCTGCATATTCATTTCCTCTTAACACATTGTTTTCCATAGGAACTTCTGCACATGAACTGAGTAGCTTTTATAAATTCCTTAACTTAAAAGTATGATCTCTAAATGGTTTGGAAGATTGATTTAGAATTCTGAGTAACCAGAATTCTGGCTGTTTCTTACAACAAATACAAACAGATCTTTGCTTAACAAAAGGGATGCCCAGTTTTAGCTAATGGCCTGTTGGTTGGAAGAAGTAAATGATTGATTGAACAATTCATTCCACCAACATTAGCTGAACGTAAATTGTACTAGGCACTGTGTTGATAAGAACAATATTTTTATAGAACTTTATAGTAGACATTTAGATTAGCAATTCCCAAGTGCTGGCCCATGATGAAGTTTCTTCTTTTCATAATGAAATGAGAAAGACAACAATAATGAAAAATAATTTCCACACGAAACTAAATATATTCTGTTCAGAAGATTGTTTTCCTCGTTCTTGGTGTTAACAGTCTTTCATTTCTGATACTATGGTGAGATTAGGGTTTGGAACTTTGTTTTTATTTTGTCCTTCTTCGACAAAATTCAAATTTGTCAGCTCTCTGTTGACCCCAGTGTTTATCAGGGATATTTTACTAGCCTGTGGAAAACAACTGATGTAGACATTCCTTTGGCATTTATTGGAAAGAGACGTTTGACCTTTAGGTTTGACACTTTAAATGCACTAGGACAATCAGCTCGTTTCTTCTGGAGCTGATGAACAACTTTGTGAGTTCTCTGGATTCCCTGTTTATACTATTTTTCTTTGGCAGTTTATTGTTTCACTGCAAGGAAAAAAGTAAAAGGAAATAAAAATAAACTCAAACCAAAAAACCAGCAAACTAATTTTAGCCAACTTTTTGGAGGGCAGTTTGGGAGGGAAAAAGATGAGAAATAATTTTTTTTCTTTTAACCAAAATAGAGCATTTGAATTATCTTTGGATCTCAAGTCAGATTGCATTTTCTACTTCCTACCTCTTGATAGGAACTGCTAAGTCCTGTGAAAGAACCACCCAGTTTTAATTCAGATTATCATCTTTAAGCACCATTAGCAGTTGAGACGGCAGAGAAGTCAAGGTGGGAAATGGTGACCCATGGAATGTGTCACGGATGTGGTCATTCTCTCACTCAGTACATCATGGCTGTTGGGCGCCAGGTACTGGGATACAAAGAGGAGAAAGACACCGTCCCTCTGCTTAGGAACTGTATAATCTAGAAGAGGAAGACAGAGACATAAGCAATCAGTGCCCTGAAAATTGTTGGAAGGGATGTGATCACATGCTTGGTCCCTCAGTGGGAACCAGAATGGGAGAGGTTAGGAGTGGCAACAAGGAGAGTAAGGATATGGAATGAAGAGAGATGTGGAGGTTTTTTCTATGGTCAAAATCATTTGAGAGGCACCAGCTGAGACAAGTGAAGCAAGTATTTACTAGAAAGCCTCTTGGATTCTTTTTATTGGGTAACATTTCCACAACTAGTTGACTACAGACTTGTTTGAAAGTGTATCTCCTGGGGCGCCTGGGTGGCTCAGTGGGCTGAGCCGCTGCCTTTGGCTCAGGTCATGATCTCAGGGTCCTGGGATCGAGTCCCCCATCGGGCTCTCTCTGCTTGGCAGGGAGCCTGCTTCCTCTCTCTCTCTCTGCCTGCCTCTGCGTTTACTTGTGATTTCTCTCTGTCAAATAAACAAATAAAATCTTTAAAAAAAAGAAAAAAAGAAAGTATATCTCCTGTTTCCCAGAACAAGGGTTGGGAAACCCTGAAATGTGCATTGGAGAATCATCAAGAAGTTTTAATCAGAAAATTAGACAATTATGTATTCTAATTCTTTTTAAAAAAAATATTTTATTTATTTATTTGACACAGAGAGAGTAGGGAGAATGGGAGAGGGAGCAGTAGGCTCCCTACAGAGCAGGGAGCCCGATTTGGGACTCCATCTCAGGATCCTGGATCATGACCTGAGCCGAAGGCAGATGCCTAACCTACTGACCACCGAGGTATAATTCTGTTCTTAATACATAGTGTGTTACTGCTCATTAGGTCTTGTTTAGCCAGGGTTTTAAAACACCAAATTATTTCCAAAATGATGTATTGGATATTCTGGGAAATTAGAAAGATGCATAGGACATGTGTCTGGCATTAAAAACATAACATGTTGATTATTTATAAAAGTTATTCTGCCATGTGGAATACCAAAGACAATACAAAAGTGAGGAAGTTGGGGACAAACTCAGAGAATTAGAGGTTTTCTGAGTGGTCCTCACTCAGTGCTAATTTCCACAGGGTGTTTAATGCTAATTCTTTCCTCAAAGATAACAGCCCTCAGATGCATGTGCTTCTCTTGCCTCTTTTTGTACTAGATTGTTTCTGGCTGGGGACCTTACCCTGTGGCTCAGGGAGTGTAAGAAGAAGAAAACTGCCAAACTAAAACTTCAGTTTTTTTTGTAGGGGGGGGCATGATGGGTGTATGTAGCTATTGGCTTTTTTGGCCTCAAAAGTACTATACTATCAACATACTGAAGCTTTGGTATAGTCAAGGGAAGTCAATTCTAGGCATGTTTTGGAGATGTCCTAAAGGTGTGTCCAAGAAGTTGAGAGAAAAATTTTGAAAGTGAAAGAAAAAAGGGGAAGTTGCATCTGGTGGAACAGAGAGAGCAAATGCAGAAATCTGAGAATGTCTCAGACTGTGTTCTTTCCTAACGCCTTACTTGTTTCACTCAGTGTTAAGAGAGAGAATCTTCAAATATTCTTCTTGAATTGACTGAATCCTTATGAAATGTTTATTGTCAGTCACATTATCTAGTAGGGACCCATAGAGTCAGAGGATTTAGAGTGAGCTGGTCCAGCCTCAGCTTTTCCTTGCCAATTGTGTCATGGTCAAGAGCACTGGTCCTGGAGCTCCGTGGCTAAATGCTAAAACATTTAGTCCAGTTAAGGAAGGGCCCTGGGCCTCAGTGGCTCTAAGATTTTAGTCAAGTTACTTTACCTTCCTATGCCTCAGTCTCTGCATCTAAAAATGGAAAATGATGTGTGCATCTCATAAGACTGCGGGGCTTAAAAGAGCTAATAAACTGAAGTGCTTAGAATAGTGCCTGCCACATGCTAAGGGTTTCATCAATGATTATCCTTAGGAAATCTTTATCTTACCATTTTTGTTAGGTTGATAATTTACTGTGGAAATGCATCAAAGAGTAGCAAGCTTTGTGGCTTCAAAAAGAGTCTTTGGAGACTCTAAATAGGATTGGGTATAAACCGACTGTTAGAAATATCTAATTCATATAATTTTAAAATATAGCAAATATTTGTACATGTCAATAGCTAATAATAACTAACATTTGCTGAGTATATACTATGTGCAAGGAATTGTTCCAAGTGCTTTTTACCAATTCATTTATTTTGAAGTTGAGGGATCTGAGGCACTGAGGGGGTAAGCAGTTTGTCCAAGGTAATACAACTAGTTAGGGGAGGGCCAGCATTCCCACCCAGGACTCACACACATCCAGAGCTCACACACATCCACTGCGATGGCCCGTCTTTTGTCCAAATGTGTTTTGTATTTTAGATCACTTTGTCAAAATGTTTAATTTCATTTACTGCAAACGTATATGGAAAACATTAAAAATTAATTGTGTTAAATCATTTCAGCATAAAGATGTTTCTTTTTCTGTTCTAGAGAGGGTTGCTCTTGGCATCACATGTTAGAACCATATTAATAACTATGATTCTTTTGTTCCATTGATGTATAAGATTATGAGTTGGATTTCATCAAGGTGTCCAGATGCATGTGTCCATTTTTTAGAATGGTTTTTCACTTTACATTTTAATGATGACATATTTTCAGAATAGTGTTTAAGTAATGTCACTTTACAGGCATTTTGCAAAATTTGCTGCTTTTTCTGCTATCATGAGGATTAAGGCCTTAAAAAAAATATGGTACCCTACCCTGTGAAATGTGTGCTTTGTAGGGTTTTAAATTGGAGAACATTGTAATGAATCATGATTTTTGCATTCTTCAGTGTAAAAAGACTAGACTGCTCTAAAAGTTACCGATCATTTTAGTTGCTGCACTTTCTTGGCGCCAACTAAGGTAACACTTTATGGGTTCTCTTTTAAAGAAAATTGGGCAAAACTGATTCACCACTAGATGGAGCCCTGGCTATTCGGGTAGCAATAAATGCAAGAGCCCCGACATTAAATCACGCAGTCACATCACGCTGGAGGGCTGAGGGCCCCTGGTATTCGAGGCCCTCAGCTTTTAATTGTAGAATGCATCTTTGTTCTTTGCCTGACCTGCAGCGTGACATCACTCCCTTTCTTCCTGTGCGCTGGCTTTGACACAAGCCAGATGGCCGAGGCCATCGGTAGGCGCGCAGGCTGCCTGGTACAGCAGTTGATGAAACAGAATAGGAAGACGTTTTATGGTCAGCTGTGGAGCACAATGAGGCTGCAGCTTTGCTAAGTAATTACATTTATCGTGCACACTTTATTCCTCTCAGAGAAGGTCACAAGGAAAAAAAATACATTTTTATTTATAGTGTTGTAAGGTATAGACCTTTGATCTTTTATTAGTCAGTAGTCTGCTCCAAAGGAATGCTCTTTTCCCTGCTCTGCAGTCACTCGTGAAAATGACATGTTTATTTATGTTTAATGGTTCTTTTCAGCTGTGCATTGTGATACTTACCTTCCCTCTTCCTCCCTTTTGTCTCCAGTTAGTAACGCAAAAATGTTTTAATTTTGTAGTGAGTTTAGTTTGGAGAAGTCAGAGTTCAGGTATGTTAATACAAGCAGATTTCTGTCAGATACACTCCAGAATGATTTGGTAAAATATATTACTGTTTATTATGTGTTGTTCTTCAAGGATGTCAGAAGAGACCAGGAACAGACTTTTATTCTGGGGGGATGAGGGCCAGGAAATGGATAAGACATTCATTTTACATCCATTTTTGGACATGCAGTAGTTACAGTCACTTATAATGCCAATTTAAAATAAGTTATTAAGAGTTAGTACTAGTCTAGTTTTTTCCATCTTCATTTGAAGTTAATCTTTAGCAATTGAAAGGTTGTACAAAACTTTAAGAAAATCCTGACTGAGCTTTTCTCTGAAGTTTAACACTCATACAATTTTGAGATTCTTCCACATAGATTCATTTCCAAAACCTAAGAAATATTTTTACCCTTTTTAAGGTTAGGTTGTAAATATTATTCACAGAATTGACCTTGAAATTTTAAATGATTAAATCAAATGAAAATTCATATTTGCTATGCTTTGCTCAAACTTAACACTTTCTAAAGTGAAGTCTCCTAGTTGTCTATAGGTTATTTGGTTCTCTATTTAAAAAAGAAAGAAAAGAAAAAGAAACTATAGCAAAGGCATCTCTTAATCTTTCAGTATTTTATAATCTTCTCCAGGGAGGAAGATTTACAAATAATTGCTGGAAGGAGGCAGCATGGTGTAAGGAAAGAACAGAGCTTTGCAGTGAGATATAACAGGGTTTTCTAATCCTTTTTCCACTGGTTATTTGCTCTGTACCCTTGGACCTTTGAGCCTCGATTTCCTCACATATTATTGGGGGATAAAACGTACCTCCTAGGTTTATTGTAAGAATTAAATGATACAATGTGTATATTGGGCCCCAGACAGTTCCTGTCACATGGTACGAGCTCACTCCATAAATGCTAATTCTTTTCAAATGTTTCAAACTTCGTCTCTTTTCTGACCTCTTGCAAAATGTGTTCACAGATTACACTTTTATATTGTGTGTATTTTATTCATAAGATATAAATAAGTCTGGGTTGAAAGTAAGCTCACCATCTGAAAAATAGGCATTTGAAATTTATTACCACTGTGTGTATGGGTTCAGTTCCAGATAAAACCGTAACCATCAATTGTGCAATGAATGTGTTTAACATTTGTGATGTTTTAATTGGTTTTTGTTTTCTTTTTTCTCCTACTCAGCTCTTGCCCCTGTTCTTTGCCTCTCGTTCTGTTGGTGAAGATATCACAGTGATGTCTGCATTCAACCTGCTGCATTTGGTGACAAAGAGCCAGCCAGTAGCCCTGCGAGCCTGTGGGCTTCCCTCAGGTTGCTGCTTCTTGTCCTGTACCTAGTGAGGGCACTAGTCTGGGTGGGTGTTTCTGCTGCAGGAAATGATACACCAGAATGCTTTGCTAAATTCCGTTTTCTTTCACTTGGGCCCTAATTTGAAGACGGAAATTGGTTATAAATCACCACTCTACTTTGAGTAACATTCATTTCCATGATCCTTATAACCCTTGGAAACATTGTCCAGTTTCTTTGCTCAGTCTATAATTGTCACTAATATTTCATGATATCTTCTTGTTCTTTAATGCACACTACACATCTGAAAATCATAACATTCATAAGAGGCTGGCAGTCTTCATAAGAAACTGCCCCAAATCACACAAACAGGATATTCATCTTGTTCAAGGAGAATGAAAATTCTTTTCATTCCACATGTGGCCATTACTTTGGGAAAGGAAAAATGAAAATGAACAACTTTAGTATAATAAAGTTACTTATTTGTTTTAGTTAAAAAGAAATGATGTTCTCCTTAACAATGATGAAATAACAACAAAATCAGCTTGTGTCAACTGGTTCTTAACAAAATCAGCTTGTGTCAACTGGTTCTTAATTTAGAACAACTATAGTTTTCTAAGCATGTACACAAGTGGAGCATGAAAGTCCAAAATTTCAGTGTGCCTATAGCATAAATTTAATATTTTAATTTTATTATGAAAATCACAATGGCCAGATATTTTTGGCAAAAAATTTTTCAATATTATTTATATTTTCTATTAATGTACATATCTCTATTACTGTCTTGTATAGAGAATTTAATTCCAACTCATTAAACACTCATTGAATATTAACCGTGTGTGCCAGGCATTGTGGGAAGCAGTGATAAACAAGATCAAGCTGATTTCTTTCACTAGCTCAAGGTGGAAATGACATTGTGTGAGGACCTTTGAACCTTATGGTGATAGGACTAAATAAAAGATATTTGTGCCTGGGATGTTAGGGGAACTCAGAGAAAGAACTCACAGAAGCTCTTGGGTTAGGGGCAAAATTTTTGTAAAGGAGGGAAGGTCTCTGAGGTTTAGAGGAGGACTTCACAGAGGATGTAGTTTTTAAGCGGAATCTCAGTCTATGAACATCAGTTAGCCAAAAAATGGAAAGGACATTTCTAGGATATGGAGTAGCATGGGTAAGATGTAAAGGTCTGAAAGAGCAAAGTATGTTCTGTGAGATGCAGGTTATTTCATATGGATAGCTTGGGTGGATGACAGCACGTGCAACAGGTGAGGAAGGAAGGTAGCCAAGTCATGAAACGCCTCATACGATGCTTTAAGAAATTTAAGTCTTGGGGAAGGGATGAAGGGGAAATAACATGACTTGATTTGCATTTTATAGGGATTCTTGGTTTAGTATGGTGGAAGGTCAATGTTGGTTCCAGATGTTTCTATGAGATGACTAGGATGGCAACTTGATTTGAAGGGTAGCTAAGGCCTTTTTCTTGAAGCTGTATTTGGGTAGTAAATGTCTGTTTGTTTAAAAATAGATTTTATGGCTATTTATGATGACTTGAGAAGCTCATGAAGCTTAATTCATGACTCTTGCAGTTCTTTTGCCTCCAGTGCCCCAGCAGAGAACACCGAAGGAATTTGAGGTGGGAGGGACTCATGAAATGCTGAGTCTAAGCAGTGGCCATAACAGTTGGTTTGGAAAGAAGGGAGATGGGGGCACCTGGGTTGCTCAGTGAGTTAAGCACCCAACTCTCGATTTTAGATCAGGGCATGATCTCAGGGTCTTGAGAATGAGCCCCTTGTTGGGCTCCATGCTGGGTGTGGAGTCCACTTGGGATTCTCTCTTTCCCTCTCCCTGTGCCTCTCCCCTGCTCTCTCTCTCTCTCTCAAAAAACAAAAAACAAAAACAAAACAAAACAAAAAACCCAAACCAAACCAAACAAAAAGAGGGGAGATGATTTGAGAGATTTTTAGGTTTTAGAACTGATAAGGTTTACCTGCTGAATTGTATATGAGTTTGAGGGAGAACATCAATCAATGTAGTCCCTGTGTCATGTGGAACTTTTTCCTAAGTATATACTATATATGACAGTGGGAGTATGAAAGTTATTTAGTTTATACATAATTACCATGTTTTCCACTGAAAAAATCCCCAAAGTGTAAGAACACCAGTAGTGTTCTGTAACATGAGTGTTCTTCTATACACAGAGGAGCCTAAATATTTGTGGTGACAACTTATTAATAAATAAACTAATTAATGGTATATTCCTCGAGATATTAGAATCATGAAATTGAAGGATTTCATAATGAAATTGTTTAATTGAGCTATAAGTATCTTTAAATTTTGATATCAAAATGATTCAAAGATACATTCAACAAACCTGATAATTCCTAAGCAATAACCATTACCACATGGTGCTTAAGCACACAAATTCTGGGATTTGACAGAATTTGAAGTCTGGTTTTGCTACTTAACTAGCTGTGTACCTTGGCTTCCTTGTTTGTAAGATGGGAGTTCATAATAGCACTCACCTGAAAGGTAGCTGTGGGGGTGAAATAGATTAGGATGTGAAAAGTGCATAGAACCATGGCAAGGATTTAGCAAGTCACCATATGTAACTATCACTGACTTCACTATAGATTTCTTTCTTTTCTTTTCTTTCTTTCTTTCTTTTCTTCTATCTATCATCTTTGTATTTTGTAGTACAATAGACTTTTGAGAACATATAAATATGTCCTTTCATTTAACTATTTTCACTTTAATAAGAACCATAAATGCACTTTCTGATTGAGAAATAATCCTCTCAATCTGTTGTTTTTATCTCTTTCTTTTACTTATACATCTTGCCTAACCAGAATTCAAGTCCTATAAATATATATGTTTCTTTTATTCTTACTATCCAGTACTGATGGAAGCCAAAGTATCTTTCTGGCTTGCAGATCCATTTTAGTTTGATAGATGAATTGGCTAGAATAGTATTCCATAATGCCTTAGTCAGTCATTCAAGCACCACTTTGTAAAGCATTTTGAAAGTCAGTCTTTCTAGCATTTATGTACTTGATGATTTAAGTATTAGTAAAATTATTACCATCCATTTCTCTAACAGAATTGTATTCTTAGAAATACAGGAATGTTGAAGAAATTAAGTTCAACAGGAATGAAGCAAACTATATTTTGAAAAATAAAAGTGAATTAAAGTGGGAATGTTAGTTCCTATTACTTTGTATAAGTAGGGAGGGAAGTGGTCAAAATTGGAGATATAGGAAATTAAGGTGAAAGTCTGGAGTCTTGCTTTAATTTATTGTTCCCTGGTCAAAACCCATTACAACAAAAATCTATTTATTTTTTTTTAAAGATTTTGTTTATTTATTTTATAGACAGAGATCAGAAGTAGGCAGAGAGGCAGGCAGAGAGAGAGGGGGAAGCAGGCTCCAAGCTGAGCAGAGAGCCCGATGTGGGGCTCGATCCCAGGACCCTGAGATCACGACCTGAGCCGAAGGCAGAGGCTTAAACCACTGAGCCACCCAGGCGCCCCAACAAAAATCTCTTTAAATCAAAAAGATTTCTGCTCCCTTAGCCAATACCCTGCTAATTTCCGATATTATTCAATATGAAATAATTCCAGAACCAAAAAATAATTGGGACAGACTCTTAAAATTGATTATAACTGGATTAATCTGAATGGAGGCCATATCCTAAAAGGGTGACCTATCATTTTTCAGCTTTGACTTCCTTTGCTTCTTATTTTTTAATAAAGCATAATTTTAATTTAGAGCTTATTAAGTGTATCTGAGTTATGGTTCACTCATGTTTGTAATTAAAGGTAATTTCTTTCTCAGATTTTTTTCTTAATTTCCTATAACAGTTTCATTTTGCATAAAAGAGCACTGGGATAGAAGTCAGAAAACTCCTAACCACAGCCTTATCACTACCTTGTATACCATGAACATGTAAACCTCTTCTGATCTCAGTATCTTTATCTTTAAAACAAAGAATTCAAATTAAATCATCTATTCAGTTCTGTGATTTTATTAACTGTTGTTTTTACTTTTGGCCCTGGCTTAATCAAATCTAGAGGCTCAGTGCTAATTAATGGCTGGGAATTTATTTTTAAAAAATCTCCTAGGTTATGGTGGGAGGACAGAAATCTTTTCCACGTTTGAACATTAGAATTACTTACCACTATATCAAGACTGAAGCATTATCTGAGGAGGGATTAGGAAGCACAATTTTCTACATAGTTTCAGTGCCTGATAAAAATTAAGTCTAATTGTAGCTTAGGCTAGATAGCCTGGTAGCTTTCAGCCAAGTGAGAGTGTTTGTCTAAATAGTACTAATTGCAGTGATAAATTATACTTTTCTCTAACATTGTACATGTAACATGTGGTTGTTACTGTACTTCATTGGCGTTTTTAACAGGCACATGGCTGTGATGTAGTTTGTAAAGATATCATAATATCCTAATGTAGAAATGAGAAGTTTTAAAGAGAGATATTTTGCAAATGGTGTTTGCAAGTCATAGAATATCATCTGTATAACTAGAACTCTCCAGAGTTTAGCACAATGCCTGGTACTTGATAAATATTTATTAAATGAATGAATAAACCTTTGGAAAGTTTACATGTAGGTGAAGTGATAGCTGTAACAGATAGTACACATTTATTTGAGACTCTTTTACATGGGAAGATTAAAAACAAAGTTCGTAGTTTTGCTGCCTTTTGAATATATTATGAAAAACGATTTCTCTTTTCTCACTTTGTTGCATTTAATAGAGTATAGTTGATATGGTAGGTATAAAACACATTGTAGCTAAACAAAGAGCAAAAAAGCGGTAACATGGATTCATTGTGTATTATCCAGACTTGCTTTTACTTTTCTCACAGTCTGAATTTTAGTGGTAGATAAACTGTTTGAGGAAGGGAATAGGAATATATTATGCTTATTTTAAGAATTAAGAATTCCAGCTCTTTTGATCACTTTTCTCTGGAGCAAGTTAATGTCATTTGCTATGCTTTAAATTTTCCATTTGTAAAGAGACATGCACAGCAGACATGCACCAAAGCAACATGCATAAGTAAGAATAACTACTATCCAAGTTGAAGCTGGGAACAGTTCATTTACGGCATCTGATGGTATGTTTTTATACTTAAAAAAAAAAAAGGATTGAGGTCATCAGTGTGCTTGCTGTTCATCTACTACATAGATTGGCTTTCTATGCCAGTTTTATTTTTTAACCTTTTAGGGTTATGAAAAGATGAATCATCTCCATGATTCTTTGATAAATGTTATGATTCTCCTCCCCCAGAAAGTACATTTGTGAACATACACAAAATTTTTCATACAATTTCATTTTTTTCTGTTAAATTATATTCTGAAACCCTTAAGGGAGGGCCCTTTGACCACAGGATCAGAACCTGTGTTCTAAACAATACACATGATACTAACATTAAAAACTCATTAGAATATAGTATATCTGATTTCTTTATTGATACCACCAATAGAATTCTCTCCTGCATGTTTAGATTAATGCCCGCCATTGTTCAGTTACACCATTGTCTTACATGCTCATCTTACCTAACTTCTTTGATTATATTAAAAATACTTTGGGGAGATTTTTTAAAAAGAAACAGATAATATTTAAAAAATAGACCTACAAATTTCAACTCACATAATTCACAAAATGATCTACGACTAATTGAATTGTACCGACTTTTTCCGGTAGATGGCACTAGATTTACATTCTTTTGCAGCATGCAAGTGTACTGCTATCACAAGCACATAGGTGCATTGTGAAAACGTAAACAAAAGTACGTAAAGAATATCCAGTTAAGAACATATGGATTTACCAGCCACAAGTTTTTCTGCTTATATTTTGTTCAAACAATATTTGTAGAGTGCAAAACCTTTTTCCATTTTCAATAGGATTCCAAGTCCCTTAGGCTTGGACATCTCATCGAAATTGTCTTTCATGTATAGACTTTCTATAAACTACAACAAGTTTTCATAAATTAACTTATCTTAAATCCAAATAGCTGATTTAACAGTAATTTATAGCATTATATGCAACTAAATTTTCTTCAGCAGACCACCCAAGAATGAAAGAAAATTTCACATTTTGTTTTGCTATGTTTTGACTTTTTATAGAATCTTGAAAATGTTATTGGTTTAACATGTTGATTGTTAAGCATGAATTAAAATATTTTTGGAAACTAAGAAAAATTATATTTAAAATGTTGATTAATGAGTACTCTGATGCAGCTATATTTTTTCTAAAACAAATTGTTTTAGTAGCTCTATGATATAATAAAGTTTTAATGTTAATGTTGAAAATTTGCTGTATGACATCTAATTACAATATGAATTTTAAAAACTATTTGTGCACAAAGCTAAATTACTGTAGCACAATACATCTGTATGGATAAGATGTTGGGCATATGGTTTGTTAAATGTGGATTTTGTTAATTTTTTATTAAATATGGAATAAATTCTTCATATATACATTAATGGTTATAAAATATGTAGCAATATCTAATAGCAAGGGAGATAAAAATGGGCATGAACAAAAGATAAAAAAAATTTTAGTTTGAGAAACTCACTGGTTGTGAGTGTAAAGAATATAAAACGTGTTGATGAGTTCTGAAAACAAATGATAATTCTGCAGGGTTAGATTATCTAGACAATATAGACTCTTGGGAATCTTATATATAAGATTATACATATCTTATATATAATGATCTTATTAGATAAGATTAGATAATGATATTAGATTAGATTAGATAATGATCTTATTAGATAAGATCTTATTAGATGTTTATCTAACTAAACATGCTCACAAGAATGTTACCTGTCAGATTGTATAGAAGGGTTTATGCAAACAAGCCGGAACCATGTTTCGCTCTCAACAACAAACATGTTTAGTGAAGAAATGAGGCCTTTTTGGCAGTTCACAAAGACTCACTAATATTGAGGCTAGATACTCGATGAACTGTCATTGTCAGTCTTTTCCAATTTGTAGATTCATCCGAAATATTTTGTTTAGAGGTTAAATTTCTCATCACTGCTTTTGCTAGATACATTTTAATTTAAAATACTTTAAAAAAGTTTTTATTGAGATGCAGTGGCAAATTATTTCTAATTTCTGTGCATTTGCATTTAAAATCAACCATTTATTTAAAAATTTAAAATTTCCATTCATTTATTTCAATTCCCTATTTTTTTTCTTTTTTTACATTTAGTATACTTGTATTTGTATTAGCCACTTAAAAATGTATGTTATAAAAAATATACCAAGGAAGGACAAAGATGTTATTTAGGTGATTTGTAAGAGCTATACATTTAGAGAATTTAAATTTATCCAACTACTATGATAACCATTTCCTTCAACACTAGATATATTTATTATATCCAGCAAAGAATGGAGGGCTAATTTAAATCATTAGATTATTTTAATTTTAAGTAAGCAAAGAAAATCCAAAATTCTATAGCTATAGTTTTTTTTTTTTTTTTTTTTTTTTAAAGATTTTATTTATTTACTTGAGAGAGAGACAGTGAGAGAGAGCATGAGCGAGGAGAAGGTCAGAGAGCGAAGCAGACTCCCCATGAGCTGGGAGCCCGATGTGGGACTCGATCCCGGGACTCCGGGATCATGACCTGAGCCGAAGGCAGTCGTCCAACCAACTGAGCCACCCAGGCGTCCCTATAGCTATAGTTTTTAAGATTTTGTTTTGTTGTAGAAGTGCATTTTGGCTCATGGAATGAGACAGCTGTTCATACTATATTCCATTTTGATTAATATTTTAATAGTTCTTGTTCAAATTTTAGATAACATTTTAAGTTTCAGATCTTGCTGTCCTATTACTGGTATTGATGAAGAACCAGATTGGAAGCTTAGTCTGTATTTACTATCTTGTTTCTACTACCAACTTGCTTTCTGGCCCCATTAATCTGCTTTATGCCTTTTATTCCTGCTTTCATCTGTAAGCTTGGAATGACTTAACAATCTTTTCAAATCTTTCACAATTAGATATGACCTTCAGGTATTAACATTATCTTACATTTCCCATGTATTATGTGCCACTTTAATCTCTGGCTCTACAGGAAAATAAGCTGGAAAAATTAAAAAAGGAGGGGTGGGACATTAAATATGTCCAGGAAAGGTGATGGGTTTGATTGGCCAAAATCTATTTCTAATGTAGGAAAATCCTTGGTTCCTTCAGAGGAAGCTCCGGAAAGGCAGAATTTTTTTTGCCTCTTTAGTTCACTACTATAACTCTGCAACTAGAATTGTATCTTGTCATTTAATAGGTGTTTGATAAATATTTGTGGAATGAATGAAGTAGCATCTGCTTATGTATCAAAACAATGTCACATTGTAAATAATCTGACCTCTGTTTTTGAGAAATGTATATCCTGGTGAGAAAGATGGCCACTTTGGGTCCAGGTTTTGTTATCTATAGGGTGAAGGAAGTTATATACTTAATGGTTTTATGATTCTACATAAACACTTCCTCCTTTGCTTTCCCTCCTATGGAGGGAGTAAGAGAAGTGAGAAGCACTCTGCTTCTTTCTGAACAGAATGGCTGACTGGCTTCTTGGAATAGGATCTGAAGCAATGACAGATATTGAAGGAATGTGTAGATGTAATTAGCAGGAAGTCGTAGGGGTGGGGATGGCGACATGGGGGTGGGAATGGACTGTGAGCACATGGGTTAGTAAAAGATGGGCATGTTAAAGCACAACAAAGCAGGAGTTCAAGAAAGAAATGTAATGAATGAATAAATTAAAGTAGGAACACTGCAGACAAGAGAGCCTGGCTCTCATTAACCAGGTGCGTGACCACGTCAAGTAACTTTGTTAGGACCTGGTTTCCTCATGAGAGGTTTGGACTAGAAGGTCCTCACTTCCCAAGTTATAACTTGAGGTACACTAATGAATACCCTGTAAAAGTGATCCTATTGTCAGATTGAGAAACTGCATGCTATCATATTTTATAACTTCTGTTTTTACAGTTTATCATCTTGATAATGAGGATGCAGTTTAACCAACCATGTGAGAAAATATTATGTCATTACAACTCTTTTTTACTTTTTTTACTTTTGTAGTAGAGCGTAAAGTAATGGTGTGCTGAAATACCACATATTTAATAATGCACATCAGTATTAAGAAAAATCTCTGAGAAGATCTTCATTAAAAAGCCCATGTAACCTTGATTTTTCCAATATAGTTTGACTGTGGAAATTTATTCTCACCAACCATCTACCCACCCACCCACCCCAACCTCCTTGTAAGAACAACCTATTAACATTTTTTTTTTTTGGAGCCAGTGTGTTACAGATTACATTTTGGGAAGTGCTGGATTAGGTAATCTCTTGGTCTTAAATCCAAAGATTTGGAAATTTACAAAGCTAAGCTCTCAGACAATATAAATATTATTTTCTTTCTAATGAAGTATTCTTAATGTTACATTTAAATAGAATTCTGCATCCCTAAGTGGTGGATCCTGTCCTTCCTTTTTGTGGATAGTTACCCCTCAACTTCCCTTCAGTCTGCTCTCAAAGGGGCAAGGCAGGATGGGAGAGCAAGCTATTTTTTTGCAAGTCTTTTTGATTGCATGTGAAATGTAGAATGGAAATGAGCCTGTCTGTTTTTAATTTTTTTTTCTTTCCCTGTATGGGCCATGATGTTATAGTGAAGACCCATACTAGAAAAAAAAAAAATTAAAAACAGGGAACTCCACTTTGTCAGACATTTCACATGCAATCAGATAGACTTGAAGTTAAGTGACTTTCTCTTCCACCATTGTCACTTGATGATGGCGGTGCCTTTAAAAATTCTCTTTTTACTCATATGCTTTGCAAGCAAGAAAATGCTTTTTGCATCAAGAGATGTTTTAAATATTTCCCAAAACTTAGGCTTTATGGTCCACATTAATGTAAAAATCATTGCTCTTGGTATTTGCATCACATTCTGAAGAGTTGATAAAGCACTCTAGTTCTTTTAGATACTTAAAGAATGTTGATAAAATTATTGCTACATATGACTTCAACAATTAAAAATTTACTTGTGACACACAAGTAATAGATAGAAATATAAAATGGTTTCTGTCTTACAGAGTCATTCAGGTGACTGTTTCACCAGGATACACATAGTGGCAAGCATCTCCATGTCTCCTATCAAGAAACACATGCCTCTCTAATTATGGGAGCTTACTATTAAAAGCTAGAATTTTAAACCATATTAATAGGCTTTGGATGTTGTGGGAAATAAATGTACTCCCATTGACTTCCAGTGAGAAAAAGCTTGCACACATTCCCCTTAATATTAAAACTGCCTTATTTCTTTAAAAAATATATATTTTATTTATTTATTTGACAGAGAGAGATCACAAGTAGGCAGAGAGGCAGGTGGGGGGGGGGGCAGAAGCAGGCTCCCTGCTGAGCAGAGAACCTGATGTGGGGCTAGATCCCAGGACCCTGGGAAAAGTCCTAAGCAGAAGGCAGAGGCTCAATCCACTGACCCACCCAGGCACCCCAAAACTGCCTTATTTCTCAGCTACACAATTTCTCCTCTTCCAAATCTAAATCCACACTTTATCCTGTCTGTTTTTACTTTGGTAAGTTAGCTGATACCTCTTATGTGAAAGATGCTTTGGATTCCATTCATCAGACCTGGATACTTAACACCTTGACATTGAACACATTTGATCACACTACATCTCAGCTTGTCTAGATGGAGTTCTCTGCCCTATTTGAATCTTCTCTAGCCCTCTGAGCCAATAGATGCTGTTTCTACAATATATGAGTTTTCCATATCTCAGTTACAATTGGACCTTGTCAATCTAGATGGGCAAAGTTTGAGAATATTAATGTCTTCTTTGTTAACAAAATTTTGTGTATACTTTTACCATGTGACTGCACATTATATTGATGGCTTTTCTTATATCTTTCCTGCTAGAATGTGTGCTCTCCTAAGATCAGAACCTTGAATTATTTGTTTTTAACTTTCCAGAGCTAATCATAGTTCTTGATTCACTGTAGATGTTTAATAAATAGTTGTAGAATGTATGAATTAATATGAGGCTCAACAGTTTGTATTGTCAAAGAATTTATAATCTGGGAAAATAAAGTGGAAACAACTGAAGACATTTGAGAGTAGTTGAAAAATGTTATTTTAGCCCATTAACTAGTACCTTGTAGAGTAAATGCACTAGTACTAAAGGTATACAGAAGAAAGGGGTTATCAGAGTAGGGATGAATTTATCCGAATAAATATGAATTTATTTGGAATTTATCTGAATAAATATGTAGACGTGGAAGGAAAATTTCCTTAAAGTATTCTCTCATTTATCTATTCAGACCTTCAGTATGGAAACCAGAGACCAATTTTATCATTCAACTAGGCTCCACTAAAACATATGGTCTTGTTTAATTCAAAACATTTAAAATGGTATGTTGCTTTGGCATGCTTCTAATGTCCATTGATGTTAATTAGAACTCTGTGCATGCATCAACAGAATATAACTGAAACCGATCTGTAGAACTGTCTAATGTGAATAGAAAAACAATGAGAAGGCATTAAATGTGATAATTACTATGACAAGGATATGATTTTTCTCACATATAGAAAAAAAAATCTTTTGGAAGAAACAGTGGTCTTGCTTTCTGACTCTTAAGACCTCAAGTTTTATTTTCTTTGTGTTATATTTAAGACTTGGAGGATGAATGAAATGAAACTGAACCTAAATTAGGAATGTTTTTAAATATGGAAACCAGGTTAGGTACAAATTTTAAACTTTCTTTAATTATGAATATTCCCTGACATCACCTGCGCAAGCATTCGGCAGGGAGGAGGGACTGGATTGTTACAGAAGGGTAAAAGCATCCTTTGGCTAAAGGATTTTGCTTTCTGGGTCTATCAAAAATTTATCACTGAAAAACATCTATTGAGTGTCCTCTCACACATGACTCCAGGTTGGGAATGATAATCTGTAGTCTGAAAGAGATGACATTAATTACACAGAGCAAGTTAGCCGAGACTGCACTCTAGTTCTGGGTTCAAAGTTCAGCCAGTCAGATGCTCTCGGAGAAATATTTCGAGGATAACTCTTTGCTAAAAGGATATTCGCTAACATTTCTCTTGGGATTAAAAAGTAATGCCAGACAATGTCTGTATGAAGATATGTAATTGTAAATTTCCTGGTTTAAAAACTTACTCTTAGCATGTTTAAATTGTTGCTTTCTGCCTAATTCACCTTCAGGTTTTGGCACATGTCTTGCAGTTCCCTGTCTCTGTCTCTACCACTGGAGCATGAATTAGCGTAATCATCTCTTGTATTGGCCATGTCCTCTGTTTAGAAAGCAACTCTTGGATATTCGTACAGCCAACTTTCTTCCTTCAGGGCTTTGTCCAATGTCACCTTCTCAGTGAGCCCTACCTTGACCATATTTAAGGCTACAGCCTGTAACTTCTTCCATTTCTAATCTTCTTTGCTCTGCTCAGTTTTGCCCTTTCCTTCCTGTGTACTTGTCACCTACAAAGAGGCTATCTAATTTGCTTACTTATTTTCATTGTGTTTTTTCTGTCTTCCCCCACCCCTGCTGCTTTTGCAGGAGCTCCATGAAAACAGAATCTTTATTTTGTTCACTGGTATAGCCTAAGTACATAGAATAATGCCAACATGTAATAGGTGCTCAATGATTACTGGAGGAATGAAGGAATATATTTTATTTAGCACAGTACCTGGCACTCTGTAAGCATTCAACACTTTTGTTGCCTTTAGAAAAAGTAAGAAAAAAGTGTTGGATCAATGGTCCTATAAGTAAGCCCCGCAACTCTAGTTTCATGGAAGCCACAGTATTGAGGCAAAAGTGTCATGACATCTTAGATTGCATGTTAACCTTGGGAATGTTTTTCCTATGTAGATCTATTTGAGAGAAAAATCAGAATTGGGTATGCTTCTATAGGCATGAAAGCTTTTCTTCCTCATGCTTGGCATTTTTTTCCCCCAAGTCTTTATTAAATTACTGGAACGCAAAACAAACAAACATATATGAAAAAAAATGGTTCATGGAATACATTTCACATGCTATTCTAAAAATGGACTAGATTTGGCTTTTATAAATGCCCGCTTATTTAGAAATTTCTATCATTGTCATATCTGGATAGTGTTCAGCTTTCCACTGTGATGGACTAATAACCAACTGAAAATTCAAAGTGGTAAGGAAAATTGAAGCATACCACTTTGAAATATAGTAGCAAGCTATTTCAACATGAATTTTACTGTTTAAACCCACTAAACTCAAAGCAAAACAAGATGGTCTTGTCATCTTTTATTTATTTATTATCTTGGGAAAATATTTAATAGTTCATTTTTTTCTGATCCTAGAACCCAAACTAAAGTTATGGGGTCTTTAGGTCTTGTTTTGTTTTGATTTTTCACAATGAAATGTAAGATTTATGACTTAAAAGTGTTCTAAAACTTAGGTAACAGATCTGATTTACTTCTTAACAGGAAGTTAAAAAGCCTTTCAACGTTTTATAGACTTTGTGAGAATCCCATTTGAACCTTGTCATTGACCTTCTGCTGAGGGAATGAACACAGGAAAACAGACATTGGCCAACAGACAAATGTATTTATTTTTCTGAATGTACTATGGTGATTATTACTCTTCTCCTTTATTATCTTAAGTTGTTAGCAATAGTTCTTGAGCTAAAAGTTATTGCATAATTTAAGAAGAAAGAAGAAAACAGTAACATAATTTGTCCTCACAGACTATATAATGACTATGGGCTTTAGGGTCAGATAGCCCTGGGTTTGGGTTGATATATCTATTTACTGTTTGTCCTTAGTTATTTTACAACCTCTCTGAGCCTCAGTTTCTGAATCTGTAGAATGGGCATGATGTCAAACTCCTAGAATTATTGAGAGGATTAAACATGGTTATGTAAAAATGCCTAGAAATGTGCCTGGCACATAGTAAATACTCAAATTTTAGGTTTTTTTAAATTCTTATTTTAATCATTTAAAAAGATAATTTGTGAGAAAAATACTGTCCTAAGGGAATTATTATAGAAAAATGGTTACCAATAAAATACTGCAGCACACTGAAATAGTTAACCTGGCTGCCTTTGAAAATACATTTTTTTTTAAAGATTTTATTTATTTATTTGACAGAGAGATCACAAGTAGGCAGAGAGGCAGGCAGAGAGAGAGAGAGGAGGAAGCAGGCTCCCCGCTGAGCAGAGAGCCCGATGCGGGACTCAATTCCAGGACCCTGAGATCATGACCTGAGCCGAAGGCAGCGGCTCAACCCACTCAGCCACCCAGGCGCCCCTGAAAATACATTTTTAACTTCAGAATTTAGTGGCTTCAGCATGATAATGTGGTACTGCATTTATTCAGACAGTGTTTGCTGAGATCACTTAGATCATTGCTGTGGTCCTTAGAGCAGACCTGTGAAGGTATCAGCACATGGTCAGAGAGACTGACTTGCCTGAGGTCACATGACTGGGAAGCAGGCAGAACCAGAACATGAACTTTTGCTGTAAGTCTGTTTCTACTTAGAGCAAGAGTTTGCCATTGGAGCTTCAAGATAATACTGGCTTTGAGGCAGCAAGCCTCAATGGAACAAGCACCAATATAAAAAGAGACTTCAGGCATATTTCAGTCAATAAATACTCTTGGATGGGGTTCAAGATGGAGCTTATCTATACCGAAGTTACTCTATAGGGACTGGTGTTATGGTGAGATACCGAGGTGGCAGTATCACTCCCCCAAACATATTTTGTGTTGCATGTATGCACACACACACTCACTTGTGCCTTCGAAGCATTCTAGTAAACATTTAAATACAGGGAGAAGTCTTTCCCTAACATACTTCTAAGCCAATTTAGAGGTCATTGAGCCGATGTCATATAATACTAATGTTAAATTACCCTGTGTAATAAGAAAATTACAGTTCCTAAGTGAAGATAGCGAAGGGAAACCATCCAATGAATTATTCTAGGATTTCAAAATGAAATGATTTCTTCGAAATTAACAGTGGCACCATATAACTTTAGAAAAGTGAGTCTGAGAGGGAGAAAGGAAATCAGAGACAAAAGGGAAGCCTTTCTGTGTTTATATATGTCAGTTTTGGGTTATGACGCTGGAAGAACTAATGTAATAGTATAGCTTTCAATTGTCCAGGAAGTATATTATTAAACTATGTGGCAAGAAATTTATTAAAATCTGCCTAACTGCTCATTGGGTTGTTTGATATAAAATCACAATAACTGTTTCTAGTCTGCATATACTTCCTTTTGCTATTAGATACACTTTGAAAGCCTAATTATTTTGAGAACATGGTATGACCAAAGAATAAAAACGTACAAAGTTCGACAACTTCAAATAAGCACTAGTGTTTCTTAAAGGAAAAAAAAAAAAAAAAAAAAAACCTCACTTACAGTTAGGAAACAATATTTATATTTAAGGTTGAAAAGCCAGGATATAGGAAAAATTTGCTAATTTGGAAGATGACCTTTAAGTGCACCAAAACCAAATAATTTGTAGGCTGTGACATAGGGCACATTCCTACAAAATTTGTGTGAATACTGCTTTAGTGGTTCTTGAAAGACAAACAAAGAAAGCTGGACTGAAATCTTTATCCCCCTCCCAGATAAGATGGAGTCTGACAAAAGAGCACAGCCCTCTTTCAAAGCTTGCCATGAAAACGAGGTCTCTGTGGCATAGTTAATGAGATGGTTCATGGTGGAAAAACAATCTGTTTTTAAGAATGTTTAGATCAAAAGTAATTTCTAATCTATGAAATAAAGTGTCCTCAATACCTTCATTCACTAGGAAAGCTTTTATGTTTGTCGTATTTACTTCAATCAGATGTTTTCAATTTTACCTTTTCTCTCTGTACAAATACTTTACGTGGTTCGTCAAAACTGACCAGCAATTTTATTCTCTTTCTTCAGAAGAGATTTTTGAGAGAGGAAGAATGAAAAAGAGAGAAACATCTTTGCCTAAGCGATTTGCAAGCATCTGTGCTTTAAGCTACTTTTTATGAACACTCCTTAGTAAATGACTCAAGGTAAAAAAGCAGAAAAGCATCCAATGTTAGGAAATTGCAACCCAATACCGTGTAATTTAAACCTGCAGTTGCTTCTCTTGTGCTAAATGACATACAGATGGGTAGCTTAGTTCTCTCAATTTTGGGAACACAATTGGTCTTTTTGTATGAATGAACATATATTAACAAAAATATTTTGGGCAGAATCGTTTAATTCTAATTGTACAGATTTTAATTCTGTGCCGGGAAAGAATACTTTTAACCCAGAGATTTTGTCACATTAAATTTGCAATTAATGAATCTTTTTGGACAAAATCAACAGAGATACAACCCTCCCAACTAATAGAGAAATAAAAACAAAAAGATCACTTCTGAGAGTCTAGAGTGAACGGAACAGAAACTCGGTTATGACAGTCAACTGAAAGGTAACAAAGCAGTTCCGTGTTCAGGCTCTGAAAAGGTGGGCTCGGACAGGACAAACATTTCTCATCTGCCCCTCAGAAAAGATTGAAAGTGTAAGTAGTAGGTGTTTGGGTAAAGCCTAGCGTAATATGGGTTCCACCGAGATGAGAGACCGGCACGCCATCAGCCATATGCCAGCTGTCCCTGTTGATCTTCCCAGGCCAGAGCAAGGCCAGCCTGCTCCGTGGAAGGTCAAAAGAGGCGCTGTTTGACAACCCACAGGCCTAGGTCAAGGTGCGACTTTGTTTGGCTCTGGTTAGCTATCTTCCCGCCTCTGTATTTTCTCATCGAGGATCAGCCGCTCTGTCTTGGTGGCCCTGATTCTGGAAGCTGATATGCTTCTTCAATCCCACAATCAGGGGAACCGGTTAGTCAATTTTTCCTGGTTTCATTTCAGTGACCTCACATACTATGACATCAGGTGACTTACCAGTAAAAGATGTGGGGAGCTTTTCTATTTTAATCAGAGTTCTTTTCATTTCGGAGGAAGTTCAGTATTCAGGTAATGAAGCAAGCTTTCTTTTAGAAAGTTCAAAACATGGTAAGAGATTTTGCACATAGGGCCCACTGCAAGCCTCTTTCCCACTATGATGGATGGCCTTTAAAAAAAAGGGCAATTTTATTGCATTGAGTAAGGGTTGCCCTGTCGCGGAGTTATATTTCTTTTCAATCATTTGTGTAGGTAAAATAAAATACTACATATAAACAGGTGTTGTCTGAACATTTTACTGCAGTCTGTGTAGGCTGAAATAAAAGCTGCCATTGTTATTACAGTCACATTACAATTATTTCCCCATTCAAATACACTTAATCAGTGAAGTCTTCCTAGATGTACTTTGCAAAAAGAAGACTGTAGGTCTCTAAGTAAAATCACATTCACTTTACTTCTTCTCTTTGTCTCCCCCCTCCCTATTTTTCTCACCTTTTCTTCAGAACTTATTGAATCTACATTAGTGTTAAAGCCTTCTTCTGAAGTCTATTAAAGCTTTCTTGCTGCCTCTCTAACATTGGAAGATACGGTCTCTAAAGACACTTGTTTTTAAGAACTCTCAGAACCTAGTGAAATGTCTGACAGAATCACAGAGAACAACAAATTCCTAAGTTATGGAAAAATGCATCTTTAGGGTTTTAAAAAAAAATAGGATGCCATTTAAATGGCCTAGAATGGAAATTGAATGATGGTTTCAAGCTATCTCACTAAGTTGCAGAATTGTTGAGTGGGGAGTTACTCTTCAGTATCATATGCCCATCATCTTATATATATATATATACAGTGTAAATGCTCATAAGCAGGGTGATGCTTTTTGAATTTCTTTGAAAAAAAAAAAAAAAAGGATTTCCTGGTATTAGGAGACAAAGGATATGTATGCTACCACCTTTGGGAACATTCAGTGAGTTGTTACCATCCCATGTTGGCATCTTTGGTTAGGGCACCTTGTCAATGCTCCAGTGGGATCCCTTGAATCTTGAGAAAGATTCTCTTCCACCGGAGAGAAATAGTCAGCTGCAGTTCAGATGATTTTGTCTGGTGCGTTAGGGACCAGTCTAGTGGTTGACAAGTGACTGCAGAAGCTGGGCGGTGGCGCCCAGCCAAAGCAAGTATTTAGGATTCGAACTAAAAAGACTCCTTCTCCCATATCCTCTCTCTTTCCAGGGTCATGTAGGGATAAAAAGAACTGTAAGGTGGTCTTTTCCCAGCAGGAACTGAGGAAGCGGCTAACACCCCTGCAGTACCATGTCACTCAGGAGAAAGGGACCGAAAGGTAAGATGAGCTGTAAGAAAAAGTCATTAAGAACTAGTTTTCTTCACCACCCCCCGCCCCCACCCTACCTCCACGGCTCTGAATCCTTTTCCTTGCCATTTAATTTAGAGAATTCTACACTTATTTGCTAAAAATCTACAAATTAGTATCCTTGAAAAGGTTGAAAATGGTATTGTTTAGGTTAAGACTAAGTTTTATTTATTCTTTCCCCCATTTAATGAACACTCTATCTTATGTAAAGTCACAAGGCTTTTATTAAGGGCCTGTTTTTAGTTTACTACAAAATGTGTGGAAGTAATAGCGATTTAGGTACATTTTTTGGGAAGACATCACAGTAAGCAAAACCATGAGGGACATGGCATTGTGCCAGGATGCTGAAATTTTGAAGGTGGCCATTGTAAGTATAGACGTTTTGGCTGCAAAAAGAAGGTAGCATAATTTAGTTCCTTTCTACCCCACTCCAATTTCTTTTTGAAGCACATGTGGAGAAAGTATTTATTGGCTCATTTGTGGTTGGAATGTCAAAAATTTTCAATAACTGCCCTCACATGGCTTTGGTCCTTGGAAGTTCGCCCTGAGTCCTGAAAAAAGAGTTTGTTCACTTCCAAGATGTTTTTAGTGAATAAAGTCTCTCTCAGCTGATTCCAGCTCAAAGGTAACCTGCCAGGGTCCAACCATTTTGTTGTTTAATTTATACCATGGAGGCTGGCATAGGGCTGTGACTTACCTCTGATCCAAATTTATTAATGATGTAACTTCTTGTTTTCATTCATGAACTGAAAGAGCCCTCTGCCACACACGGGGGCCTTGTTAATAGGCAACATTCTCTTCCTGTCATAGTATATACTGTTTACGGAATTTACCCAATGTCGAAGCTCTGACAGAGTCTACTCTCACCACATAGTGAGCCAGTGGTGGGCTTCAGCCTCAGCCCAGGAGGACCTCTGCCTGTCCCGCTGTGTACATGACTAGCCAAATGATTTAATGCACACAAACAACTAGAGATTAGGTCATTCTTAAAAATTCTGTTTATAAAAAAATTGGACCTCATAAAGAGGGTGAAAGGATAATAAAAACAAGCTGTAGAGCACATAGACTTTTTGTTGGGCTAGCACAGCTGATTTGTATTAGCTGAATGACCTCCTAGCCTTTAAGATTGTTAACTTAGAAAAATATTCCCTTAAAGCTGCAATATTCCTTTTCGAACCAAAAAGTAAGACTCCTTCCACTTGAAGTCTTGGACCCTTCTGCACTTTTGGGTATACACTCTTGAACACTGTAGAATAGGCAGAAATCTTATGTAGTAATTTTTTTTCCCTGTGATTCTGAATTATAAGGTTTTTTTTTTTAATAACAAAAATTTTTTTCTAAGCATTACAGAACTAGATGGCTTGATCTTTTTTTTTTTTTTAACCTGCTCTAGTTTAGGGTAGTTATATGCACATTTTATTATATAGATTTGAAATATATTAGTAATGTTCAGATTTCCATATGTTTGGTCTGTTCTCATTTTAAGACAAAAAGATTTATTAGAGAAATATATTTTAAGTAAATACATTCTGTAAGAAATAATACTAACTTTGTTTAAATTTTTTAATGCTTTGTTTATTGTTTATCAGTGCCTTTGAAGGAGAATATACACATCACAAAGATCCTGGAATATATAAATGTGTTGTTTGTGGAACTCCATTGTTCAAGTAAGTGTGTGAAAAACCTATGGATATGGGAAATATCATAGATGACAACAAACTAGTTATTGCTCATTCACAGAATCTTTATGCTACTAAAAAAATTATCTTTATGCTACTAAATATTCTTATTTTTATTATTTCTATTTTCTCTCTACAAAACAGAAGTAATTGTTGACTTTCATGATAAATTACCAGTTGGTAGACTGGCTGCCTTTGCACTATTTGGATCTTTAAAATCTCCAACGTTAACTTGCTCATAGCAATTAACCATGGTGCTTGGAAGAGCTATGAAAGAGATTTTGGTGGGCATAGAAATGTTTATATATTTATTGATTTTTCTTCTACCAAGTGATAGCCCTAAATTCATTTATTGGGCCACAGTAAAAGTTCTTCTCATGCATCCTTCGATTGAAAAATATCCACCAGGTTGATTATTCATATTTCTGTAACAAAGCGCAATACCTGTACTGAAAGTAATGTGGGTATTATAACCGATAGGTGTACAAATGTAAGCAAATTATCTTTATTTTAAAGATGCCAATACTTTACTGTAAAACAAGCAGTATAGAGATTTTTTTGCCAAAACAGTCAATTCAGACAGTGTAGGTTATGGATCTTATTCAAGAAAGGAAAATCTTTACCAAAATTTAATTATCTAGGTGTAGAAAAATCCTAGATGCCCTGTACTTCCCATGGAGATGCTTATTTAGGGGAATGAAAAGACAGAAAGCTTAAGTGAGAGTAAATGTCACTTATTTAAAACAGAATTACAAATTTCTAAGGGGAAATGAACAAACAAGAATCCTATATGTATAGCATGTAAAACATACTTAATATCTCTCCATAAATGTTTCCCTTTTAAAACACTAGCATTGGGCGCCTGGGTGGCTCAGTGGGTTAAGCCGCTGCCTTCGGCTCAGGTCATGATCTCAGGGTCCTGGGATCGAGTCCCGCATCGGGCTCTCTGCTCAGCAGGGAGCCTGCTTCCTTCTCTCTCTCTCTCTGCCTGCCTCTCAGTGTACTTGTAATTTCTCTCTGTCAAATAAATAAATAAAAATCTTTAAAAAAAAAAATAAATAAAACACTAGCATTTACAGATTTTTTCCAGAAATAACAGGAAACAGTAGTTTCCTTGAAATTTTTTTAGAAGTTTAAAACCTTTCTTAACCTGCATAAACCTTATTGCACATTAGTGTTGGTTGAGAATCTGTTCTGAATTCTTATGTATTTATTCTTCATGTTAAAAAAAACCCCAGCCCTTCAAATTGTCACCCATTTCTTCTCAGAAAACACACATCCTTATATTTCAACACCTTTAGCTTGTGTCATAATAGTTGATATAACACTTAAGATAGTTGCTGAGCCATGTTAAACTTGTTAATATCCCAAATGGTAAAAATTGGCCACATCCCCTTTGCCTTTTGTTTAAGAATCTCCATCTCTTTCCCCATCATGTGATTCAGTAAAGTAGTGGATCTGAGGAAAACTTATTGTTTTAAATAAGAAACAGAACCACTGTAAATGAAGGATTGAACCCATGTGAGATCTTGAGTCACAAATACTGAAAAGCAAGATCTTTGTTTCAGCACAGGTACTGGTGAGATTCAGGGAGTTTCACATTTGAGGTGATATTATGTCAACTTCCTTTAGCATTCTTATACGGAAAGCTTTTATTTTCTAAGTTTCTAAGGAATATGGTTTAATTTTTTATTCTCTTTTCCCCATATTTTTTATTTTTTATTATTTTTATTTTTAAAAAAGATTTATTGTATTTTATTTATTTGAGAGAGAGAGAGAGAAAGACAGCATGAGAGGGAAGAGGTCAGAAGCAGAAGCAGACTCCCCGGCAAGCAGGGCGCCGGATGTGGGACTTGATCCTGGAACTCCAGATCATGACCTGATCCCAAGGCAGTTGCTTGACCAGCTGAGCCACCCAGGCGCCCCAGCCCCCCTCTTTTTAAAATTGTATGCTTCTCCTTCCTTGGTTTCTTGTCAGTTTTAGTGGGGGAATTGTTTTAGCCTTTACTGTAGATTGCATAAGTTCATTGGTGTAGGGCTGCTGTCTTTAGACTGGAGAAATTGTACCTTGGGTGTCCACCAAGACTTTCCAGGGGCCACAGAGCATGGACAGTTTTGAGGGAACCAATTTCCTAGTCCTCAGCTTCTATGTGTATGCTTCTCTGACACTGATGTATCTGAGAGAATCTGTGGTCAGCCACTTCTTTCTTCCTATCTTCTGTCATAATCCCCTCTCATACTTTACAGATGTCATACCTTTCACTCATCCCAAATCTTACTATGATTTATTGTCCTGGGATAAAGTCTCTAAGGCTTCAAGCAAAGTGACAGTTCAAGACTGCATTACTTCTGAAGGGGAAACCCAGGAAAGCAAGGATCTATATCTATATCTATCTTGAAAAATACTGAACTGGTAAAAAAATATGAAATAGTATTTCATCCTGGCAAGACTCTGTCTGCCTGCCTGCTTTCTGCTTATCCATCTTTCCATCTGTTGTCTGTTGTCTGTCTATCCATTTTCTACTGGTCTCCTCAAGTGAGACTGTTGTCATGAGGAGATGTATCCACATATTTATTTAAATTTGAAAAATGAAAGTCTTTTTCTTTTTGATTTGGTTTCACTTGGTTGATAGGACAGAGAGGACTACTTTTGCAAATGAGGTTGTATGGTGGACTTCTCCATTCATTAAATGACCTAAATAGATAACTCTAAGATTTTGACCAAAAAAAAAAAAACAACAACAA
>NC_081562.1:51085525-51153821 GCF_022355385.1 Mustela nigripes | reverse complement strand
TATATATATATATATATATATATATATATATATATATATATCTTAAGCCTGTAATCTATTTACAGGACACTAGAAAATTCATTTTTTTTCAATTATTTTAATTTTGATAAGAAATTTTAGCCGTTACTTCAAAATATGTAGGAGAGTATGTATCAGTCAGCACACAATCTGGATACAGAAACCACACAGTAATTTGAACAGGAAAGTAAGTATAATTTAAAGAATTACGACCCTTTAACAGACGATTGTGGTAATGAGGGGATTGGCTAGGAGGGAGTAAATAGAAATTCTGAAGAATACAGAAAAAGCAAATATGAGAAGCAATCATGACCCCTAGGGCTGCGGTAGAGTCCAGGGAAAAGCTACCCCCAGTGCCCCTCCCCCCACCTTCCCCTCCCAGGGGCTGAAATCTGGGTCTTACTGGAGAGGGCGGGGCTGTACCCCTCTATACTGCGGTGTCATGACTGTTCATATTCCTGGCAATCGACCTTCTGAAATTTGCTGGAGATCTATCTTCTGCGGTGCTGGGGAAAGCCGTTTAGAGGGGGGTGTCTCACTGCAGGCATTCCGCCACGAAAGCACCCGAGTGGCGGGGGTGGCGGCCTGGGGTGGCCGGTGGAGCTGCTTCCTGCCAGGTGCTGGCTGCTTCCTGGCACTGAACGCAGCACCTGGCCCGGGCGAGGCTGCTGTGCTGTCGGAGCCTGTCACCCGGGAGGGGGGTGTGCGCTGCGGAGGCCGGGGCTGCCGATGCGTTCATACTGCCGCAGCCTGGTGCGGGAGATGCTGCCCGCAGAGCGAGCGCCTGGAAGGGCAGACGTACAGGCGCTGCGGGAGCCCTTGGCTGGAGAAGCTACACGCTCCGCGGGGGCCCCTTGAGTCCGCAGACTGAAACAGGGGGGCGGAGCACCGTTCTCTCTGGCAGTTTTCCTCCTGTGCCCTCTGCTGACAAGGTTTAATATCATGCTAACTGACAAAGAAAAAAAAAATTTTTTTAAAGGTCCCAGCTCCGTTTTAACAGTAGACAAGGCTAGAGAAGAAAGAGACAATAAATTGATAAAAAACCCAGAGTATGTGTGCATATGTATGTATATGTGTGTATATACATATATATTTCCCTCCCAATTCTCCCCCCCCCCCCCCAATTCTTGTAGGTTTTATGAACAGAAGTTTGAAAGCCATTCGCTGGAGGAGTGAATGGCACCACAATGAGCTTCCTTCTTGGGATAGTTGGTTTCACACTTGGAACACAAAGTGCAGGGAACCATTGAGGTGTGTGGGTGAGCGTGAGTGAGAAAGTATGAGGGGTTTTTGTTCAAAAGCGGGGAATAAGGTAAGAAAATTTGGCGGAAAAGACTAAATAGAGTAACAATATGAGAGATAGCAGTGGGAGGGGAACAGATAAGAAAGAAAATGAAGAAACAAGTGCTGAATTGGAAAATACCTAATCATGAGCAGGATGAAAAGGTGGTTTTCCTGACTGCTCTGTTACCAATACTCACAGTGTGTGTGTGTGTGTGTGTGTGTGTGCATTCACGTATGTGTGTAATCCTCTACTTTCACTTGACTGATAGCGTTATACATAATATTTCCTTACAAAAAGGGCCATTCAATTATTCTCATTTCATTTTCAAACTTGTACTTTACCCTGAATACATTCCCTTTCAACAATATACTGCTTTCTTACTGCTTACCAAGTACAAGAACCTTATTCACAGACTGCTTATAAACCAAATGTGTAATTTATTCCATGGTTCACATTTTCTCCACATTCACAAATTCTACTAACCTAGTTTATTTCTCATTCAGTACTACTGAGTTTCAGTTAGTAAATTAACTGAGTCAAGAATGTTCTCTCCTCTGGTTATTTGAACTTATGAAATTTCATAAAATGAATTTATTGCACATCAGATAAACGAGAGAAGGCTTTGGTGAAATAAGGGATTCAGAATGTATTTTTGACCACATATATTTTGCTTTGGCTGACACTTTGCCAGGTGTTGTGGAGCAAATAAAATAAATTTATGAACTATTTTTTCCCTTAAAGCACTTTTGTTGCATCATGTGATAAGAAAACAGAATAAACACTTGTAAAATATAGAAAAATAATGCTAGGGTCTATCTGGATGTGCCTTTTAGAAAGGCTTTCATATGGTGGGGCACCTGGGTGGCTCAGTCGACTAAGCATCCTACTCTTGATTTCTGCTCAGGTCATGACCTTAGGGTCGTGACATCCGTGCTGAGCATGGAGCCTGCTTAATATTCTCTCTCTCTGTCATCTACCCCTCCCTGGCCTTGTGCGCGTGCTTTCTCTCTCTCTCTCTCTCAAAAAACCCCAAAAAACCGAAAAAATAATTGCTAAGTATTTGTTTGTTGATCTGATTCATTTCTGAACTTCGTGAGATAAATTATGGAGAAATTTTGAGTAAGGCAGTAGCTTGATGAAAATGAGAAGTAAGCCACAGCAGTGCACAAGATAGATTTTTTTCTTTCTTTCTTTCTTTTTAAAAAGATTTTATTTATTTATTTGTTAGAAAGATGAGAGAGAGCAAGTGTATAAGCAGGGGTAGTGGTAGAGGGAGAGGGAGAAACAGACTCCCTGCTGAGCAGGGAGCCCGACATGGGGCTCCATCCCAGGTTCCTGGGATCATAACCTGACCTGAAGACAGAAGCTCAATGGACTGAGCCACCCAGGAGCTCCACAAGATAGATTTCTGGAGGTAAAAAGAGAAGGGACTAAGGGTGACAGCTTCAGTGGGATTTTTCCCCCCTTGTTATCTGATGAGTCTCAACATTATCCATGTGTAATCAACTCCTAATAATTTTAAGACTTGGAAGAACCACATAAGATAGTTTTTGTTCTGTATGCACTAATTTATCAGGCCTCTCACTGAATTAATAGCTCATTTTACACAGGGTCATGAATAATGATGAGGATGGTGATAATAACAATAGTAAAACAAGAGTTAACATTTACATAGCACTTACCATATGCCAGGCATGGTTATGAGTACTTTATATAAATTAAAATTTTTAATCTCCAACAACACATTTTATAGATGAAAGAAATTGAGAGAGGCTGAGTACTTTGAGAAGGTCACACATCAGTATACAAATAGATATAGAACAGTAGCATTTGAACTTTTAGAAGAAAGGTAAGGAACTATAGGAAGATAAAATTTTAATTAATTTAGATTAATTTATTTAATATTTTATTTAGGTCACTCTGGTCTGATTATTTTCCTCAGCATAACTGAAACACACACACACACACACACACACACACACACACACACACACAATTCCTTGAAAAAAAAGTTCTTTGTTGCAGGAGTTAAGTTGAAAATGAAAGACCATCCCAATCTAGGGAGTGCTGAATCAAAGGTAAACAGCTCCATCATGGCAGGTCATCAGTAAGGAGTCAGCTTCAGAGGGGTTGTCCTTATGGAAGTCCCTTGGAGTCTTGACAGGAAGTCGTAGCAGCATCCAGGAAGCCATGAGGCCGTTCAGCATCTGCGAGGTAGGGCAGCGGCTGGATTCATGGGCACGATTCTAGTTATTGAAACTGGAAGGTCATTTTATTTTCACTTATTGACCCCTCCCATTACATTTTCTTCAGTAACTGTATTCCAAATTTTCACCACCTTTTCTGAATTCTCTCTATTTCTGCAAAGGACTGAGGCCAAACGACATGAGCTATCTTAGATATCTTTTCCTTCTATCTTGAAATTTCTTTTTAGCTTCATTATCATCAAACTGAACCCAGATTTGTGACCGCAGACTTATCACCTGTGAAAAAGGGCAAAATTAAGCCAAACAGGTGTAAAAACTAAATGCAGGAAAAGACCTAGTATGTGACTGATATTCAACAAATGTTAAATTCAAGTGGCCTGACCAAGTTTTGGGAGCATATCCTATTATCACAACAGCCTAAGCAACTCCTCACATTGGGAGAAAGTGCAGGCTTTATAAGAGTGTGTCTGTTAACAGGAGATATTAGTGCGATGAGTCACTGCTCCAGCTGTGTTGCTACATTTCAAATGGAACTCTGCTGTGAAACTGTTCACACATGCCACATTTCACATGAGCCTCCTGTGCAATTTTATTCTAGGCTACTTGAAAATTTAAGCCGTTTTTCAACTCTTTAAGAACATAAGCCCTTTCACTGAAGAAATTCCAGTTCAGTGCCACACACAATTTACTCAACGATGCTATTCCATGTATGCTATCCCACTTACCATTAAAGGAGACTTTCAGCATCAACTTTTCCCCTTCTGTTGGTAGGTTCTGAGTGTGCCCTACACGCAACTATGTGTGTGTGTGTCTGTGTTGTTGTGGTTGTGGTTGCTGTTGTTGTGAGTGGAGGAAATGTAAAAGTGGGGGAGGGAGGGGCACCTGGGTGGCTCAGTGGGTTAAGCCTCTGCCTTCGGCTCAGGTCATGATCTCAGGATCCTGGGGTCAAGCCCCGCATCAGGCTCTCTGCTCAGCAGAGAGCCTGCTTCCTCCTCTCTCCTCCTGCTTTCTCCTCTCTCTCTGCTTGCCTCTCTGCCTACTTGTGATCTCTCTCTCTCTGTCAAATAAATAAATAAAATATTAAAAAAAAAAAAGTGGGGGAGGGAGTTTTCCATTCTGACTCTTTATTCAAACCCCATTTTCTCAACCCTTTAAAACACTATCCATATAATATTTATTCATAAATCATTTTAGTCACTATGGAATTCTACCAGGAAGAGTAATACAAACTTCACATCAAGCTTTCTTTTTATGGAACTCTAGCTGGAAATTGCTCACGATTCCAGCAAATGTTTCTTAACCTCTAACAAAGTGCATTTAACTTGAATTTAGAAGATTTGAATTGCCTTTTACCTCATTCTAAATCCTTAAACAAAATAAACTTTCGAGTACAATGAAACTACTCTGAAAGGAACTAGATTTCTGAGTAGTGGCTTAATCTGGTGTTCTACCTGAATAACTCATACATTATTTTGAAGAGGATATAAAATTGACTTCCCTCATCCGATTGGCCCTTCCTGTCTTGTCCCTACATACAGTGATTTACAGGAAAAGTGTCTGTCACAGAGGGAATTACTTTTCTATCTGCATCTCATCTGGAAGCTCAGGGCAAGACCACAGTTACATTGAAAGAAGAGTATTTCAGTGTGTCTTATACATGGACAAGTAACCCATCGTATCACATTATCAAAGAAAAGCACAGAAGCCCTCCAGGGTCTCAAGGGGAAGTGCTGTAAAGCTCCAGTGTGGACTTGCTGGGTAACCAGAAGCAAGTCCCTTAGATGATCCATCTCATTTTTCTCATCTGTAAAATGGTGAGAATCACATCAACTCTTCCTCACTCACAGCACTACTCTAGCAAATGAAATAATTATATAAACATGCCATAAAAGATATAAAGATACACATATAAAGCAAGGTTTGTAAAAACTGTGCAGCTTTAAATAAATTTACATGGTGAAGTATAAACAGCATGCAAATCTGAAATTCTCAAAATTAAGTCAGCATAGTCTGCTTTTGATTCTAACCCTACCACATGTTTTATAATATAGTTTGACCTAGTGATCTGTATCCAAAATATTTTCAGTTTCTGCTGAATAATTAAAAACAAATTGAATCTAGATTCTAAATTCCCCAAATAATGTGACTTAGATGAGTAACTGAGAGTTTAAATATATTAGTTAATTGCAAATCTCCCCTTAACAAGTCAATAAACTTCTTGAGAGAATAGGTCATGCCTCAGGATTTTTGTAACCCCCATCTCTACCTGGTGCAGGGCCATAGGACTCTGCACATCCTTGGAACTCAACTGTTTGTTAGATAAATGGTTTAATTCCAATAAAGCAAGGTTAACAGTAGAGTTAAATGATTTACGTTGATGCTAGAATGGGGGAGGTAGAAATAAGCACTTGGTTATAGACTCCCCTAATTATTATCTTCTGTCACACGCTCTCAAATGTTTTCTGTAGACCACTCAATGGTAGTTTCTCTGGATGCTTATTTCAACAATAGCATTGCTTACAACTGCAAAGGCATACCTGTCCCAACTAAGAGACACATGGAAATGGGACTGTTGGGACTATGATTTATACAGAAACATTAAAAAGAGCAAAAAGTGACAAAAAATAGGGTCAGCTACCGAAAGCTATATCAAAAGAGAAGTTCATAGCCAAACTTTTTTTTTTAAGATTTTATTTGAGAGAGAAAGAGAGTGAGCAACTAAAGCCTGCAAGTTACTGGCAATTAAGATTAAAACCTAGCCACTTTAGGGGTGCCTGGGTGGCTCAGTGGGTTAAAGCCTCTGCCTTCGGCTCAGGTCATGGTCCCAGGGTCCTGGGATCGAGCCCCACATTGGGCTCTCTGCTCAGCGGGGAGCCTGCTTCCTCCTCTCTCTCTCTCTGCCTGTGTTTCTGTCTACTTGTGATCTCTGTCTGTCAAATAAATAAATAAATAAATCTTTAAAAAAAAAAAAAGATGGGATGGAGCATCTGTAAAGGAAGGTTACGTCATTCAGCATCTGATATTTCGTACACATTGTCTGGCTTTCATCAAAAATTACTAGCTATACCAAAGTAAAGGACCAAGGGAAATAAACTGACAAAAGATACAAGTTTACAGGTGGCCCAGATATCAGGATATTTAAATCATCAGACACAGACTTTTAAATAACTCTGATAAATATATTCAAGAAAATAGATGACAAATGGGGCATTTCACCAGAGAACTGGATCTGTTGTAAAGAATAAAATAGTTTGAGGGCTGAAAATGCCATAACTGACATAAACACAAGAGATGAATTTAACAGCATATTGAACATTAAAGGAGCAAGATTAGTGAGCAGAAAAACAGGTCAGTAGAAAATATTCAGACTGAAGCTAGGGGCTTAAAAAAATGAAAATTAGTAAGAAGATAATGCAAGAATTACAGTTTCAGGAAGAACATATTATAGCCATAGAAAGGGAAGGAAAAAGTAATGGTAGGGAAGCAATATTTGAAGAGAGAAGAGCCAAGAATGTTTCCAAACTGAGGGGGAAAAAAAAAAGTCACAGATTCAAAAAGTGCTATAAATCTGAAAGACTGAATATGAAGGAAACCGTGTATGGGCACATCACAGCAAATCTGATGAAAATTGAAGGTAAGGAGGAGATCTTAAAAGCACTCAGATAAATTAACTTGAAAAATAAAAACAAGTAGAACTGTTAAGTAAAACCAGGGGGTTGATCTTTGAAAAGACCAATAAAGTTGACCATTTCTGTTGGTCTAACCAAGAAGGAAAGGGAGAAAGAAAAGAAAATAGGTTCCATCACTAGAAATGAGGATGGGATAAAACCAAAGATATGAAAAAAGAATTAATGTAAGAGGATACTGTATGTAATCCTGTTCTAATAAATTAATCTCAGTTTAATTTTCTAAGAATCAAATTTAAGTATAGGAGAGTTGTAATACTCAAACTGACAAGTAACCCTAGAAGGTGTTGGTCGGGGTCTGGAAAATCAGCACTTTAAAATCCTGCTGGGTGGAGTGTGAGTTGGTAGTAACTTTCTGCACAGTAACTGAATAAGTTATGTTAAAAGTCTTAGAATTCTGCATGCCATTAATCTAGCAAATACACTGTTAGTTTATTTAAAAATCATGTTAATGTGTTAAGATAAAGCTATAATGTCTTTAATCAGTCTTCTTTATGATAGCAAAAATTACTTTGAATATTCAGCTAAGTGAACTACCTAGTGAAAATATATATGTGACATTTCAAATAATATTGCAAAAGAATATTTACTGGTCTGGAAAGAAATTTAAAACAAATTTTAAATTTTACAGAACAATAATTACATATGACTATATTTGTAAAATACATATCTCTATCAATATGTGAATATAAAGCAGTTTAGAAGGTTATGCACCAAACATTAACAGCAGTTATCTCCAGGTGGTTGGATTATAGGTAATTTATTTTCTTGTCTATCCTTTTTATTTGTTTTAAAGACGGACATGCATTTTCTTGGGTAATAAGAAAAAAAAGAAAATATCTAATATTTATCTTTAGTCAATGTGCTACAAACATTGAACAATTTATTTAAAAAAGGTTTTTTTAATTAAATTTTCTTTTTTAAGTGGGCACCACACCCAATGTGGGGCTTGAACTCAGGACTCTGAGAACAAGAGTCCCACATCCTCTGACTTCACCAGCCAGGCACCCCGGAACAATTTATTTTAAAAACATCATCCTGGGGCGCCTGGGTGGCTCATTGGGTTAAAGCCTCTGCCTTCAGCTCAGGTCATGATTCCAGGGTCCTGGGATCCAGCCCCAAGTCAGGCTCTCTGCTCAGCAGGGAGCCTCCTTCCTCCTCTCCCTCTGCCGGCTTCTCTACCTACTTGTGATCTCTGTCTGTCAAATAAATAAATAAAGTCTTTAAAAAATAATAAAAATAAAAACATCATCTTTCTACCCCCAAATTTATCTTATTTTTTTTCCCAGTGATAATTTGAAAGAATAAACTAGAATGTAATTCCCAATTTATTTTTGAGAGTCCAAATCCATCCTGTCCATGTAATAATTTACTCACATCCCACGTGGATACATAACCTACTGCCCTTCTCTTCTAAGTGGCTGCTGCTGCTGCTTCTCTTTTCCTTCTCTTTTATCCCTAAGTGATAATGATGCTAACCCAGGACAGGTGGCCCCTGGGTCTTAAATGTTGCTCAGACCTTCTAGATACCAACCTTCTCTTGGCCTACAGCTTCAAACACCATTTCAGGTTTTCTCCCCGCTGGCGGCTACCTTCCATCTATCTTCCTATGGTCTTACTCCCAACACCTGGAGGTAACTGATGAAGGATGAGACACCAATTTGAGAAGATTTGTATTTATTTTAAACAGACTTGCTTTCTTAAACTCTTTGTCATGTTTGAATGAGAGATTTAAAAAAGAACAAACAAACAATCATTGATTGAGGGCTTACCTCGTACTAGGCATTATGCTAAGCACTTTAAAGAAAATTATCTCCTTTATTCTTCCTAACTTAAATAGAAAACCAAAGCTCACAAAGGGTGTGTAATTGACTCAAAATAACACTGGCCGTAAGGATGGAGCTAGGACAGAAGTTCAGGTCTGGCTGTCCCCAGAGGCACCACTCCTCAGCTCCTGCACTGCATTATAATACCGCCCTGTATTCCAGCTGATCATTCTTTTTGCTGAGTAATTCACCATCTGGTAGCCATCGCACTCTGGTGTTAATTGGTGCTAATTTTCTGCTGATGGCCAAGTGACTGTACTTGGGTTTTAAAGTAGAACAAGCTTTGATTAAGGTGTGAGACTTGGGAGGTTCAAGTCTCTCTCTCTCTCTCTCTCTCTCTCTCTCTCTCTCTCTCTCCCCCCCTCCCTCCCTCCCTCCCTCCCTCCTTACTGTGTACGACTTTAAATAAGCTACTTAACCTCTGTGAGCCTTAATTTCCTTGTTTGCAAGATGAGAACAATACCTGTGTCAGGAGAACTTTGGAGAGGGTTAAGTAAATAGTATTGAAATGTTTTGTCAGTGGCAAAGACACTGTAAACGTGAAGCACCGATGCTAAAGCAGTTTCAGGATCTGCAAAGACTGCAGCTTCCAGAACCCAAGTTCATTAGAGAGTGGAAGGGCCTGCCACTTCCTTGGAGAAGAGACCAGATGATGAGTTAGTAAGTAATGCTTATACTTCTCCTCAGTGTCTTTGCTTGCTGGGGGATCACTGTCTAGTGGGTGTCACAGACTGGTGTTGATGCCAGTGAGTAGTGGTTTGCTGTGGGAGGTGGGATAGGGAGGAGACCGATTTTGCTTGTTCAGCATAAACGCGGGAGGGATTGGATGATCGCTAGTCCTACTATCTCACAGGTCGGCCAGCCTATATCTGGAGTGCTCTGTGGTTCAGTATAAGAGCCCCATTTCAAAAGGCTTGTAGACAAAGTGGACCCCATTCAGGAAAGAGCACCTGAGGGTTAGGCATCTCAAAACCATGTCACTTGAACAGATGATGGAAGAGAACTGAAACGCTCACTTCAGGGGAAAGAGAAAAGGCGTGGAGCATGGGGCCTTGGTGGTCTACGTTAGCAGTTTGTAAATCTGGCTGTCCATGAGAATCACAAATTCCAAGCCTCTCCCCTGCTCCAAATCCTAATTTAGCAAGATTAGGGTGGAGCCCAGAATCTTTTTTTTTTTTTCCTTAAAGATTTCCCCTAGTTCTAATGCTTGATTACCATGAGTTTAGGTGGGCCTTAAGAAAGATTTGCCTTAGGGTGATGTCCATAGCCATGTAAGGGAGGGATAAAACACTACAGATAATAAACACTAAACAGAGGTAAAATTTCTCAGCCGTCTGAGTGTGAGATTGGTGAAAAAAACCATTACTAAAGATTAATTTGCTGTTTTAAATATGGCTTGGGAAAAAAATAATTAAATCAACTTTGGGAGTCTGATAGATTTCAGGTTTTAACCTAAAATTTCAGGTGCATTGATATTCCCCACAGTGTGTTCCAGTGAATATTTGTTTGATCAGAATACTACTCCTGCAAAAAAAAAAAAAGAATACTCCCGTGAAAGACCAGTTCCATGACATGCTAATATGTGTTCCATGAAAAAAAAGAGGGTTCTGTGGACTATCAATACAAGCATCACTTGCTTTCTGAGAAACATGGAGTTAAATCGAATGGTTGCTTCATTGTAAAAATCAAGGAGTACGCAATTCACTAATGTTCATTGCAGAGCTCTGGAAGTAGAATGTTCTGTTGTAGCATCTTCAGAAATGTCTGAGCTCAGAATCTTACTTTAGGAAAATTCTGTGCAACTGATGTTACTGATGACACACATTAAGAAATGCCACTCTGTCAAGCAGAGCAAAGTCTAGAAATCACGGAAGGGATGAGCAAGGCTAGGAAGTGCTGCAGAGACTCAGAAGAATAAGAACCAGCCACAGGGGTTGGCAATGGTGAGAAAACAATTTTGATAGAAGTAGTAGTGAAAGTAAGAGTGTGCAGATTTTAGGATATCCTCTCATGTTTTCATACTGCAAGCTGAATTGCAGATAAAGTAAAATATTTGAGATTGAATACTTCCAGAAAACATAGTCATCGTAGTTACATCATTTAGTTAAGGTAGGAATGGTGAGGCTAACCCCTTATTACTGGAGGGAAAGCAAACTCAAGGGAAAATTTTATTTTATGTTTTTGATCAGTTGAAGACAGATATAAAGAGGGATATATTTAAGGTATTAGAGATAAGGGAAAGAGATTTAAAGACTAGGTAGAGTAAATTTGACGACAGAAGATTAGGGGTACCTTGGTGGCTCAGTCAGTTTTTTATTTTTTTAAAGATTACTTCTTTGAGAGAGAGAGTGTGTTCTCAAGTGGGGGAAGGGCATGTAGAGAGGCAGTGGGGGAGGGAGAAGCAGACCCCTATTAAGCAAGGAGCCTGATACAGGGCTTGATCCTCAGGACCCAGGATGACAGCCTGAGCTAAAGGCAGACACTTAACCCAATGAGACACCAGGCACCCTGGCTCAGTCAGTTAAGCATCTGACTCTTGATTTCAGCTCAGGTCATGATCTCAGAGTGTGAGGCAGAGGCCTCATGTGGGGCTCCAAGCTGGGCCTAAAGCCTGCTTAAGATTCTCTTCCTCTCCCTCTGTGCCAAAATTCCCCCTGCCCGGCCCAGGTACACTCACTCTCTCCCTCTAAAAAGAAAAAAAAGATTAATTTTTCTCCTTTTGGGATAGGTAAGAGAATTTTTTTTTAGATTAGTAACTGTCCATCTGGGAGATGAAGTTTTTTTTTTTTTTAAAGATTTTATTTACTTATTTGACAGGGAGAGAGCTCACAAGTAGGCAGAGAGGCAGGCAGAGAGAGAAAGGAGGAAGCAGGCTCCCCGCTGAGCAGAGAGCCTGATGTGGGGCTCAATCCCAGCACCCTGAGATCATGACCTGTGCTGAAGGCAGAGGCTTAACCCACTGAGCCACCCAGGCACCCATGGGAGATGAAGTTTTAATCTTCATTTGTTTTGGGTTACCTAGGTTGTCTTACTTATGTCTAAGTGTTAAAGTATGCTTGCGGTAGAGTAGGAGTTCAACTCGTGACCCCTCTTGTCACCATCACTGGTGTTCCTACGTCTGGACATCTTACTGCGTCACATCACCAACAAGTAGACAAAAGAAAGGAGCATCCGTTCAGCTCAACGCAGATAACTGTATTCGTGATATCATTTAATAATCCTGAATGGCTGGATATAAGCCATGAATCCTTCTGCTATTTATTTATGACCCCTGTTATCTTGCACTGTGCTTGGAACAAGCTGCACTTGTTCGTTTGTGCCTTGATTTTTTTCGGTGGTCGTTCTAGTTGCAGTTTTTCTGTTCTGAGGAAGGTTGGCTTTATGCTGCTGAAGATTTGCACATTTCACTCCTGTGTACTCACTTACGTCTATAGTGTTAATGGCGGCTGCATGACTCACAGTCTGCATAAGCATAAATTAACTGCAGTAGCTCTGTGGTCCTCGCGGAGATTGCTCTGGAAGACCACCCAGAAGTGGAATTTACACAAACTGCACAGGCCCACTCAACTTCAGAAACTGAGCAGCACTGACCAAATTACACCTGCCTCTCCAGTGTGAACCAGCTACCCGTTTGTTTCTGATGGAGGTTCACGCTGTTGATCTTAAACTATAAAGGGCTTTATGGGCTGAATTACGGCTACTTTAAACAAGACTCCTTCCTTCAAATCAAGTGCTTTGCACATAGTGAGCACTCCATTAATGTTTCGGACTATGACTTAATGAAAGCTCACATCTTCTAGTCAACTTCTTTTCATGGCCTCCAGCTGGGAGGGAAGGCTTTTTGGTATTGAATGTTGGTCTTTCATATTATTTTTATTTGGGGGTGCAGTGGAGTGTAAACTTACTGACTTACATAAGACACCTCAGTTTCGTGATTAATCTTCTGAGGTGATTTGTTGGCACAGTCTGAGTAATTCATGGAATCTAAGGTTTTATTCTTTGATTCATGTGAGCAGAGACAATAGCTATAAAATCAATATTTATTAAAAAAAAAATTATTTATTTATTTATTTGACAGAGAGAGAGAGAGATCACAAGTAGGCAGAGAGGCAGGCAGAGAGAGGGGAAGGGAAACAGGCCCCCTGCTGAGCAGAGAGCCTGATTCGGGGATCGATCGATCGCAGGACCCTGGGATCATGACCTGAACCGAAGGCAGAGGCTTAACCCACTGAGGCACCCAGGTGCCCCTGAAATCAATATTTTTAGTAAATTCACCAAGAAAGGGGCAGGTGTATGATTTTTTTGTCTGGGGACTGGGTCTTTTCTGACAGATTTTTTACTTGGTTGGTGCTTAGTTCAGTGCGTCCCACAAAGACAACTTTTTTAATGTGATGGGTGACAACTTGTGAATGTGGAAGTTTATATGAAGCAATGGGAAATAACTTTAACTTCCTTGTTGGGGCAAAGAGTTACTTTGGAAACTACTGTTATAAACAAATTGAAATAATTAGGAATGTGAGATGCTTTGTTATTTTAGATTGAAGTTTTCTTTGCTTTAAAGGAATGCCATCCGGGTCAGTGGTTTGTAGGATCATCTGGATCAGATGGAGAACTTAGAAGTAGAGATTTCCAAACTCTTTAATCTGTGCTTTTTGAAAGCTTGGTGTAGTTCAGATAATCATACATCTTCCAGAATCATTGATTTGGGTCCAGGCAACCAATGATTTAGTACTTATTTTTATTGCACAATTAGGTTAAGAAACATTTTATACCATCTCTTCCAAGGCAGTTATATACTTTTCTATTAGAAAGTAGGCTTTCAGGGACTGCCTGGGTGGCTCAGTGGGTTAAGCCTCTGCCTTTAGCTCAGGTCATGATCTCAGGGTCCTGGGATCAAGTCCCATATCGGGCTCTCTGCTAGGCAGGGAGCCTGCTTCCTCCTCTCCCTCTCTCTCTCTACTTGTGATCTCTCTGTGTCAAATAAATAAAATCTTAAACAAAAAAAAAGAAAGAAGGAAAGAAAGAAAGTAGGCTTTCAGTATCTTTATGATTAAAAAAGTTACAGTAATCTGAGATCCTGTGAGGAACCTACAGCTTGAAGCTTTATTGATCCTACCAAGTCACAAGAATAAATCAGGAATTTATTCTTTATTTTTTCAACAAATAGAGGTAGCAACTGATTCAGAAACAACCTAGTCTTCTCTTGTTTCCCTCAAATACTAATAATCATTATCTACCTAGTTACTTGAGCAAAAATTCCAAGGTTGTCCTTGATTATTCTCTTTCCCTCACACTTCATATCTAACCTACCAATACATTTTGCACTGGGCACTTTCAAAATATATTCTGAATCTGAGTTCTCATTATATTCCCTGCTTCACCATTATCTTCATCATCTTTCACCTGAACTACTGTGATGATCTTTCTGCTTTGGCTTTTTTTTTCTCTTAATAGATTTAATTTTTTGAAAAGTTTTAGATTTGCAGAAAAATTGGAGATTGTGCAGACAGATCTCATATACTCTCTTACATTTCTATAGTATATTTGTTACAGTTTATGAAATAATATTGATATATTTTTATTATGTAAAGTCCATACTTTATTCAGATTTCCTCAGGGTTTCGTTTTTTTTTTTCAAAGATTTATTTATTTATGTGTGAGAGGGAGAAAGCAGATGCAAGTGAGTGAGGGTGGGTGGGAAGCAGAGATCATCTCAAGCAGACTGCCCACTGAGCACGTAGTCCCCACATGGGGCTAATTTCATGACCCTGAGATCATGACCTGAGCTGAAATCAAGAGTCAGATGCTTAACTGACTGAGCTGCCCAGGTGTCCCCAGAGTTCCTGAGTTTTTACCTAATGTCCTTTGTCTGTTCCAGGATCTTATCCAGGGTACTGCATTATACTTAGTCATCATGTCTCCTCAGTTTCTCTTGACTCTGACAGTTTCTTAAGACTTTCCTTATTGTTGATGACCTGAAAGTTTTGAGGAATATTGGTCAGGTATTTTGTATGAAGCCCCTCTATTGAGATTTGTCTGATGTTTTTCTTACGGTTAGACAGAAGTTACAGGTTTTGGGGTAGAAGATTACAGAGATAAAGTGCCATTTTAATCACATCACATCAAGGATACATACTATCAACATGTGACATCACTCTTAATGTTGACCTTGGTCACCTGGCTGAGGTAGTATTTACTTGGTGTCTCCACTGCAAAGTTACTCTGTTTTCCCCTTTCCATACTGTGCTCTTTGGAGCGAATGAATGGCCTGCGCTTAAGGACTGGTGAGATAGGTTCTTTATCTTGGGGGCAGAGTAGCTATATAAATTATTTGGAATTCTGCAAAGGGAAATGCATGCCTTTTCTCTCATTTATTTAATGAATCATTTACTTATATAGATATGGACTCATGGATATTTAGTTTATTCCTTGGGTTATAATCCAATACTATGCTATATATTTTGTTGTTCATATGTTCCAGCTTTAGCTGTTTGGGAACTTTTTCAGTTGGCTCCTGTATCCCTTTGAGATACCTCCTTCAATGTGGGGGTTTTGTCTTTGAGCCCTTCTTTGTTTTCTAGCACCACTTGATAATTTAGGTTTATCTTGTGTATTTCCTGCCCCAGTTCCAGAATCTGCCATTTCTCCAAGAAGCCCTGGATCCTTTTATTAGAGAATGGTATTAAAAACCAAGATCCGGGGACACCTAGGTGGCTCAGTTGGTTAAACATCCGACTTTTGAGTTTGGCTCAGGTCATGATCTCAGGGTCCTGGGATTAAACTCTGCATTAAGCTCCCTGCTCAGCACAGAGTCTGCTTGTCCCTCAACCTCTGCTCCTAACCATCCATCCCACCCTCCCCACCCCCCACCCCTGCCTCAAAGAAATAAATAAACAAAATCTTAACAAACCAAGAAAACCAAGATGTGGGTACCAGGTAGACTCTCTTTTTTTGTTGTTGTTCTTTGTAGTTCATTTTTCACATAGGAGAGTAAAATTTTAAATGATTTAAATCAGATTATAATTTGAAAAACTGATGATACATCTTTAAAAATCACAACTCCTTATAATGGCTTTTAAAGTTGAGATCTGGGGGCGCCTGGGTAGCTCAGTCAGTTAAGAGTCTGACACTTGGTTTCAGCTCAGGTTATGATCTCAGGGATGTGAGATTGAGTGGGGGGGGGGGGCTCTGGCTCATCGGGGAGTCTGCCTGAGATTCTCTCTCTCCTTCTGTCCCTCCCCTCCACTCTCAAATGAATAAATCTTGGGGGAAAAAACTGTATAGAGTAGCAGATGTATCATCTTTGCAAATGAAAAACACAACTGATTTTTTCAGATCTAAATGACTGTTTTAGTGCTTTGAAGAAACAGGAGTACACACACTTAACACTGACAATTAGATTTTTTTCTTCATGGTCTCTTTATTCTTAATTTATGCTTTTCTCTTCTTAATTTTGTGTTGCTTCTTCTGTTTGTGTATAGTGATATTTAGGAAATGAAGGGCTTTGGATAAACATATTCTCTAAACAACTAAAACGTGTATCTTTTTTCTTTTTTAAAGATTTTTATTTATTTATCAGAGAGAGAAATAGAGAGAGAGGGAGAGAGAGCGAGCACAGGCAGACAGAATGGCAGGCAGAGGCAGAGGGAGAAGCAGGCTCCCTGCCAAGCAAGGAGCCCGATGTGGGACTTGATCCCAGGACACTGGGATCATGACCTGAGCTGAAGGCAGCTACTTAACCAACTGAGCCACCCAGGTGTCCCTAAAACGTGTATCTTAACCCTAAAATTATTAACTAATGATTTAAAAAATAAAATCCTGTCTAAATAATATACTTCTGTGTCTTACTATATAGCATAATTAAATGATTGATTTCATGACTTATAGCTATCATTAATATCAAATATTATATTTAACAGTTATTAAATTGTGTTATAAAACAATTGGGCAGTGATGCCTTAATGAGGTAGTTAGGGTTCTGTAAAGTATGGAGGATGATATTCTCTTATCTTTCTATCTCCCATTGACATCCTCAGAGGATTTTGAAGTGTGTAGAATCTTTGCCTCTACAGTCACCAACTCTGGATTTCCCTTGTTTGAATTTCTTTTGTTGTCTCTCTAAAATTTTAGGATCTTCTATTTATTGTGTCTAGCACTAACCTGCTAGCCACAACTTCTATTGTTCTCCTTCTGATTACAACCTAGAGTAGAAAAGAAAATTTCCAGGGAAAATAAGAAAACAAATATTATGTGTAAAACTGATGTAGGGCAATAAATTTTACCACCTCCCAAGTCTGCCTCACCCCCCAGAGAGCACATGCCAAGTATGTACACAACACCGGTGTTAAAGGACCAGGCAAAACCATTGGAAACATTCTCCCACAGCGGTATGACGAGACAAAGAGCCCATTGATCCAAGTCTCATGTGTGCCTACTGGTGGTCTCTGGTAATTTGCAGGAGCAGCTGTCCCGTGGTCAAAATGCAGGTAAAGCACTTTGGCCAAATCTGGTTAAAAATAGTGAGGGAGAATAGAGAAATCCAAATTATATTGTACCGAAAATGGGTGCAAGTATATAAGAGCTGTAGACATTTTTATTTCCAGCTAATTTCTGGGTTTTTGGCTTTTATTGGAGGTTTGAGTTTGCTAAAAATCTGGCTGAAGAAGAAACAAAGTGCAGTGGTTTAAACACGAGGGCTTCCGTAACAAAAGGCCACGGACCAGGAGGCTTGAACACCAGAGCTTTACTGTGTCTCAGCTCTGGAGCCTAGAAGTCCCAGACCAAGATGTCAGTAGGGTTGCTTCCTTCTGAGCTCTCTCTTCTTAGCTTGTGGGTGACTGTCTTCTCCCTGTACCCTCAGAGGGTCTTCCTTCCCGGTCCGTCTGTGTCCTGATTTCCTTTTCTCATAAGGACACCAGTCACGTTGGATTAGGGTCCACTTGAATGACTTCATGTTAACATAATAACCTCTTTAAAAACCCTATTTTCAAACACAGTCACAGTACTAGGGGTTAGAACTTCAACATAAGAATTTGGGGAGGACGCATTTCAGCTCTTAACAGGATGTTGTCCTCTATCCCCTTTAACACTGTTTCTTTAGTGCTTTGGGTTTATTTTCAATGGCTAAAGTATCTTTAGAGGTTTTGTTCTCCCTCGAGATATAAATATACACAAGAAGCAAATTATTTTAAAGGAAGCACATGATTAAGTGCTGTAGATTATACAGATAGGACATGATACTGGAACTTAAAGACGGTAGTTATCAATATGGCCTAGGGAACAGCTGTGGAACTTGGGAGCCAAAAATGGCCTTAAGAATTAGCTGTTTTTTCAGTCTTACTCATCTGTATGCAAATTTTTATCCCCTCACACTCACTTTTTCTCTCTTCTTTCCTTTCCTGTTCTCCTTTTCTTTATTTTGGGGAACTACAGAAAAATTTAGACAGCTTACCTCTCCATGGAATAGTTTGTGTGGAGAAGCACTGATTTATTTCAAATGCTTCATTTTCCTAATGAGGAAAATGGGGTTCACAAGTTAAATGACTTGTCCTGGTTTCTGAACTTGATTCCAGGTCTCTTGATTCTTAATGCTATATGCTGTTGACTGCATTGTGCAACTATTTTATATATATATATTTTTTAAAGATTTTACTTATTTATTTTGGGGGGGTAGGATTAGGACAGAGGGGGAGGGAGAAGCAGGCTCCCTGATGAGCATGGAGCCTGATCTGAGTGGGGGGAACAAGATGGGAGAGCTCCATCCCAGGACCCTGGGATCATGACCTGAGCCGAAGGCAGGTACTTCACCAACTGAGCCAGCCAGGCACCCCAAATTATACAGCTATTTTAGAGAATGTTTCACTTGTGTTTTAAGGACAAATAAGATTTCTTCTCTATGTTGTATAAACAGATCATTTATATTATTTTGCATTGGCCTTCTCTCTTAAATATTTCCAGTTTCTTTGGTTATTTTTACTGCTATTCTCTCTTATGTTTTGCTACATCATTTTGGCACTCCTATTAAAATTGTATCCCAACTAAGATCACAAGCAGAGTAATATATTCTGTTTATATGTATGTATGTATATGTGGCCAAAATATTGCTAGATGTACTTGTAGCTGTAGGTCAATTTTAGTTAGTATCTTTGCTTAGATAGAAACCTATCTTTATTCAACTTATAATGCATGCCAGAGCCTGACCTGGGAAGTTCATAGTAGGACACACATAAACTGTAAAAGGCAAATAAAGTCCTTCCATTCCATAAAGAGTGCCGCTGAGACTTAGAGCAGTAATTATCTTCTCCAAAGTCACCTAGGGTAGCATGGGGTAGACCTGAGCCGGGCTCTGGTCTGTCTGTCTCAGTCAGCTGGCTTTTCCATGATTACCACCTTAATTTTTTTTTTAAGATTTTATTTATTTATTTGACAGAGAGAGAGAGAGATCATAAGTAGGCAGAGAGGCAGGCAGAGAGAGAGAGGGGGAAGCAAGCTCCCAGCCGAGCAGGGAGCCCAATGTAGGCTCGATCCCAGGACCCTGGGACCATGACCTGAGCCAAAGGCAGAGGCTTAACCCATTGAGCCACCCAGGCGCCCCTACAGCCTCAATATTAAGCGCCGCATAGACTCTACATTTCTGCTGCATAAAGTCTTGGACCAACATCTCAGGGTGGCAGTGATCCCAGTGACAGGACCATGGCCTGGTTACGAGGAAAACACAAAAAACCACACAATACCAGCAGAAGTAGAGTGTGCCCGTGGGGGAGTGGGAGCTTACATGGCATGGTACTTGGGTGCCATACGGTGTCCAGGGGAAGAGTCTGTCAATAAAGGAAAAGGTGCTTGGGGTGCCTTGCAGTCCCTGAACCTCAGTTTCTCATTAACAGGCTCCTGTGGGGCCTCTTCAAGTAGGGCGCCTCAAGTTTGCTCTTTGGCTGACTGTTTTGATTTCTAAGTTTATGGGTTGTTTGATTCATTTTTGTCAGTTTTAAAAAAAATTGAGCATGCCATTAATGGACACTTTTTATTTGTACATTTTTTCTCAGTTTTTGTTATGGTAACTAATGTGTCTTTCAACATTTAAATTTATTTTTTCCTGTGTATTTTCCTGTCTTTTGCCTTTGTAGCATCTTTATCATCAAAATAAAACATAGAGGCCTAAATTTTAAATGCAATAAGTAGGTATCTCATAACCTAGTTCTACTTTGGTTACAATATTAGAATATTCTGGGTTGAAAGTACCAGAAATACCCCAGTAAATGTGGTTTAACAGGGACAGACTTGACTACCTCCACAGAAACTCTAAAGAAAGACTCTTCTGGAACTGGAACACTATCAGAGTTCTGTGTTGGCATTTCTGTAATTCTCCTGGCCTTCCCTTCAATGTTACAAGATTACTGTAGCGGTTCTAAGTGTCACAGCCTTAAATAATAACCTCAAATGCAGGAATCAGGGAGAGGGAGAAAGTAGGAAAAGGGCCTTCTCCCTAAATCACCTCTGTCCTTTTCATGGAGAAAAACCTTTCCAAGAAGTGTCCCAGCAGACCTCCCGGTACCTCTCGCTGGTTGGAATGGGGTTACCTGCCTATCTGGGAACCAGCCATTCCTGTTGGGGGACTGAAGGGGAACACATCTTGAGTACCCTTCCAAAACTGGGATTCTGTCTTCAGGGAAGAAGACTGGCTGTTAGATAGGCAACAACCAGTGTCTGCCACAGTTGTTGAACACTTTTAGTATGGTCAAATAACATGAACCGGTGTAGGATTTCAAATCTGATGGAGCACAAAGAAGGAACAACTGGTGCTATTTGGGTATAAACTCAAGGGATTTAACATCGTCTGGCCACTCCTTTTCAAAGAAGCAATGATGAAAACTAATCTGTGGGGAGAGTTTAGAAGTTAGACAAAGCGTTAGGATACTAGAAAGAGGTCGGGGGAGGGAGTGTTCCAAGCAGAGGAAGCATATTCTATTTATGTAGCCGGAAGAAGGGGCATAGATACTCATCGCTATTATTAAAAGAAATTCTAAAGCTTATAAGTAGGTTCCTGAAATAATGGAATTTCTGAAATTTTTCTATCTTTTAAGGGGACAACAGAACAGGTTATTTGACCTGGACTGTTCTAGAAAATTCTGGGTATAGAGGAATTGTCATATATAATGGTGACCTTATAGGCAAAATCCATCTGTTACTCCTTCTTCTTCCTTCTAATAACTTCTGCAACTAGAATCTTAGATTGACATCAATTTAAAACACTAAGAACAGCACCCTCACCTTTCCACACATTACCTAAAACCTTTTGGCACAATGAGTTCCTCATGTAGCTCATACTTAACGTGGTTCTCATTAAAAATTTTTTAATTCATTTGGACATTAAGCAAAAGCCGTTTCTCTGACACTTTGTGGGTTCCTCATAAGAGACAATACAATTTTAAAAAATGATAAAATAAAAACTTTTGATTTCAATACACAGAACTTTCCTGGACTCTGGGTTATTTCCTATAAATAGAGGACAGTAGTTTTATAAATTTGTGCAAAACTGTAGAACTCTACTGAAAGACTAAAGCCACCCTCTTTTAAAAATAAAAAAGACTAAAGCCACCTTTTTTAAAAAATACAGTTTCGTTATCTAAAGAACGCATTCATTGTATATTTAAATTATTGAAAAAAGTAGTAATGATACTTAAATTTTCCTAGCAACTACAAATTCATAAAAACTATTCCGGTTGAAAAATTTGGGAATTTAGGTTTAAGCCTTCTTTAGTGTGGTAATATTGCTACAAGTGCCCCAAAATAATAGTGGCTTAAACCTGGTAACAGGATTGGTGTGGTGCTACCAGTGTGTATGTACCTTCAGTACAAGGGCTGGTAAAAGGCTGATACTCTGATACTAGCTTCTCTCTCGTGGTGTAAGGCTGCTTCAGCTCCTGAAATCACATCTACATTCCAGCCCATGGGAAGAAGAAAGGAATGCAGCTCTGTGGAAGGGCACGACTCAGATGCCATACACATCACTTCTGCCTGCATCCTTTCGGCAAGAACTTAGTCACATGGTTACAACTAGCTACAAGAGGAGATAAGTTGTCTTACTTAGGCAGATTATGTGCCCATCGAAAACTCAGAGCATCTGTTTCTAAAATAAAGAAGTGGAGAAAAGACACGGAAGACCATAGCAGTGTGTGCTATATTCTCCAACTTTTGGCGATTGCCAAAGCAGCTAGTTGTGTAGCATTAAGCTTAGATGTGAGTATGAAATCAAGGGGTTAAATGGGTGTCTGTGTGGACATAATTCTATTTATGTATCTTATATTCCACATAACTTTAGTTCATGCATTTTTATATTCCTGCTATCTAGCTTAATATACTACTGAAAATAAGCACATCACACATGGTGTGGAATGAATGAAGGACCATCCCTTTTTGCCTTTCTAGTATAATCTGTATTATGTGTGAATTGTTTTTCACCCTTGCCATTTGTCTGATCCTGTCTATACTTTACTTACTTATTAAAAGAGGATTTAGAAGTAGAGATGATCATAGTCCATAGCACAGTAGAGACCTACTTTTTGTCTTGTGTGTGTAAAATCTGAGAAATCTGAATTAACTTCTACCACAGGACCAACTTTCCTTAATCCCCAAAGAGATAGTATTAACTCTACTATTAAGTCTTCTTTAATAATAGAGTAGTTGTGTGTTTTTTGAAGGTTCAGTACTGTGTCTGAGAATTCTAAAAACATTCTTGGTTTTCAACTGATACTGGACATCATTAACTCATTTGTGAAGGTGTTTTCTCTGCACTCTATACATACATTTTACATATTGACCGGCTACCTCTAGAGACGATAAGATGGTCCGAGGAATAAGAGTTTTTTGACACAATATTTCACATCTCAAAGAAGGTATTTTATTGAATGTTTGGCCACCGTACCTATTTATAGCCTTCTGTTAGCGCATAGATCCATTTGTTCGTGTGTTAATTCCTACTACACATTTTTAAATAACTCTTCAATGCCACATGCCACAGTGAGTGCTGTGTATATGAAGAAGGACTAGACCCAGCCTTCATTTCTCTGAAACACAGTGTAGGGGTCTCTGTACCAGACCCCACACCATGCAGTAATTGAGGGGCAAGCATGGAGCTCTGGGAGGCAAGGGGCCAGGTAGGGTGCTGATGGGATTGAGGTGGGTCTTCACAGTTGCCTAAGAGCTTGTCACTAAGGAGCTGGGGGGAGGGCACCGGCGGCCGAAGGCACTGGATGCGGGCTGATAATATGGCAGCAGTTGCATTTGGTGAGAGTGAAGGACACAATGTGGGTTACAGCTGGGGTGGGAGACCTGGGATCAGGGCCCCTCAGACACACTGCAGAGGAGTGTGAACTTGGTATCCCTCAGTCAGTGTCTTTGAAACTTTTTTGTCTGTGACCCATAAAAAGACGTACCTTTTTACATAATGATTTATTACCAAGCCTGGTCCTACCACTTGCATGGCCTGAGCCAGAAGACAAATGGGGACCCAAGATAGCTAATTATTTAAGAGGTTATAAATCAAGGCAATAAGCTATTACAAAAGAATATACCAACCTACTTTGACAGATGTACCTTATAACAAAAACAGTGAAATACCAAATAACTGAGAATAGTACAAATTTAAAGTTAATTTAGACTTCCACTAAAAGACTGTCGTTCAGCCTGGGGAAATGCAGGCGTGACAGCAACCAGGCCAAGTGGAGGAGAGAAGTCTCCCTCAGCCTTCTTTTCCAGTGGCTGTGGATCTGTCAGAGAACACCTCCTTTGTTTTCTCCCATCTGTCCTGTCCCTGCCCCTTCCCTATCCCTAGCAGCCGGGCACCTGAGTTCCAAGGCCATGTAGACGGTGCCAGTCTGGTCTGAGGGACAGTCTCTGGCCCCTTGGTGCTCCAGCTTCCCACTCTCATGGAAGAGTTTGAATTAAGAATTCTCTGACCAGAAATTTGGAAAGGAGAGAAAGCATTCTCCCCTGTCCTCTTTGTTCACCCTTCCCTCTGCCCTCAGGTCCAGGCTCCCTTCTTCCAGCTTCTGGCCACCCCTCGAGCTGGAGGCACACACACACTGGAAACACAACCTGCCTGGAAGGGCCTACCCAGGTTGAGGAAGCCAGCTAAGGGCCATTTGGTTGGACAATGCTGGGGTCCCTGGTACTTGGAGCTTCAGGGAAGGGAGCTTCAAGAAGGGACTCCTTGCCTGGTGGACGGGAGCACACAGTCAGAGGAAGGCCTGAGCAGAGGTTTTTTGCTGACTTGTCAGGATGGTCCTGCATAGACCACCCATGTGCGATCATGCACATTCACAAATGCACATACATGTCCCTCAAGTTGCCCAGAATTGCACATACTCTTAATACTCTTATTATGTGAAGTGTGTTTGTCTTCTTTTCTATTCTAATTCAGTTTTTTTAAAAAAATACTACTTGTAATCCACTAAATGAATTTTATAATACACCAATGGGTCCATTTGTGACCCACGTTTGGAAAGCTCTGCACTCGTTTTGGGGGGTGGTAGTAATGTGATCAGATGAGTGTTTTGGAAACTTCTGGCAGCTGATGGGATAATAGACTGGAAGAGAGGGCATGATCCTAGTTATGAGATTCGGAGCCAATGATAGGCCCAAAGATGGTAAAGGTGAGAACAGAGAAGAGGGAAAGGTAGTAGGATCAACAGGTCTTGGTGACCAGTATGGTTTTGGGGATGCAGAAGATAACTGGATCAATGTCATGATATCCAGTTTCAGTGCTATATTGCAGGGAATTATATTTGAGGGAAAAGAAATTGAATTGAGCTTAGTACCTACACCATTTGAGATCCCGGGACAACCTTCAGGCAGCGTCACTTGTTAGTTGGAGAGAGGTTTAGTAAAGTCGGGACTGTAACAGGGCCTTTGGGTTTAGCAATAGGAAGCCACTGATCAACTTTAGCAAGGACACATGGCAGTGGCTCAAAGGAAGACTTACGGCAGAGGATGTAGTTTCTCCCTTCCATACACTTGATTGCAAGCGCAGGAAAGTAGGGCACTGACTTGAAAGAGGACCTTTATTTCATTCCCGAGCACTTCTCTGAAGAAGGGAGGAGAAACCTATAGAAACCCGAGATCGAAGAGACAGCAGAGAAGAGGAGTCACTCACACAGGCTGGATGAGAGTGCCTTTTAGCACAGAAGTGGAGGGATGCTTAGACAGAAGGAAGAACCCCCTGCAATGCAGGTGAGAAGGCTATGTGTGGAGGCAGACGTGCCCCTCAGCAGACAGTTGCTTTGTTTGAGCACCAGGCCACTGTGTACATGCTGTGACCGGGGGGAGGGGGGGATGCCAGGAGGACGTGGGGGCAAGTGTCCTTTAGACTGGACTCAGGGATGCTGGAAACAAGGAAGAGGACCCAGGGCAGGGCTTTCCATAGCAGGAGAGAAAACAAAAACCAAAAATGGTCTCCAGCTGACATGGTGGTCAGGGATGGGTCAGAGGAGGATTGAGAGGAGGACTGTGACTGGCCAGGGCGTGGGGGAAATGCGCACCTGGCTTACCTCGCTGGTTATTGATAACCACGGCGGTCATAATACCTTCTTCTTTTTTTTTTTTTTTATAGTTATTGACTTAGTTTAAGTATCAGGTGAAGCTTTACTTGAGAATACTTGAGGAAAAATGGCTTTTTATGACAAAGGAAGCTGCTTCTCGCTTCTCCTTTCTCCTTCTCCCCTTTGATGACTTCTCTTGAAACTCATTTAGGTAAAGAAAGCCACTGCTTCCAAAAGTGCTTTGGTACCCTGGCATAATTTCAAAGAATTCTCCTTTCCCACTTAGTTAACTACATTTCCCCAGGAAAAAAAAAAAATCTTCTCTGTCAATGTAACATCCCTTAACAGGACTCCTGCTGGTGGGTTCTTGTATCTTGCTGTGGCAGCTGTGAACATATATACTATTGATTGTTAATGTGTGATATAAATCCGACTGGAGCATGGCCACTAATTGGTTTGAGAGCTAGATATAGACAATGCTGTCTTATAGTAGCCTGTGTAGATAGGCCTAGTCATAGGGTTAATTCTGCTTGACAGCACATCAGCAGCATCTTGGGAGTAATTACCCAACAGAAGTTTTCCCACAGCCGAACTGAGAGCTTCAAAGGCTTCTGAATTTACAACCAGTATGAACCTATATCTGAAACATAATGTTCCCACAAGAGCTCGGATTTTTTTTTTTTTCCTCCTTCTTATTAAATGTATGGAGTGACTAGGTTCATTTACTGGGCGAAGAACTTAGTGAAAAATTAACTTGGTGTTGAATAATTGAAAATCTTTAATAATAAGAAAGAGGATAAATTTCAATTTGAGTTTTTTATTGCTTTATTATATTATGGAAACAAGTTAATCTGCCTTTTTTTGGATCTATAATTTATCCTCCTCTCAAAACAAGTTAAAAAGTTAACTATCTTTTTCATACTGTGCTGTCTCCACAGGTAATGTGCATGTTTAGGGGACTTAGGATAATGTATACATCTAAAATAGTTAAAATAGATGAGGTATTTACATTTTAAAAGCGATTTTCCTTGTCAGCCAATGTACTGAAATCTCTAACTATTGGTTCCCCTCTCGCAAAGTAACAGTTGCTCTTTAATAAGCAATTTTTTTATTGTAAAAAATTTCTTTCTCTTTACAGGTCCGAAAGCAAGTTCGACTCCGGTTCAGGTATGTTTACATTAGTAATGTTATTCTGAGTGTATTTTATTTACATTATTCTCTGAGGAGTAACTCATCAGACCAAGAGCCTTTTTGATTTTAAACAGACTGGGCAGCCTCTTCTCAAAACATGAACCCCACCCAAGGCTATCAGCTGCTTGGAATCCTAACTGGAGATGTTCACTTTGGGATTCTTGATAGTTCTGCAATAAGGCTTCAATGCCCTGTATCTGCCAAGTTTCATTTTAAAAGCAGAAGTAAGAGTTGTACATACTTATTGCTCAAAATAGAATATTATTCTCTAAGTAGCTAAGGCGTCCTGAATGATTTGAAGATTATGTGCAAGTGACTTGTCATCAAATGTGGGTAATAAATACATTTAATCCAGCAAACTATAGTTTATGTACTGCTGAAGCAAGCACTAATCTAGAAAACTAAAAAGAGTTTAAGCCAATAGAAATAGAAATTTGCCTACGATTTGTTAGTTTTTTTTAAAGAATTGTTTTGTTGTGGCGGGAATGGAAAACTAAGGTCACCTGAAGCCATTATTTTGCATCTATCAAGAAAAAATTTATATTTTCAGAAACAATGGCATATCAACCTCCTTAGATGTTCTTTTCATTAAGCCTGAATATAGCCATATAATCCTTAGGTTGGACTGTGTCTTTATGTCATTTGCTGAGATGTATGTGCTTCAGGTTGTCAAATGGTGTTTATAATTAAAAACACAAAAATTGTCTCATATTCATACAAAGAAATTATACCATTTAGTGAATTGTTCATAGATAAATAAACATTGATTTTCAGTTCCAGGAGAAAATAATTTGCAAAGAAACATAATTTACTGAATTTGAAAGTAACATTCTTACTCTGGTTTGAGTTCCATTCTGTTTTAAGTTTAAATAAAAGTTTTTGTTCATTATGTTCGCAAAGGACCTGAGGACCATATACATTCTTTTTGGTCATGACATTAAGGTGCTAACATGCTTTTCTCCTTTAAAAGCTTCATCTTTCTTTTATTGTACACCTTTATGAATGTCTCCACCTTGGTGAGACTCTTTAAATATGAGGTCTGTACATTTGAGTTAACAATTTCACCTCATTTGAGAACCACGGTTCCAGAAATCTGTCCATTCTGTGTGTTTGGGCTTCTGAATCACATCTGACAGTAAGAGCGTAAGATAAACATTTCTGGTTTACAATAGAGACTAAATGGAGACTAAAGGTATGGTGACATTGTATCAATGATTTGACCTTTTACTGATTCATAAGAGGCGACTCAAAATAGGGTGGGAAGTCTTTGTCATTTCATAAATATTAAAATCTCTAAGTATAATAAAAAATAAATGGAGAAAATTGATGGCATATGAATTTTTTACATAAAAGTTGGATCTTTTTATATCTTTACCAGTATTACTAAATATTTATTAAGATCCTACTTCATTATGATCTGATTTAATTCCCTAAAGATGAGGTCAGAAACTGGTTTTAGGGTAAAGGATCTGGTACATAGCTCTTAAAAATGAAAAAGTCCAACAAGTTCATTTTGAAAGTAAAACCTGGAAATAGTGTACAGAATTGAAATATTAGGCAGTGATTGTCAAAGTCAGAAAATTTATGTTGAATTTGCAAATCCAAATGAAAGCATGCTGCTAAATTCCTGTAGTGATAGTTATAACATCTGTACAGACACATGTCTTTCACTCTGGTGACCAAACATTTTTTTGTTCATGATTCTTATTTTCTCCAAGTCCTAATTTAAAAAAAAAAAAAAAAAGTTTATGATGGACAACATCTGCATGTCTTTGAAAACTATGAAGTTCTGTACTCTGAAAAATCTTATGGGGAATACTGATTAAAAGTTTATTTATTCTTTTAATTTCAAATTTAAATATGTTGTGGAAAGAATTCAGATGGTTTCAAATTAAGAAACAGGTAATTATGTTTTCTTATAAGCTCTTTTAGCTTAGTATCAGATGAGGGAATCATGACAAAGGAAGCTAGAACTGTGTTCTTTGGCATGCTATATCATGCAAATTTGGTTAGAAATAAGATGGCATATTGGAACAATTAAATGTATGACTTTAATACGTTCAGATTTTCTATTGTTCATCAAACACAGAAAGTAAACTAGCTCTGCTTAATGTTGTATACAGCTATAACAGTGTTCCTGACAAAGTAAGATTTTTAAATGAAGGAAGATGTCAATCTTGCAAAAGAAAAAAAACACTCAAAAAATAAATAGTATGGTTAATGACTGGCCATAAAGGAAAAGATTTCAAAGTAACATTTTATATATATATATATATCCCCTCCCAAATAAGGAACCCAGCTTATGCAGAACTTACTGCACATTTACAATTTGTGTAAATGAGTTTCTGACTGTGGAGTGAGCTTCAGGAGGAAGGAAGGAAAGTTTTCATGGTCAGCACATGGTGAAAAATGTCAGTTGTTGAATACATACCCAAGTAATCAACCTAGAGAGTGATTTCGGTTTTTTCTCAAAACTGTATCAACTTTTTTCTATGAAAGCAAACCCACAAACAGCTTGTGTTTTTTTTTTTTTTTAAAGCTTCAAAAAAACTTATAATGAAATATTTCAACTATATATAAAAATAGAGTGTGGTGTAATGAATATCCACATATCCATCATCTAGATTTTACAGTTGTTAATAATTTGCCATACTGATTTCACTTTTCTTTTTTTGCTTGAACTATTTTAAAGTAAAATACATACATTTCATGTCACTTTAAAAGCCTGAAGATTATAGATTACCTTGACTTAATGAAAGAAATCAACTATTTTTTTGAGGTTTTCATTTATCTCAGAAATTCGAGTCACATACAGATTCTTATGGAAAGGGTCGTGGCATTACCATGTCCACATTTAGTTAAAGGGACATCAAAAGTTCTATTTGTGGTGGAGGTTAACAAAACCTTCAACCAGAAGGTAGTGGCACTGAATTAATTCTGATCCAAGAACCCCAAGAATGTTCTGTCCTCAAAGTAATTTGATTAACACTGTAGCTGTGTCCTCTGTGTCCTCAGGTATATACTGATTAAACTCTGTTTCTTTTGATTTGTTACTCAATCACCTCAAGTTTTCGGCTTTGCTGAGAGCAATCAACCTACCTTCTTTCTGAAGGAGTTTTAAGGTTTCCATTTTAATATTGTTTCCTCACTGATGCACTAATGTTGCTTGCCTGCAATCGTGTGTAGTTGGTGACTTTACTAATAGAGTAAAACAGACTTCCTTTTATGTTCAGAAGTAGCAAGAAGCTGTGCTCTTCTCCCCACCTCCCAAGAAGGGAAGTTAGTTGATGCTGGGGGAAGCAGAGCATTGAGTTTAATGTAGTGATTAAACATGAAAGCTATATATCAAATCTCAGGAGAAGCATGCTTTTGAAAGAGACAAGGAACTGTGGAGCATACTGCGTGATAGGCTATGTAAACAGAGCCCTGGAGGTCAGTGTGTGGATGCAAACCAATTAAATAAAGAAATTACTGGCTTTGCTTTCTGTCATCTGGATGGGGAGGATCACAAGTTAACATGGACAGGGCTGAAGTGTAAACTTCGCTTGAATAACTTATAGGCACCTCTGGAAACGTCATTAACTCTTTCAATTCAGCACCAAGTTTTTTTTTGTTGTTGTTTTTTGTTTTTTTTTTTGTTTTGTTTTGTTTTTAAATTTAACCAAAAGAAGTAGCAATCAAAAATAAAATATATGCTCTGTTTGCCCTTTTGTACATGTCCATTAACAAAGGTGCTCGTGGTGAGTAGAAAGAATGGAAGAGAATGCAGGGGATGAGCTGCTGAGAAGAGCAGAGTTGACGGGGCAATCATGTTTCAGGAACGCACACATGTCTTTTAAAAACAACCCATTTGGAAAAGCAGAGCTCTTGCAGAATAACTGAAAAAAGATGTTTTCCTCTTCTCCTCAATACTGGGTATAAGGCAAAGCCGTAGTTGGGATTTACCAGTCACTACGTAACATCAGGATGGTGTTATTTCTGTTCTATTAACATAGAATAGTTTTCTGACCAAGAAGAACCTGAAGCCTGGAAGTTAATAACTGTATGTTAAGGACTGCCTGGAGTCTAATTCTGTGCTCTTAACCTTCTCAGGTGATGTTTGGATGAGAAAATGAAATATCAAGTTAAAATGGTATAGTTTCATGGTCCATAAACATTCAAAATAAAGGTTTTTTTTTTCTTTCTTTCTTTCTTCTGTAGAGTCATGTTGGCTGAGAAAGTGAATAAGCTTATGTTTAGTGCTTGTTGATTCTGGGCTGCTTGGAATAGCTCTACTAAGGAAATGGGCTCATAGAACACAGCAACTCAAAGGTATAAGATTTCATGAAAGCAAATTATGGAGGATTAAGAAACCTAATGAGCATGTTTTCGTGTGGAGAGTTGAGGAGGGAGCTCACTCTTAAATAAAGCCCAAGAGTGTACAAGGTTAGGAGATCCTAAAAGACACGATAATAAAAGGCACAACAGAATATAATTATCTTGAAGGAAAAAAAAAAAAACAAAAACCCAAAACAACAAAAAACCCGAGGAACAAAAAGCAGCTAGTGTCGCTTTTAAGATCTGTATAAAAAGGGCTCTACACCAGGATAAGGAAATCAAAGAATATAATCAGTTAAAGCTCGAGGCAAAAACATAAGGGCAGTGAAAAATACAGTGGACTGTTAATGGTGGTCGCTAAGTTGAAGGGAAATGAGGAATTTGAATATAGTAGAACTAGAGTTTTGAAAGTTTGTGAGCAAATGAGACAGTCTGCCTAACATATTAATCTTTCTCAAGAAATTAATAAGGGAAACATTTTCAGATCTTACCAATGTGGAGGTTGTGTTGACAATACTTCTCAGCTGCTTCAGATCGATTTTCTCATTTTTAATTTATTTTTGAAGGGCTTGTAACAACAAAGAGCAAGGAAATATAATATAAATCTCTAGACGAGTATTGAAATCTGTCTCTGGGCATCAGTCATTAGTAGAAATGAGAAAAATATTGTCTGTTCATCTGATCATTCATTCAACCTATGTTTATCAGGCGCACTGTGTGCCAAACCTAGACGCTGCGTTTATAGCTGTAAACAGGGTGGATATTATTCATTCTTCCCAATAAACTAGTTGGACCATTATACAAATTCACATGGATTTCTTTGCATATTTGGCTGAGAAGGGCTAATAAGGTTAAATTTAGATCCAGAATTGAAGAACTCGTGATGTTTAAACATAAGCTAATATATTTTAGGTTTTGACAAATTTACCTTTCTTGACTTTATTCAAACCGTATCACTTTGGTTTCCCCTTTGACTTTTAAGAGACCAGCCTAATAATGCTACTGGTTAGTGTGTAGTTTTTCTCTAGCTTTTAATCAGGACTGACATTTCACATTTGATTATCATTAAAAGAGATTAACTTACAAGAGAACAATGACAAATGTTAACGAATATTGTTCTCTTCTTCACTTTTATTTAATTTTTAATTTATTCTTTTACTGGATCCTAATCAGGGTTGGCCTGAAAAATCAGGCAGCCTTCTTTACAACAATCTTACTGAATTGTGTAGAGGAAGCAAGTGGAAAGGACAGAGCCTTTCATCTCCTTTTATAAACTTAACACCAGGAAGCAGCAAGGCATAGAAGCTAAGTACAGAGGTTTGGGTTCAGATAGATCTAAATGAAGACTCTGTTTATTTCTAATAATGTGCAGTTGGTTTTCTTAGATTTCATGTATATCATTACGTTACATACTTAAATTTTGTTTTTCTTTTCTTCTTATTTAGAATTAGAGCATTTAAAGCTGTGAACTTCCTTCAAAAAGCTTCAGCTTTTTAAATATTGTATTGTATTTTATTTATTTTTTTAAAAGATTTTATTTATTTATTTGACAGACAGAGAGAGAGATCACAAGTAGGCAGAGGCAGGCAGAGAGAGAGGGGGAAGCAGGCTCCCTACCAAACAGAGAGCCAGATGTGGGCTTAATCCCAGGACCCTGAGATCATGACCTGAGCCGAAGGCAGAGGCTTAACCCACTGAGCCACCCAGGTGCCCTAATATTGTATTTTAAATAGCTGCAGTTTTGGCTTTCTTTTGGACACAATGATTACGTGGGAAAGTATTTTACATTTCCATATGTTCTACTTTCCACTTTTGTTTGTAATTTTTAGTTTCATTGCTTGGTGGTCAAAGAATGTAGCCTTACTATTTTTCAGTAAGTCTGTTATGCAGTATTTAATAAAGTTGTATTTTTTGGCCTAAGATATGTTTAATTTTCTTTTTAAGATTTTATTTATTTATTTGACAGAGAGAGAGATCACAAGTAGGCAGAGAGAGAGAGTGGGAAGCAGGCTCCCTGCTGAGCAGAGAGCCCGATGTGGGGGCTCGATCCCAGAACCCTGAGATCATGACCTGAGCCGAAGGCAGAGGCTTTAACCCACTGAGTCACCCAGGCGCCCCAGATATGTTTAATTTTTGTAACTCTTCTGTGAGCGATTCAAAAACTATATTCTCTGAAATGAAAAGGTTTGGTACATAGTTATTAGATCAGTCTGAGTCATGATTTCTATCATTATTTATTTAGTTTCTATTTTATCTGATGAGGACTTTGAGAGGAGAGATACTTTTTCTTTTTTTTAATTGAATTCTGTGTCTTTAGATATCACCACTCCTGTATTGTCAGCTTCTGTCCTCTATGTTTTCTGGCACCAACCATCTTGCTTGGGCCATGCATTGCACTTGTCCTCCCGTAGAGGACATTATTTCAAAGCAATGCCCAAGGAAATGAAGGCGCCTCTAAATTGAAAACTTACATTATCCCAAATTTGTACATGAAACAAGAAGTTGTTTTACCACCTGTAAATATCGATGCTTTCCCCCTTCCTTTTTGTGCCCAACATCATCCCATAGCTTTGTTACGAAAGAGGCTCTGAGACATTATCTTTAAAGGTTCAGCCTAACACCTCCCCAGCAGTTAATCACTCCTTCCTCTGTGCAAACACTGAGTCTTTAAATGGATTTATTATAGCATTTATGATCTGCTATAATTATTTGTGTGAATCTTTTATTTCTCTCCCAGTCTGTGAGTATTTTGAAAATAGGAACCATGTCTTACTCCCTTATAACCTTGGTATCTGGTATGAAATAGTCAATAAGCAAAAATTCCATGAAGTTGGGAATCTTTGTCTGCTCTGTTCTTGCAATTTTGACCAAAGCGCTTAACTAATTACCAAAGATTTACTCTCCCCGTTCATAGTGTAGAGCTGTTGCTGGGAAGTGGCTACTCAGCCAGAGATGACAATTTCCCACCTCTCTCCACTCATGTGGGGACATACAACCGATTCTTTCCGTGGAGTATGTGTCATTTCTGTTAAAGGGATTAAATATCCAGTGTATTCCACCTCTCTCTTCTGAAATTATGTCGGAGATACCTGTTGAACATGAAGGAATCTGGATCTCTGAGTCTTACTTGGAAGAGATCCACGCAGGAGAGCCCTTCAGTCCAGAGCATCTTTATTGGCCTTTATGTAGAGGGGAATAAACTTTCCATGTAATAAGCTACTGAGATTTTGCCATGTTTATTATGGAGGCTAGAGTCATATACCCTGATTAGCCTGGTGCCTAAAATACTTCCTGCAAATAGATGGTACTTATTGATAACTGTTGGATAATGATAAAATTTATGGCTAGGGACTATCATATCAAACACAAAGATGATCCTATAAATGAAGGATCATAGAAATATAATATACTGTGTTTTGTATAGTCACCAAGCCCATCACTTATCAATTGGCACAATAATATCTAGTAACAGGACACCTTAATAAAGCAGTGACTTGAAACAATAACGTATTTGTGGTCAACTGTCTATGGATTGGTTGGGAGTTGGCTGACATAGGTTGGTCACAGGTTCGGTCCAAGTCTGCTCCATGGGTCTTGTCACTGGTGATAACAGAGAAGAGGGCAAACCTCACTATGCAAACACATTTCAAACCTATGTTTTCATCAGGTCTGTTAGCTTCCCATTGGCCAAGTAAGTCACGTGCCCAAGCTGAAAGCTAAGGAAGGGGAAAGAACTCTGTCCTTTCTACTCACTGATCATGCAGGTGTGTTAAGTATTCTGTCTTCCCTCTAGGGGGAAGAACTGTTGAATCACATGATAAAGGGTGTAGAGATAGGAAGGGGAGAAGAATAGAGCCAATAATGAAATCTACTATATTAGAATATCATGTTCTTAGATCAATTATTTGGTAAAAGTATTTATAGAGTTAGAAATATTATATTTCTAAAGTGGATCCAATTCCTTCTTTATAATCACATTATTGTAACCTAACTTTGGATATAATAGTAATGGACATAGTAAGATGAAAATATTTGTATAATGCTTTACCACTTAAATAGTACTTTTAATAAATCTTACCAAGTTTGAGAGTCACAAACCTCAGTAAGATACGCAGGACTATTTTTTACCAGGGAAGTAGCTGAGATGCAAAAAGGTTAAGTGACTTATTTAAGGTCATATAACAGTGAATGGCCAAGGTGGGATTATATGGCAGATCTCCGACTTGCAATGACTCTTCCCATTTAATTAGATTATGGGATAGTTCTTTTCGTGAGTGATTTAAAAAAAAAGTTATTATTAGCTTTTAATTTTTCTATAATTCCTATATTTAGTAACTATTATACACTATAAATTAGAAAATTTATTTTTTCTCAAATCAAGAATAATTATATGATTATAAACATGTCTTGAAAATATAAAGTGTATGACTTCAATATGGCTTTTAGTAGGCCCTTGAAATGTTGCTGACGGTTTCCCAAGAAGCCTCAAAAGATAGCATTAATTGCCTCAGGGAATTTTCTGTGTTCCAGTATCTGATCTTAAATTTCCAACCTCAGGCACATGAATGTTTTAGTATCTTTCAGGGATTGACTCATATTAATAAACCTACAAGACTAATGGACTAAGCTAGAATGCCAATGTATTTGTTTATGATGAGAAATACAATTCTCACATGGTTCAGAATACACTTATATCTGTGTGGTCATTGTCTTCTTTCTCTTAAATAGTCAAGCTGTGTGACTCCAAAATCACAATAAGAACTCAGTTTATCAATTAGCCATAATAAATCATCCATATTGGGGCTGAAGTTTCCTTAGGGTGCATATTAGCACCCTAAAGGCAGACCTACACGGGGAGTCAGACCATAACTAGAAAGTTGCTCTGTTAAGCACAAAATAAGAAAAAAAGGGAAATAGACAAATCAAATATTTAGCTTTATGAGTTTATGTTAACATGAATTATCTATCTCAAAATAGGAATGGCCCTGGCCAGTGAAACTTTATATAACTTAACATCCATTGGCTTTGCCTTCATCTATCCAATACATCCAACCATCTTTATGCAAGACTCCTTTGCAATTGGGCTTGGAAAACATAATACAAGTCCGTTACCTAAGACTCTGTTCCCAAGTTCTTTTTTTGTTTTTTTTTTTTAAGATTTTATTTATTTATTTGACAGAGATCACAAGTAGGCAGAGGCAGACAGATAGAGAGGGGGAAGCAGGTTCCCTGCTGAGCAGATAGCCCGATGTGGGGCTCAATCCGAGGACCCTGAGATCATGACCTGAGCCGAAGGCAGGGGCTTAACCCACTGAGCCACCCAGGTATCCCATGTTTCCAAGTTCTTGGAGCAGGAAACCATGTGTGGAAACTTGAGATCTTAAAATTTACAGTTTAATTATTTCTTTTTTTTTTTTAAAGATTTTGTTTATTTATTTGATGGACAGATCACATGTAGGCAGAGAGGCAGGCAGAGAGAGAGGAGGAAGCAGGCTCCCTGCTGAGCAGAGAGCCCGATGCGGGGCTCGATCCCAGGACCCTGAGATCATGACCTGAGCCGAAGGCGGAGGCTTAACCCACTGAGCCACCCAGGCGCCCCTACAGTTTAATTATTTCTTAGCTATTGAAGCACGTATTAAAATCTTAATGGTTTAACATACCACTTCAGCATACTAAAATTAAGAGATATAGAAGGTCAATATATAGATCTAGTTATAGAACATTTCCATTACTTAAAATATTCTCTCATATTTTCCTTCAGTTAATTCCCAGTTCCCAGAGGCAACTGTCATTCTGACTTTAATCACCATTGATTAGTCTGTTCTTGAACTTCATATAAAATAAAACCATACAGCATGTATTATCTTGTGTGTGGTATTTTTTGCTCTATATAATGTTTTGAAATTAAATCATGTTACATGTAAGTACCAAGAGTTATTGCTGAGTAGTATTGAGTTGGGATGCGTATTTTTGGTCAGAGTCAGGCTATCATTCATGCAGTTGGGTTTACTGAGCTGTCTCTGTTCTGAAATTCTCAGGCCCAGAATACTGTTGTTAATGCACTGAACCAGTATGTAAACATTTTTGCTTGGATTCCACATGATCAGTCAGTGAAATTGCATGTACATGTAGAACACTTATTCTGTTTTAGATGTGGTGGAGGCTATATGAATCTGACACCGTTCCTCCCTCATGGATCTTATAAGGTAATTATAGAGATAAGATATACACACACACATACACCTGAAGATATCTGTATGTACAGTTTCTAGTAATGGAGTCCTAGTGGGATTTAGAAGGGGAATCCCTTTAGGCTACAGTGATAGGAGAGGTTCCTTGTTGGAGGTGTAACTTAGATCTTCACAGGTTGAAGTTGGATAGATATAAAGAAGGAGATCATTTAAAAGAAAGGGCCAGTTAAAGTCAGGCACAGAAGCAAAAGGGCAAAACGTATTTGAGGAACATAAGTAAACCAAGTTGCCAGAACTGGAGGACTTTTTGGGGAAGTAATGGTAGAGTTAGGAGTCTATTAGAGAGCACATGTTAAAGAATTTGGACCTAACTGTAGATAATAGCATTAGTAATAATTGCTAATGTTGATTTTATGCCTACTATGTGACAGGCACTGTACCAAGTGCTTTATATTTACTAATTCATTTAATTTGTACAAATCATACATTATTATTCTCATTTTATAAATGCGTAGACTAAGGCACAGAGAGGTTGGCTATTTTGCCCAAAGTTGCATAGCTAGTAAGTGACAGAAATGGGATTTATTCCTAAGTAGCCTAATTCCAGAGCCTCTACTCTTAACCATGCAATAAACCCCCTAGAATATGAGTTTATATGATCAAAAAATATCTATGAATTTTTAGTGATATAACTTTTTACTCATACACGTGACAATTTTTATTCATATATATGACATACTTGTCCAGACAGTCACATATCATTGTAGAAATTTTCTCCCCCCCGCAAAGTAGATTCATTAGTCTCTTGAGAAATGGTTTTGGAGGTGAGGCAGAGTTTTGATTTCTAAATGCAAATTATCCCCACAGCATTAAATCGCCTGCTGAAAAAGATATTCATGTGGGATTTGTTGTAAAGATATGATTGATGAAGAATAAACAGTCTCTAGGGAATTGATAATCATTTTGTTTTGGACAACACCTTATTTTTAATACAGTTGAAAATTAATAGAATTCAATTAATACAGTTCACTCTAGTTTCTATGGGAAGTGAAAATGCTTACCTCATATTGGTAGATCTTCATCAAGTGGAATGAATAGGTGTGATTGTTAACCTTCTTGGGGGACAGTACATGGATTATTTGTCCGTTCATGTAAATTGACATACCTTGCTCGTTCCTGGGCAGAAATAAGATACATTTAACTACAAAGGGTAGAAAATTTTAAGTACATGACTTTGTTGCAGGCTTAAGATTTTTAACATTCTGCTTCAGTATGAAAATACTTTATTCAGGAAACAAGTACAAATGCAGTAAGCAAACTCAATTATTTGCTTATTAAATCAAAATGTTCTATTAAAAATAGTTTAAAATGCCAATGACATTTTAGTTCTTTTTATGCCTCAATAATTTTTTGGTTATATCTTTTGTATTATAGAACTATGCTATAGGAAAGAACATTTTATAAGAGGTTGTTTTGATTTTTCATCAGTTCCCCGATGAAGATGAAGAAAAATTAGTTTTGATGAAGAAAATTTAGTTTTTGCCTCGTGACCACAGATCTTTTAGTGATTTTTAATATGTTCTGGAGATTCAAATACTTAAGAAACAGGTGCCTTACATGATACTCAAGTGGTGAAATTAGTAATCTTCTATTTTAGTTGTTCTTTTTTTGTATTTGTTGAAATTAAGGACATATTTAATTGATACATATTAAAGACATATTTAGTCAACATTATATTTTCACACAATAGCATGTGGTAGTGTTCATTGTGTTAAGTGAGGAGTGAATAAAAATGGAATGATGTTGGTTTTTTTGTTGATAGGAATGATGTTAGTTTTAAGAAGAAATGTATTTTTCCATTTCCAAAATAATATAGAATATTTGCCAAATTGTTTTCTTTTCCTTCAAAAAATGTGTTTATACATTACCTTACATCCAAATCATTTACATTGTGGATTGAAGGCCATTATATAGAAGGCAAGAGATGTAAAGGACAAGAAAATTTTATAACAATGAAAATATTTTATGGGAGAACATAGCAACACAAAACAGTAATGTGCAGATTGAAGTAATATAGTATTTTTCCTATCAAAAATGGTAAACCTCAGGCTTCCTGGCCAATCAAAAATAGGGTTTGGGATGTTATTTTTAACATTTTAGATTTAAGTTTGTTTCTATGCTGTATTAAAATTAATTCAGTATTTCCCTTATGTTGTTATATACTAATAGTCAATAACCATACTTTTAGTGTATGAATGAAAATGGCATTGAAACTCATTCAAATGTAATACCTTAGGGTTTTCCTAGTTGGATTTTATTCAAATTTATTGCATTTTGTGGCTTCCTTTATATTAATTTCTTCCATATTTGCCTTTTAAGTTACACTTACGGTTTTTATCATGACCTGATTTTTAATTACCAGTATTCCTTAAAATGTTGCCTACATATGTGGCTTTTGCCAACTTATTTATTAGGAAATTCATTGTTTTTTTTTTAAATTCTAAGCAAGGTACCAGTATATTTATTTTTGTAGCTATATGATCTTACATTTTTATTTCAGGATTGTTGAAAAATAGAACTTAAAATTTCTTATAGTTCCCAGTATGTATAAAAAATAAAAAATTTTCCCCCAAAGTTTAGATTTAAATTCATATTAAATTCATTTATGATAAAATATAATTTTTTCCTCAAGTTTTTTTTTGTGTAGAACTAGTATGCATTTTTGGTAACCTAGTAATTTTATAAATTGGCAAATATAGTCATATCAGACAGATATGAACAAAACATTATGATGTTTTGTTAAAATGATATAACATTTTATGATTAAACAATGAATAAAAGGAAATTTTAATGTCAAAGTCAATACCATTTCATCAGTTTGGAAATTTAATATCACCATGTTCAGTTCAAATATTTGTTGATTGTGCACTAAGGTAAAGCTTTGCCTGGAGTAAGCTATCTGTAAACTATTTTAGAATAATCTAATATCAAACAGATATAACTCTCAGCATAGAAATGTACTGTTGTTAGGGTATTCACATATGATTGAGGCGACTAGCATGAAAGACAGTCGCCTCTCTGGTGTTTTATTTTGTAAGTTCTCAAGGCCAGGGGAAGCTTTTGATTATTTTGTGCTATGTGCCTACGCATACCTAGGGGAAAATAATCACAGATCTCAGTGTCAATTTAATTATGCAGTTGATTTAATTGTTGATTCAACAGCTAGTTAGGGCTCACAATATTTTAGTATTTGTGAACTTCTTGGTAGTATGGGTGACAATAAAGTAATGATAAATTCTATTTTTTCCTAAAATAGAACATTATATAAATGAACTAAGATGCATTGTTATTAAGATTATTTTAGATGTAAAGAGATACAGCTCAATTTTAACCAACTTTATTACTTAATAAACATGACTCTAGATTTGAGGGGAAATGTTTAAAGACAATTATATTCTTATGTACGGTTAATTCTAATCTCTTTTTTGTAACCAGTTTTTAAGACAAGATCTTTTATGGTTTATGATTTTACTCGAACTTGCTTTGTAGAAATCTGAAGTGTATCATGTTTTAGCAATTATTTTTTAAATTGTATTTTAGAAATTCCCCAGTTTAAAAAGTAATTCATTAGGTTCATTTTCATCTCTATCTTGTAACCAGAAAGTAATTTCTTACATTTATTCCAAATAGACCAAATTTGTCCATTAGAAATCTAAAAGACACCATGTCTTTTATAAGATGATTGATAGGAACTTACTTGTCTACTTTCTTCTTCTTATTGCTAGATTTAGTAATCTTTCTATTTTGGCATGAATTTTCAAAAAGGTTTTTTCCCCAATTCATATGAGTTTTGATAGATACACTATATCACCACACAAGTCATGGGTCTATGTAATAGAAAGAAGAACGTTTCTCTGTTATCTGCATTTCTCACTGAGAGTCAATAGGTTGATTTTACATAGGATGACCAGAAACAGGAAAGCTATGGTTTATAAAATGTTTTAATCTGTTTCAAATAACTTAGCTGAGCAATCTGGTAAAAATGACATGATTAATGACTAAAGAAGATTAAAATATTTTCACATTCTGTTTTTAATGACCGTTATCTTAAGTTTCTACTCTAAAATTTATAACTAGTAAAATATTACAGGAAAAATATATCATTTATAAGCCACTTGAAGTTCTGTTTTACTTTATCAAATTGAGCCTGCTTTTTAGCCAAAACAGCATAAATTAAAAACAAATTTTAACTGAAATATAACTTGTGTGCAATTTATTCTTAAATACATTCATTAAAGTGTTAACATTTATTAGGTTCGGCATAAAAGGGCTAAGATTATTGTTTTCAATTAGGCAGAATAGCAGTTCGGTCAGTATATAATTTTTAAAATTTATCTTTACAACTAGGCAGGTCTTCATCATTTGGAAATAGGCCATTTTGGTAAATTTAACTAAAATTGTTTTCTATGTGTATAAGTGGTGACAAGTAAAACTATTAATGTTGGAGTTTTGCCCGCTGATTCTAGTTGTTCTTTTTTTTACCCAGAGATAATGATGTATATTCAGTCTCTGTCATAGTTACCTAGAGGAAGTCTTTTTTAATCCCTCATATTTCTCCTTCACTGAGGTTATGTGTAAATACTACATGAAATGGCAAATGGAAGAAAGTCTGTTTTGTCTAAAGATACCATTCATCTTAAACAAACACAATCTGTCTTTGAAAGCATAGTGATACGAGTTTTGTTTGGTGGGAGAGGGAGGAAGATGGGTAAGACCAAAGCAAAAATATGTTACAAATTATATCAACCAGTATTAAGCCTCTTTAAAAATTGGATAAATTTTTTGATATGTGTCTGTCTACTTCAGGGACTCACACCCCTGCTGGAACTCCCCGCCCCGCTCCCCCGCAGTTTCATTGCTTCTTAGTTTCCACCATCACCGGCATACCATTTTTATGAAGACTTGCATTGATTTCTGACAGAATCCTGAAGCTAATTCTTAGAGATCTTAGAACACAATTTTCTAGAAAATTGTGTAGATGAATTTATAATTCATGTAGATGAATTTATAATTCCATTAAGAAAAGGAATATGTTGCCTTATTTTAATTATTTTCAATTTTGAAGCCCCATGAAATGGAATAAAATAGCTTCATTTAACCTTTTATACTGTGAACTCTTTAGAGATAGAGCCCTCTTTTAATTCCTCTACTGTATTTATCCCCAGCACTAAGCCCAACTAGATCACAAGTGATGACTGAATAAATGTTTATTAAGCTCATGCCAAAGGAATTAACCTTTTACTGCTTACATTTGCTTACTTAACATTTATTATGAAAACTAACAACTTTGGTATTGTTCTTCCCATCTTGTTTTCTCTGTATTGTGCTTGTCCTTGTTCACCTTTCTTTCCTTTTTTCTTTTCCTTTGGTTGGATTGATTACATTTTTACCATTTAAAAAAAACTTCTTGTCATAATTAATATACTATTTTTATTATCTCTTCAATTTAATTTTAAGGAAAATGTTTGACTTTGTATTTCTCTGCTCATGTTGGGAATTAATTCAAATGTATAACTTCTTTCTCCTTCTCCCAATATAAGAACTTTAGCATTTCTAATTTGTTTCTCATCCCTATGCCCATAGCCTGACTCCAATATGGAATTTTGGGGACACTTCTCATCATGCCTCTACTTTCTTAAAAATCATTCCTCAAGAATCTATGGTGTTAAAGCTACATCGTGAACTACTATCTAGATTTAACTATTGAATTTTACATATTTATTTACTCATCAATATTTCTTGCATCCTGACCTTTCTTAGATCTATTCTTCATTTTGCTGTAGTACTTCTTTAGGTATTCTTTCAGTACTTCTTTAGGTATTCTTTCTAGATAGCAAACTGTTTGAGTTGCTTTATATATGGATTATTTATTTACACTTCTTTTTTTTTTTAAGATTTTATTTATTTATTTGACAGACAGAGATCACAAGTAGGCAGAGAGAGAGAGAGAGGAGGAAGCAGGCTGCCTGCCGAGCAGAGAGCCTGATGTGGGGCTCGATCCCAGAACCCCAAGATCTTGACCTGAGCCAAAGGCAGAGGCTTTAACCCACTGAGCCACCCAGGCGCCCTTTATTCACACTTCTAATATCAAAAAGTGTTTAAGGTAGAAAACACACCATTGCACATATATTCTTGAGGCATGGGAGTTGGCAAATAGAACTTACATGGTTCTAAGATCTTTGGGTCTGGATAGACTTTTTGTTTCTCTTTTAAATGCTAAACTTTTTTTCCAAGTATGATTTTAGTTTATAATTCATTTGCTAAGAATTTCCTCTTGGAGGGAAAAAAATGAATTTTTAGGTATCATTCAGTTAAAAATATGCACTTCAACAAATACTTAATAGGTGTTCTTTCTATGCAACAAATATCCAGTATCGAGGAGTATGATAAATACAATTTTGGTTAATTGTACTAAAATATTTTTTAAAAATATTATAGATTAAATTTTCATGTTATATCTTACAATTCTTGAGTTTTTTAAAGACTTTTAAAGTTCAAAATATAAAAGGTAAATTTTAAAAATATATTACTATCTTTGATAAAATTAGAGTACATGTGGTACCACCTTTTACATGTCATTATCCATGTTCAGATACTTAGCTAAATGAACAACGTGTTAGAGCAATTCAAGGTATGAGAGGATTTCACTTGTCTTTCTACTTCACAAAGATTAGTGTGGCAAAGATCTTTCATGTCGGTTTTGTAGTAAGTGAAAGAATAGAATCGTCTGTTATGCAGCTATATGTACCTTTCATATAGATTATATTTTCTGATTCTCAGTCTTATCTCATTATTTCAACTTTTGGGTTTATTTAGGTAAGGCTCTTATAGAGCTAATGGATGACAGGATTACAGTACGACATCAGTATCTCATTTTAAAAGCATTCAGCGTTGATTAGTTTGACGCAACGAAGAATACAGTTTGAAAATGAAGGGCAGTGAACAAAGGGAAGGAAAGGAAGAATTTGGCAATTTGAATAAATACAAATAAAATAAATGAAAATAATGAGTAAAGAGTCTGTACATTTTAAGACTTTGGAGTTTTATTGTGAAATAGCCTTCCAGAAAAATTGTGCCAATTTATACTCTCTTCAGCTATCTCTACACCCAGTGTAGGACTCGAACTTACAACCCCAAGATCAAAAGTTGCATGCTTTTCCAACTGAGCCAGCCAGGTACCCCTCTTATTACTATATTTTAAGGCTAAGAGTAAGAACAGAGCTTACTTTAGACAGACTGTTGTTTGGATTCTGGCTTTATCTCTTAAGCCCTGTGTGTTTTGGGGCAGTCAAGTAATCTCTCTGAGCCTTCATTTGTAAAATAAGAACACTTATAATGCCTATCTCAATATGAGGTAGGATCAAATGTGAGGACTAAAAAAGTTGATATGTAATGGAGCACATAGCAAAGTGCTTGGTACAGGTCAGTGATGCTGCTGCTGCTAAAAAATAATAATGTGTTGAATATTTTTCCTAATTTATTGCTTAATGTTTAAATATTTTTGCTCAGAGAAATTTAAAAAAATTTGTTAGGATTGTATGTCAGCCTGTTTTATGATATTTACTTTGGGATTATGTTGAGAAAATTTTCTTCACACCCAATATTATAAAAACATGATGGAAATATTTTTGATTGTGACTGAGTTGTAAACAGAATTACTAATTTTAGTAACTCAGACTAAGGAAATATACCAATAATATGATTTTTTATATCTTTGGGAAAATATTAATATGACTCTTGTTAAATTAATTTAGAAAACATTATTTAATAAGTTAATGGGTTATTATTTTTTTTTTAATTCCTTAAGTCTTCTGCAGTACCTTCTCCTGGATTATTTGTATATTGAGGAAGGGCCTCTGCTATTTTATGCAGTGCCTTTGTGTCCATTAGAAAATGAGGCTGGAAAAAAAAAAAGAAAGAAAGAAAGAAAATGAGGCTGTCCTTGAGCCAAAGAATTAGCGAAATCCCCCTCCCTTCCCCCCTACCCCCACACTGCAGCTCAATGACTTTTCTGGGTCAAAGCAAACACAAAGGCCTGGAAATGAGGGAAGTGGGAACTAGAGTTTAGCTCCCACTTGCCTATCCCACCAGCTTCCTTTTGAATTGCTCACATCACACGGAGTCATGAGGTAGCCCCATGTTTCAGTGTTATCACAAAATGGCTTTTGAAATAAGATTAATTCTGAGAAATCAATGATTAATGTAGCTAAATCCACCTGCATAATTCTGCTGAATTGAGCAATCTTTTATACAGGTACTTTTTATAAAAGAAAAGAAAAGCCTTTTTGTTTGAATATTGTGAAGAGAAAAAATCCGAGTGCCCTGGCACCAATCACACAGCCTTCCATTTGTCTACCCTGGGTTTTAATTCATGTGCTCTTAAGGGTTGATTTCTTCCTCCTAGTAAATAGTGATGTTAATGACCCATCGGAGACCATGTCTTTTTGAATGTTTTTCTTGTTATGGGAAAATTGATAGGTATGATGTTGAGTTTTCAGCAAAACATGCTTTGCAGAAATCTCCCCCTCTACCTGTGCTTGGCCATCCTGAGATGCTCGTCTCTCTTACCCCGTGTTCCTCTAGAACTTCTTATTCATGATTCTGCTTAGCCTTGCAGCCATTTTTACTGTGCTCCTTGGAGCTCTCATTCCATTGTAAACACCTTTTTTTATCCTCCAGTCTCTTGACAGAATGCTTCCTTCGTTTCCCGGCCTTGAGATTTGTCTCTGTCCCAAGGTCTGTCCTGCTACTGCACTCTTTCCTCATATCTAGGGCCAGTGTCAGTGGTAACTTTTCATTGCCTTTTTCCAAATCTTAGCTTTCCTTGCTCAGGGAAGACCTGCTCTTTTGAGGCCTGCTGTCTTACTCAGCCACTTCTTGCCTTTCATCACTGCCGTGATCTGTTAGCTCCTGGTAACTCATTTACTGATGATTTTAGTCTGCCACTCTAATTCTTGTCGTCCCAAGCAGTGATTTTAAAGGCCATGTGGAGAGTCCAGCCCACAGCCAGTTTCAGCTTCATGTGCTAGCCCCTTCCTTTTCCTCCCAGTCTAGTATGCCTCTCATTGTTTTACTTTTTCCCCATCCATCTTGGACTCTATGGTAATCATTTTGTCATTTTCACCAGTACCCTCTGGGTTCTGGATCTGTTTTCTTTATGCTGCATTCCCCGGAAAATTCTCAACCATCTGTTTTCAGTTGTAGCTTTTTCACCCGGGTGGCATGGCTCTGCTACAGGAAAGAATATAATTATGGGATAGTCGCCCCTAGGGATTTATGCTCTTTAATTTCAGATCACCTCTTGCCACTGTTCTGCAGTCCTTCCGAGTCCTTATCACTTTTCTCAAACCCCCTTTCTACTACCCTTTTCTGTCTCAGCAACAATCTTACCTCTTCTTTCACAGAGAAATCTGAGGCTATGAAGCTTGAGTTTTTCCATCTTTTCCCTCGTATAACTGCAAGCATCTCTACTCACACTTACCTTCTTTCCTACAGGATTGAAGGAAGATAGGCTCTTTCTTCTAGTAATCCCATTAATTCTGCTCCTATAGAATGTTATTCCATCACTTACTTACCCTAATTTTTAAATATTAAAGGTCTTTGAAACTACTCATTTCTTCCCCTCAACATGGAGATGAGCTCAAATCATCACACACACACACACATACACACACACACACACACACACACCAAACAAAGTGTAATTTCTTCAACATTGTTCTTCTCTTTCCATTGGAATCTTTACTCTTTTACCAGTTGGATCTTTCCATTGGAATCAAGGTTCTCAGTACACTACTGTTTCTACTTTCTTCTGTTCAGAGGAACACCCTACAGAAAGATGAGGAGAATAGAAGAATTATTAAAGGCTAGTAAGCATTTGCAAAAATTCAACTTCATTATTAATTATATCAATAAAACTTACAACTACAAAAATGTTTACTAAAAATAATAGAGCTTCAAGACTATGGGGGAGAGGTTTGCTCTTGCATATTACTATATGCAATATTGTATTGATGGGAATTAAGATGATGCAATCATCCAGAAATCATCCTGAAAAATAATTTGGTAATTGCTTAATCCAATAATTCCACCTTAGGGAATGTTATAAAGAAAATATTCAGGGATTAATGTGAAAGAATATTCATGAAGCATTATTTGTAGTAGCAAAAGAGAGAGAGAGAGAGAGAAAGAGACACAACCTAAAAGTCCAGTAACAGAGGAGGTCACCATACTCTTTCTACATAGAGAAAAGTCCAAAAGTAGACACACCAAAATGGCAATGGTAGTTACTTTAGAGTGGTAAGATTATAGGTGATTTTATTATCTTCCTTATGCTTTCCTGAAAATCATACTTTAATTTATAAGAACATCTACTGAATTTGTAACCAGGGAAAACAAAAGGTTAAAAAAAATTACATATATTAACTCCTAACACCCCTCATCCTGCTCTATCTCTGCCTCTGGCCAAAGAAAGATTTTTGTAGGAAGGTGTTAATATGTCTATAAGCTTTCAGTGTGTTCCAGTTATTTCTTAGTTTGCTTTCATGAAATGTTGGAGTACATTATGGAAAGGAGGGGGAACATGACTTTCCCATCAGGTGAACAATGATAGGAACATGTTGACTAGTACAGAAAGTTGGAGAAGGGAGAAGAGGAACTCATCAATAGAAGATGTGTGGAATTATTAAAGGAGAAGAAAGAGAACCAACTGGAAACAGAGAAACCAAGTCATCCTAAGCTAACAGGTAGTAGGTGCTTGTCCGTGTTGAGTTGGTTGTCTCATAGTAATTTCACTGAATATTAAGACTGACAACTAAAACATCATTTAGTTGAAAATGAGGATGGGTTGGCTCCTTCTCCAGAAAATGAGTGAAAGTGATTAGTGACAGTAGTATATTCCTCTTCTGAAGCTAGGAACAGCTGTTGTTTAAATAGAAATGTCCAGGATATATGCTTCTAGCTGGAGACTTTTAATTCATGATATTCCATATGTAGACTAAAATTAATTGTGTGTCCCCTGGCTCTGTCCTTCATTCCTGTTCATACAAGTGATACTGTCATATTAGACACTGAACAGAATAAAATATGCAGATCATTTTCAAAGAGATGAAGAGATAGTTTGTTAAAAGTTCATTTGCAGTTTGGTTGTTTTGAAGGGAGAATGCTTTTACTAAAGAAAGAATTATAGTGGAAAAATTAGATTTCAAGTCTGGTTTATCAAACATGCTTAGTCTGTAGTGTACTTGAGGATACATAACAGTTTCAGTGAGAAATTTTATTCAAAATTTCAGGTTAGGATGCCAAGAATAAACTTCCTATTCCCTTATTTTATGGTAAGTTTAAAAAAAAAAGTTCCTTAGCTGTAAGCTCCTATAGGAGTTTTGAACAGTTTTTACAGGTGGTAAGGTACAAGGTTTGCCCAAGCTAATCAGCCACAACAGAGGAATGAAAAGGAATGTTTAGGGGGTTGTGGACATTGAAGAACATGAAGCTGAGTGCTGGAAGAAGTCTCAGTGTGATTTTGGATATTATATAGGATCTTAAAAAGTTGAATTAGAGAGAAAATTTGAGCCAGGTGCTAGAAGAAAATGGGAGAGTATTCTAGGAATCTACATATGGAGGAAAGAAGAGGATAATTGAAGACTTCCAAAGTGGAGTTTCTTGAGCCATGAAGCTCTAAAGAGTCTGCCTGATTTTCTAACCACGGTAGTCTAGTGACCAACACCTGGGGTTATTCACACTCACTGTAAGCCCAACTCTAGCTCTGGTTATCAGGTATAATCCCCTTTAGAGCAGCTTTTCTCAGTTTAGCCACACATATGAGTTATCTGAGGAACTTTTTAAAAAATATAGGTGCCGGGCCCATGCTAGACCAATTAACTCGCAGCTGGGGCCCAGGCGCTGGTAATGTAAAATTGTTCTAGCTGATTCTATGTGGATCTGGAGTGGAGAACTGTTGGGTGGAGTCAGAAGTAAATTACATGGGATAGAAACAATGAATGTTTATTTTTTTTTTAATTTTTTTTATTCAAGTATAGTTAACATGAAGTATTATATTAGTCTCAGGTACTCAATATAGTGATTCAATAATTCTACACATTTCTCAGTGCTCATGAAGATAACTGTACTCTTATTTCACCCATCCCTTCTCCCACCTCCCCTTGGCAACCACCTGTTTGTTCTCTATATTTAAGAGACTCTTTTTTCTGTTTGTCTTTTTTGCTTTTGTGCTATTTCTTAAATTCCATGTGAGTGAAATCATATGGGGTTTATCTTTCTCTGACTTACTTATTTCACTTAATGTTATGGCCCCTAGGTTGATCCACGTTGTTGCAAATGGGAAGATTCTGGGATTTGGGTTTTTTTGTTGTTTTTTTTTTTATGACTGATTAATATTCCATTATATATCTATACTATATCTTCTTTATCCATTCATCAACTGATGGACATTTTGGGTTGCTTCCACAATTTGGCTATTGTAAATAATGCTGCAATAAACCTAGGTGTGCATATAGCTTTCAAATTAGTGTTTTCATTTTCTTTAGGTAAATACCCAGTAGTGGAATTACTGCATTGTATGGTAGTTCTGTTTTTAATATTTTGAGAAACCTCCGTACTGTTTTCCACAGTGGCTACACTAGTTTGCATTCCTACCAACAGTGCACAAGGGTTCCTTTTTCCCCCACATCCTCACCAACATGTTATTCCTTGTGTTTTCAATTTTAGTCATTCTGACAGGTGTAAAGTGATGGCTCATTGTGGTTTTAATTTGCATTTCACTGATGATTAGTGATGTTGAGTATCTTTTCATGTGTCTGCTAACTATCTGTATGTCTTCTTCGGGAAAATGTCTATTCAGGTTCACTGCCCGATTTTTATTGGATTATTTTTTGTTTTGTTTTTGTGTTGAGATATATAAATTCTTTATATATTTGGATATTAGGCTCCTTACCAGATATATCATTTGCAAACATCTTCTCCTATTCATTAAATTACCTTTTTGTTTTGTGGTGGTTTCCTTTGTTGTGTAGAAACTTTTTATTTTAGTGTAGTTCCAGTAGTTTAATTTTGCTTTTGTTTCCTTTGTCAGAGGAGACAAATCTAGAAAACTGTATCTATGGCCAATGTCAAAGAAATTACTACTTATGTTTTCTTGTAGGCATTTTATGATTTCCTTTCTCACATTTAGGTCTTTCATTGATTTTGAGTTTATTTTTGTATATGGTATTTAAAAAGTGATCCAGTTTCATTCTTTTGCACATAGTGTCCAGTTTTCCCAACACAATTTATTGAGGAGGTCTTTCCATTGTATGTTTTTGTCTTCTTTGATGAAGATTTATTGACCATAAAAGTGAATTTATTTCTGGGCTCTATTCTATCCCACTGATCTATGTATCTTGTTTTTGTGCCAGTACCATACTATTTTGATTACTATGGCTTTGAGGTATATCTTGAAATCTGAGATTTTGAAATGCCCAGCTTTTTTTTTCTTTAACCAGATTGTTTTGGCAGTTCAGGGTCTTATGTGGTTCCATATGAATTTTAGGAATTTTTGCTCTAGTTTGTGAAAAATGCTGCTGATATTTTGATAAGGAATTAAATCTGTAGATTACTTTGGATAGTATAGACATTTTAAGAATATTGGTTCATCTTTTATATATTTATTTTTTTAAGTCAGCTCTACACCCAGTGTAAGGCTTGAACTGACAACCCTGAGATCAAGAGTTGCATGCTCTATTAACTAAGCCAGCCAGGCACTCCAATATTGGTTCTTCCAATCATGAGCATGGAATATCTTTTTATTTGTTTGGGTCATCTTCACTTTTTTTTTCATCAGTGTTAGATAGCTTTCAGAGCACAGGTCTTTTATCTCCTTGGTTACATTTATTTCTAGGTATTTTATTCTTTTTGGTGTAATTGTAAATGGAGTGCTTTCTTAATTTCTTTTTCTGCTACTTGATTATTAGTCTATAGAATGACCTTACTGAATTAATTTATCAGTTCTAGTAGTTTTTTGTTGGAGTCTTTAGGATTTCTTGTATATAGTATCATGTCATCTGTAAATAGTGACAGTTTTACTTATTCTTTACCAATTTGGATGCCTTTTATTTCATTTGTTGTCAGACTGCTGTGGGTAGGCCTTTCAGTACTGTGTTGAATAGCAGTGGTGAGAGTGGACATCTTTGTCTTATTCCTGACCTTAAGGAAAAACTCCGTTTTTCCCCATTAAGGATGATGTTAGCTGTGGGTTTTTCATGTATGGCCTTTATTATCTCTAAACCTACTTTGTTGAGAGCTTTTATTATGAATCAATGTTGTACTTTGTCAAATGCTTTTTCTGTATCTATTGAAATGATCATGTCGTTTTTATCTTTTCTTTTGTTAATATGATGTATCATGTTGACAAATTCGTGAATATTGAATCACCTTGCATTCCTGGAATAAATCCCATTTGATTGTAGCGAAATATTTTTTTAATGTATTGTTGGATTTGGATTGTTAATACATTGAGAATTTTTGCATCTATATTCATTAGAGATATTGACTTATAGTTTTCTTTTTCCTTTTTTTTTTTTTGGTTTGTGGTGTCTCTACCTAGTTTTGGTTTCAGGGTAATGCTGGCCTTGTAGAATGAATCTGGAAACTTTCCTTCATCTTCTATTTTTTGGAATAGTTTCTTTAAATGTTTGGCAGAACTCACTAGTGAAGCCATCTGGTCCTGAACTTTTGTTTGTTGGAAGGTTTTGGATTAATAATTCAGTTTCATTTCTAGTAATCAGTTTGTTCAAATTCTCTGTTCCTGATTCAGTGTGAGAAGGTTATATGTTCTAGGAATTTATCCAGTTCTTCTAGATTTGTTGGCGTGTAATTTTTCATAATATTCTCTTATAATCCTTTGTATTTCTGTGGTGTCAGTTATTATTTCTCTTTCTTCATTTCTGATTTTTTTAATTTAAGCCTTCTTTTTAAATTTTTTTTTTTAATTTTTAAAATTTTATGAGTCTAGCTAAATATTTATCACTTTTATTGCTCTTTTTAAAGAACCACCTCCTGGCTTCATCAACTTGTTCTATTATCTTTTTAGTCTCTCTTTCATTTATGTCTGCTCTGATCTTTGTTATACTACTGGCTTTGAACTTCGTTGTTGTTCTTTGTCTATCTCCTTCAGGTTTAAGATTAGGTTGTTTATTTGAGATTTGTCTTGCTTCTTGAGATAGGTCTGTATTGCTATAATCTTTCCTCTTAGAACAGATTTTGCTATACCCAAAGATTTTAGACCATTGTGTTTTTATTTTCATGTCTCCATGTATTTTCTGATTTCCTCTTTGGTCGACCAAGAGGTCGATCTGTTCATTATTTAGTAGCACATTATTCAGCTTCATGTGTCTATACTTGTGTTCTTTCTAGGTTTTATTTTGTTTTTTCCCCTTAATTTCTAGTTTCATACCGTTGTGGTCAGAAAAGGTGTAAGATATGATTTCAGTCTTTTCGAATATACTGAGACTTGTTTTGTGGCCTAATGTGTTTTATTCTGAAGAATGTTGCATGTGCATTTGAAAAGAATGTGTATTCCACTGTTTTTGGATGGAATGTTCTGAATATATCTGTTAGGTCCATCTGATTTAGTGTGTCATGTAAAAGCCATTGTTTCTTGTTGACTTTCTGCCTAGTAGATCTATTCATTGATGTGAGGGGGGTGTTAAAATGCCCTACTAATATTGTATTACTGTCAATTTCTTTATGTCTGTTAATAATTGCTCTATGTATTTAGGTTCTTCCATGTTGGGTACCTATATATTCACAATTTTGTATCAAGATATCCTCTTGTTAAAATTGTAAATATCTATTCACCCAACATGTTCACTTTATCATTATGTGGACTCCTTCCTTGACTCTTGTTACAGTCTTTGTTTTAAAGTATGTTTTGTCCAACATAACTATTGTTACCCCAGCTTTTTTTTCACTTTCCTTTGCATGGCAAATATTTTTCCTTCCCTTCACTTTCATAGGTCTTTAGATCTTAGGTGGTTCTCTCATAGTGTGTAGATGAGTCTTGGTTTTTTACCCATTTGGTTAACTGTGTCTTTTGATTGGAGCATTCAGTCCATTTATTCAGAGTAATTACTGATAGATATGTGCTTATTGCCATTTTGTTACTTTTTTAAAAAATATTTTATTTATTTATTTGACAGAGATCACAAGTAGGCAGAGCAGCCAGCGGTGGGGGGCGGGCGGGGAAGCGGGCTCCCTGCTTAGTGGAGAGCCCGATGCATGCTCCATCCCAGGACTCTGGGATCATGACCTGAGCCAAAGGCAGAGGTTTTAACCCACTGAGCCACCCAGGTGCCCCTTGTTACTTGTTTTATAGTTGTTTTTGTAGATCTTCTTTGTTCCTTTCTTCTCTTGCTCTCTTCCACTGTGGTTTAATGGCTCTCTTTAATGATATGTTTGGATTCCTTTCTCTTAATTATTATTATTTTTTGTATATCTATTACAAATTTTTGATTTGTGGTTGCCAGTAGGTTCATACATAACAACTTATACATATAGCAGTCTATAGTAAGTTGCTGGTTGCTTAAGTTTGAACCCATTCTACAAGCACCACAGTTTTGCTCCCCTTCTCCCCTGCAATGTTTTATGTGTATGATGTCATTTTTTACATCTGTTTATTTTGTGAATTTCTTTACTGATTTTTATGGATATAATTGATTTTACTGCTTTTGTGCTTTAACCTCTATACTGGTTTTTTAAGTGATTAACCTACTACTTTTATTATGTTTATAAATTACCTGTGAAATTTTTTCCTTTCATAATTTTATTACTTCTGATTATGGCCTTTTCCTTCCACTCAAAGAATTCCCTGTAACATTTCTTACAATGCAGGTTTAGTGATGATGAACTTTAGTCTTTGCTTTCTGGGAAACTCTTTCCCTCTCCTTCTATTCTGAATGATAGCCTTGATAGGTAGAATATTCTTAGTTTCAGGTTTTTTTCCTTCCCATACTTTGAGTATATCATGCCACGCTATTCTGGCCTGCAAAGTTTCTGATGAAAAATCCGTTGATAGCCTTATGGGGTTTCACTTGTATCTATTTTCTCTTGTTGCTTTTAAAATTCTCTAATCTGGGACACCTGGGTGGCACACCTGGTTAAGTGTCCAACTCTTGGTTTTGGCTCAGGTCAGGATCTCAGGGTCTTGAGATTGAGCCCTGCGTTGGGCTCCATGCTGGGCATGGAACCTGCTTAGGACTCTTTCTCCTTCTCCTTCTGCCCTTATACCACCCCCCCCTTGAAAAATAAAATAAAATAAAATAAAATTCTCTTTATCACTACTTTTTGCCACTCTAATTATTTTGTGTCTTGGTGTGGATCTTTTTGGGTTGATTTTGTTGGGGCTTCTCTGTGTCTCCTGGGTCTGAATGTTTGTTTCCTTCTTCAGATTAGAGAGATTTTTAGCCATTATTCCTTCAAATCAATTTTCTATCCCCTTTCCTCTCTCTTCTCCTTTTGGGATCCCTATAACATGGATATTATTATAATTGATGATGTCACTGAGTTCCCTTAACATATTCCTCTTTTTATTATTCTTTTGGCTTTTTGCAGTTCAGCTTGCTTGCTTTCCATTACCTGTCTTCCAGGTCTCTGATTTATTTTTCTGCCTCCTTTAATCTACTATTGATTTCTGGTGTATTTTGAATTTTAGTTATTGAGTTCTTCATCTCTAATTGGTTCTTTTTTATATTTTTTATTTCTTTTTTGAAGGTCTCACTGAGATCCCCCACTCTTTTCTCAAGTCCACTAAGTATCTTTATGACAATTACTTTGAATTATTTATCAGGTATATTACTTATTTTCATTTTATATTTAGCTTTTTTTCAGTGGTTCTGTCTTGTTCTTCCTTTTAGGACATATTCCTTTGTCTCCTCATTTTGCCTAACTCTGTGTTTGTTTCTGTGTATTAGAAAAGTCAGCTATGTTACTTGATCTTGAAAGCAGTGACCTTATGAAGAAGAATTCTGTAGTGCCCTGCAGCACAATGCTCCTTGTTCATGGAACTGGGCATTTCAGGGATGTCGTCTATCTGTATTGTATGTGCCCTACTATTGTGGTTGAGGTGCGTTTGCCTTCAGTCCAATTGTCTGCAGTGGCCCACTTTGCCTGTTGTGGGTAGGGTTTGGTCCCTGTGCTGTTAAGGGGCCAGTTTAGGGCTGCTGTGGGCTTATAGTTGGGCTGTGTCAACAATCAGACCAGTCATCTGCCTTCAGCCCATTTTCCAGGACTGTTACTGCACTGGTCTGCAGAGTCCTCTCCCTATCTTGTCTCCTTAAGAGGGTTTAATTGGTGGGTGGAGCCTACAGACAAACCAGACATCTGTCCTCATTTAGTCCATTGGGGCTGCAGTAGCACCAACCTGCAGGATGCTCTCCCTGCCTTGTCCCCTGAGAGTTTCTGTTGGTGGAAAGGGCTAGCAGTCAGGGCAGATGCCTGCTGGGGGCTTCAGATGTACTGACTGACAGGGCACTCTGTGCACTGCCAGTTATAAGGTTTGGCTGCTGGGGCTGCAAGTATACTTGTGTGTGTAGTTATTTTCTCCTCTCCCCAGGTCAGGAGTTACTTTGGAGAGGCACTGGTCCCTGCCGGGGCTGCTTGCAGGATATAACATTGTAGGATCTGCTTTGGAGGAACTCCTCCTGATTGAAGTGGTTTGGATGGGGCAGATCTGCAGAAGGACATATATGTGGGGCATGTGGTTTTACCAAGCTGTGTGGCGAGCATGATGGGGCTATCCAAGTTGGGGAGTAAGAGAGAGAAATGGTGACTGCCAGCTTTTTTGTTCTCGGAGAAGTCTCCTAAAGAGTCCTGGCCCTCCGGCACATATTCCAAGATTAGCAAATAAACCTTCACATATGCCCCAAGCACTTTTCAAACTGCTGCTTCTATGCTTTATTTTGGTGGGATGGTCTGGTTCTCCCAGAGCTAAGCCTCATGATTTTTAAAGTATCCAGAGCTAAGTCTCACTGGTTATAAAAATTTGTGAAGTTTTTAAAACTTCACTGAAAACTGGTTTTCAAAGCCAAATATTGTACAGACTCGTCTTCCCAGTGTAGGTCCCTGTGTCTGGGATTTCTGGGGTGGGGCCTGCTCCTTTCCCTTCTCTGCTTATAGTGTCCCTCCCATTTGTGGTTAGTCTGGCCAGGAGTTTAGTTCTTGGCTACATCTCTGGCCCTCCTACCATTTCCAGTGTGTCCTCCTCTCTATGATTAACTGCAGGAAGTCTGTTCTACCAGTCTCTGGGCTGTTTTCTGTGTTAATTATTCTGATATGGGTGTATACTTGACAAGTGTGCCAAGAATACACAGTGGGTAAAGGATAGTCACTTCAAAAAATAGTGCTAGGAAAACTAGATATTCACATGCAAAATAATGAAATTGGGCCCTTATCTTACACCACTCATAAAATTAACTTGCACTAAAGACTTAACTGTAAGACTTGATACTATAAAAATGTAAGACCTGACACTATAAAATGACTAGAAGAAAACATAAGGGAAAAGTTTCTTTCTTTATCTCTTTCTTTCTTTTTTTTTTTTTTTTTAAGATTTTATTTATTTATTAGCCAGAGAGAGAAAGTTAGTGAGCACAGGCAGGCAGAGTGGCAGCAGAGGCAGAGGGAGAAGCAGGCTCCCCGCCGAGCAAGAAGCCCGATGCAGGACTTGATCCCAGGACACGGGGATCATGACCTGAGCCGAAGGCAGCCACTCAACCAACTGAGCCACCCAGGCGTCCCAAGGGAAAGGTTTCTTGACATGGGTGTTGGCCATTTTGGATATCACACCACAGGGGCATTCAATGAAAGCAAAAATAACAAATAGAATGACATCAAACTAAAAGCCTTCTTCACAGCAAAAGAAACAATGAGGAAAAGAAAAAGCAACCTACAGAATGGGAGAAAATATTTGCAAACCATATGTCTGATCAGAGGTTAATGTCCAAAACATATAAGGAACTCCTGCAACTCAATAGCCAAAAACAAAAAATCAAATTAAAAAACAGACAAAGAACTTGATAGACGTTTTTCTAAGAAAGACATACTCATGGCCAACAGGTATATGAAAAGATGCTCAGCATCACTAATCATCAGGGAAATGCAAATCAAAACCACAATGACATATTAACTCACATCCATTAGAATGGCTTTGATTAAAAAAAGAGAGGCAAAAGTTTTGATGAGGATGTGGAGAAAATGGAATGTTAGTGCACTATTGGTGGGAATGTAAACTGGTACAGCAACTATGGAAAACTGTATGGTGGTCCCTCAAAAAAATTAAAAATAGAACTACCATATGATCCAGCGCTCCTGCTTCTGGGTATATATCCAAAGGAAATGAGATATCTGCACTGCCATATTCATTGCAGCATTATTCAAAATAGTCTAGGATATGGAAACAACCTAAATGCCTATTGATAGATAAAGAAGATTGTGGTGTATATAAATACTTTTTGTCCATGAGGAAGAAGGAAATCCTGCCATTACTAACAACATGGATGAACCTAAAGAACTCTGAAATTAGGCAGAGAAAAACAAATACTGTATGATTTCACTTATATATGAAGTCTAAAAATAAAAGTTGAACTCATAGAAAGAGAAAGTAGGGGGTGCCTGGGTGGCTCAGTGGGTTAAAGCCTCTGCCTTCCGCTCAGGTCATGGTCCCAGGGTCCTGGGATCGAGCCCCGCATTGGGCTCTCTGCTCAGCAGAGAGCCTGCTTCCTCCTCTCTCTCTGCCTGCCTCTCTGCCTGCTTGTGATCTCTGTCTGTCAAATAAATAAATAAAATCTTAAAAAAAAAAAAAGAGAGAGAAAGTAGAATGGTGGTATCAAGGGCTGGGAAGTGGGGAAGACAGGGAGATGCTGGTCAAAGCACATAAGCCTTCAGTTAAAAATGAGTAAGTTCTGGGGATCTAATGTACAATATGGTGACAATAGTTAATAATGCTATGTTTGTACTTGAAATTTACTAAGAGAGGGGAGCCTTAAGTGCTCTTACTGCACACACACACACACACACACAAACCCATACACACAAAAGGTAACTGCAAGGTGGTGGATATGTTAAATAACCTGATTGTGGTAATCATTTCACAAAGTATGTGTGTGTCAAATTATCATAGGTACACTTTAAAGAAATACAATTTTACTTGTCAAAAAACAGATTTGTGTCTACTGGTGTTAATATTGATAGCTCAGGAATTTCTTTTTAGTACCAAGTTCTTATTAGTTCTGGTTCAGTAAATCCTTATGATTTTTTAAAAAGGATAATACAGAAAGTGTATTTCAGAAAGAGTTTCTCTTAGCTCTTCACTTGCCTGTGATACTGCTTTTATAAATAATTTAGATTTAAATAAAACTTCAAAAATTGTATAAACTTAGTCTGATTTTCATTAATTTAGAAAAATAAAACTCATTTATTGACCAGAAGAGAAAATATGGGCAAAGGATCTGAATAGATATTTCTTCAAAAAAGATATACAAATGGGCAATATGCACTTTTGAAGAAATGCAAAACATTAGCCATTTGGAAAATGCAAGTGAAACCACAATGAGAAACCACTTCCCACCCAATAGGATGGTTATAATAAAAAAGACAGACAGTAACAAATGTTGGCAAGGATGTAGAAAAATCGAAACCCTCATGCATTGCTGGAGGGAATGTAAAATGGTACAGCCTCTTTGGAAAAGAGTTTGGCAGTTCTTCAAACATTAAACAGAGTTAGCATATGACCCTGCTGGCATATATCACTCCTGGGATAAGACCAAGAGAATTGAAAACATATGTCCACATAAAAACTTGTACACAAATATTCATAGTAGCGTTGTTCATGATAGATGGAAACAATCCAAATGTCCATCAACTAGTAAGTAGATAAATAAAATGTAGTATATTTATTTAATGGAATATTACTCAGCCAGAAAAGCAAATGAAGTCCTGAAGCACACTACAATATGATGAACCTTGGAAACATTATCTTATGTGAAAAAAGTCAGTAATAAAAGAGGATATATTACACAATTCCATTGATGTCAGATGTCCAGAACAGACAAATCTATATAGACAGAAGATAAAATAGTGGTTGCTTAGGACAAAGGTATTGGGGGGAAATAGGAAGTGCCTGCTAATGGAGATATATGTATGTATGTATCTATCTATATATATATATATAATTTTTGCTTTTTTTCTCACTTCTAACTTTATAGATTCATTGAAATAATTGGGAATCTGTGTTTCAGATTATTAGTCATCTTTTTCTTACAAAATGTCTCATCCATTTATAAAATCCTTTTTTTATATATATAAAATCCTTTTTATATGTTGCATTATACTTCAAAACATATCATCAACAATTATGTAGATTTAACATTAAAATAACTTACAAGTTTTCTTTATCACAACTATTTTTTTAGATGGTATGTCTTCTCCTAATTTGAGCTTTATTTTCTTTCTTTCTTTTTTTTTTTTTTTTAAAGATTTTATTTATTTCTTTGACAGAGATCACAAGTAGGCAGAGAGAGAGTAGGAAGCAGGCTCCCTGCTGAGCAGAGAGTCCGATGGGGGGCTCAATTCCAGGACCCTGGGATCATGACCTGAGCTGAACACAGAGGCTTTAACCCACTGAGTCACCCAGGCGCCCCTTGAGCTTTATTTTCTAATTTTTGTTTTGTTTTTAAAGATTTTATTCATCAATTTATTTTAGAGTGGGAAGAGGGGCAGAGGGAGAGGGAGGAGAGAGAATCTCAGGCAGACTCCCTTCTGATCCTGGAGCCTAAGGGCTCAATCTCACAACACTGAGACCATGACTTGAACCAAAACCAAGATTTAGACACTTAACTGACTGAGCCACCCCGGTGCCCCTATTCTCTAATTTTTTTTTTTTAAGATTTTGTTTATTTATTTGACAGAGAGAGACACAGTGAGAGAGGGAACACAAGCAGAAGGAGTGGGAGAGGGAGAAGTTGGCTTTCTTCCTAACAGGGAGCCTGATGCAGGGTTCAATCCCAGAACTCTGGGTCATGACCTGAACCAAAGGCAGTTGTTTAAAGACTGGGCCACCCAGGTGCCCCATCTGTTTTCTAATTTTTAAAGAACAAAATGTTTAGAACCAGAAGACGGGTAGGGTAAACTTTCTGAGAGTTTCCTTGTCTGGTTATGGGCATTTTAAAGGCTTTTGCTAAAGCCCTAATTTTAAAGGTTATTGCCAACTGCTTTCCAGAAAAGTTGTGCCGATGTAACTTCCATGTTTATTTTGTGTGTCAATTTCTCCATGTTCTCTTTCTTCTACTGAATATTCTCATCCTATTTAGTACCTAATAATGCATGTCATATTTGAAACCTAATACCTCATTAACATTTTAATTTGCATTCTTTATTAATGAGTTTAAATTTTTAAATATAATTATCAAACACTTTTTTTCTCTCTGTATTACCAGATTATGTAATTTGCCTATTTTTCTATTGAGGTATTTATTTATTTTACTGCTTTGTGAATTCTCTTTATATATTAAGGATATTATCACATATATTACAAATAATTTATCCGGTTGATACTTCACAAGGTTTATTCAAGCTATTTTCTGGTTGATACACGAACACTAATTGGGATTTCATTAGTGAAACAGTTAAGGGCTTGGACTCTGGATTCAAATCCCAGCTCAGCCATTTGTTCAGTGTGTAAAATCTTGGGAAATTCCTCAATCTCTGTTAACTTCTGACAATGATACAAAGTAATAGTGCTAACTTCAGAGGATTGTTGAGAAGATTAAAGGACTTAAAAGGCTTAGCATAATACCTGTCATAATTTAGTATACGTTCATTCAATCATTTCTGGCTATTACTATTTGTGTTCGTTTTATCAGATGAGCTAAACAGAGATAAAGAGAATGATGTGGAATGAATGAGTGTATGAGTTACATTTGCTGCTCTGTCCGGCTTCTTCCCATTAACCTTTCCCCGGGTGAAACTTGCTGAAAACCTTTTCACAGTGTAGCCTTTGAGTCCTACCATCAGAAATACTGCCAGTGGACTTAACCTCCCTTTTATCAGGTAGCACGTTTGACAGGCAATCTCATTCTTATTTTGTTTCAACAACTTGGGAATCTGTTGGGTACTTATTATGTAGGTTTTCAAATAAATAAAGCTCACCAAAATAGTGTACTGTTTTCAGGTACAGTGGATACTTCATTATGTGTATTTTTCAAATAAATAAAACTCACCCAAATAGTGTACTCTTTTCAGATACAGTGGATACTTCATTAAGTCTGTTTTCCCTACTTCCATCATAATGACAGTTGTACAGGTAAAAGATGTATTGAGTGAACAAAAAGGTGTTCCTATCTCTGAATATGCTATGGAGACTGACTTTCTTTCTTTCTTTCTTTCTTTCTTTCTTTCTTTCTTTCTTTCTTTCTTTCTATTTCTTTTTATTGTGACATTGTCTTCTCTCAAATGCTAGGAGGAATAGGAATGTGAGATTTCCATGGGGGAGTCTTTTTATAAGTTTTCTTTTTATATCAGTTTTACATATCTATATATTCTGTGGTTGAATAAAGTATGTCCTTTCTGTGGTTACTGGTGCAACCTTTGTGCATACACTACCCATTATATTCAGATCTCCTTCTGAAAATCCCATCTGTACAAATGAATGCAGTCTGTACTCTTTCACCTTTGAAAAATTTATAATGATCACCCTATCTTCTTTACCATGAGAATGAAAAATGCTTAAATTCTCACAAAATTCCTTTTACAAACTGCTTCTAGTTTTCAGATATTCAATCATACATGCCTTTTAGAAAGACAAAGAAAAACTTATTGAACTTCTTGATGGAAGGGAAGAAAGAAAAATAGTTGATTTGCTACTCTAATTGATTGATGAAATCATTGTAAATGAGATTATTTATAGTATATGATTACATATTTATATTTAGCATATACTAGAAATATATGTAATATACATTAGATATATACATATATAAAACAGGAAGTGATTTGTCATGATTTAGTTTTATAAGAACAGAAAAATGAATATTAAAGCTCATATGGTCTAATGTTCTTAGTTTACAAATGATACAAGCTTAGAAAGGTGACAACACATGGATTGCCCAAGACCTTATGTGGGAGAAGTATTCTAGTCAAGTATTCAGGGTTGTTTATTGATACCATTACTGTAGTAATATTTTCACTCAATTTTAAACCCTTTTTATTTTATTTAATTTTATTTTTTTACCTGCAATATGCTATATGCATTCCTATCTCAGAGTCCCAGTAGAAGAATAAGTGATTATTTTACCTTTACCTGTGCCCTTCACTCTGCCTATGGTGGGCTTTGGAATCGTGTGCCATGTTCAAAGGTTTCCAAATCACCCAAGATCATCATAATTAACTGAATAGGCTTAATAGTTGGCACTGAAAATGACGTTTCAATGGCAGTGCCTTTTCATTAAACATGTTAGAAGTATAGCTTGCTCTATTTAATTGCATTGATCATGTACCCCTGCATAATACTAACTGTCTTTCCCCATTCCTTGGGAGGTATTCAGTGCTGGTTCTGGTTAAGTAGCATTGGATATTTCCCCATATGCTAACAGTGCCTCTTTAAAAGGCTAAAATGCCGTCTTTCTTACCTTCCAATCAAGGCACATTTGCTCAAATATTGGATGGTCCCCTCCCCCCTCTTCCTTCTTTCCTCCCTTCCTTCCTTCCTTCATTGTTTTAAATACCAACCAACACTTGTTCTGATGGGTTGAACACTGAATATATATGATGCACCATAGACTCAGGCCCTGCCTTAATTGAGAGTTTTTTGGGCAGATTTTTTTCATACTTCAGTGTCAATCATCGAAGTATGATTGACAAATAAAATACTAAAATATTTAAAGTGTACATTGTCATGAATTGATATATGTATACATTGTGGAAATATCCCCCCATTGAGTTAACATAGCCACTCACCTCACATGTTTTTACCTTTTTTTTTTAGTGAGAATACTTAAGTTCTATTGTTTGAGCAAATTTCCATGATAAAATAAATAGTATCAAATACGTTGATACAAACGTGTTATCCATTAGGTCCTCAGACCTTATTTATCTTACAGTTTGAATGAGTTTTTAATTACACAGAGGAGGTATGAGGTTTTTGGAACTAGCATATCTGAACATGTCACCCCTCTGCCCAGAGATTTTCTGATGCCTTTGCATTGGCTACAGGATGAAATTTCTCTCCTTTTGCATGGCATGGAGGGGGTTTCATGACCTGGACCTTTCCTGTCCAAGTTCAAGGCATACTTGTATAAGCAGCCAAGGAAAACCTCTGACTTTCAGCTAAAACCTGGAGGATGAGTAGGAGAGAGGGGTACAGGCAAGAGTGTGGGTTGGGTGAGAATAGCCCCAAGCACTGGAATGAAACTAAGTTCAGGTCTTGAGGCAAAAGAGAATGTAGCAAAACCCCTGTTGGCTTTTTTACCCTGGATTCCTCATCTGACCCATAGGCCACAGAAAATTATTTGAATATTTATTTTCTCAGTTTTCCCAAGGATGATCCATAACAAGTGTGATTTTAGATGCCGAGAAGAAAAGTTAGTTACCTACACGGGATGCCTTAGGCTAGGTCTTACATCGGGTCTTTCAAGCTTGGTTTTCTCTGGGAACTCTGGTTGAGGAAGGCTGTGCATGTGGATATCACCGATGACAGGTCCTGAATCCATAGGGCTCTTCCCCAACTTGGAGATTATCTCATTATCACATTTCGTCGGCAGTGTGTTTGTAATCCCAGAAATTCTGTGACTGGTGCCCGATGACTGTAAGCATTATGTTTTTGCAAACTCAAGTGCCTGAAGCCATAGCCATGCTCTGTCTGCCCTTCAGTGGTCTCCTTGTGCTTGGCCTGGGAGGACTTCCAACCCTCTTACCTCTACTTCTCAGCCTTGCAAAAATGATGTCTTTCGGTTGCCTCAACACACTGGGTAGGTCACACTATTTCTGATGGCCCTGGCACTAGAGAATTTGGGTCTGAAGGAGGAGAAATATCCCTACACCCATGAAACAGAATCCCCCCCCCCTTTTTTTTTTAAATTTCTTTTCAGTGTAACAGTAGTCATTGTTTTTGTACCATACCTTGTGCTCCATGCAATATGTGCCCTCCCCAATACCCATCCCCTGGTTCCCCCAACCTCCCACCCCTCATCCCTTCAAAACCCTCAGGTTGTTTTTCAATGTCCATAGTCTCTCATGGTTCGCCTCCCCCTCAGAATCCCCTTCTGAGTGGCAGCAATCTTCTTTTAAATCCCATCTGTATTCAGAGCATGTCTAGGGCCATAAAATACCTAGGCATTGGAAGCTTCCTATCCAATGACCAATTCAGCCCCTGTAGATAATACCTCTTAAAATAGGCCCTATATCTAGACCCTCTGTCAGGACTGCACCAGGGGTGAATGCCATAGCATATGGCCTAAGAAAACAAGATGAATGTTGAGCAAAATTTTTCTGAGCTTTTCCTGTATTGAGTCCCCTTTCCTCTGTGATACCTGTTTATTGTGAAATTGTTGGCTGTCCCTCTGCTACCTACCTGTCATTGATTTTCTAAATTATCTAAATCTTTTATCAATTATTTTTCTAAAATGTAAGTCTGATCCCATCACTCCTCTGCCCAGTGTTTTTCAGAGACTTCCCATTGACTATGAGATGAAATCCCTCTCTCTTTGTAAGTGGCAAGGAAGGACTCTCATGACCTAGATCCTGTTCTTTGTTCCAGTTTAGTTCTTCCTCTCCCTACCTCACCCCTAGCATTTTACAGTGTGTAAAACCTAAACTGATTCCGCAAAGCAGAACTGTGCTATTATGGCTATTTCTGCACCTTTGCACACACAGTCAGCTCCCTTGAAATAGACATTTTTTTCTTTCCTGTTAAGATATATGGAAGCTCTTTCTACTAGACCTACGTGCCTCTTACAAGTCAATTATTATATTATGCTAACTTGCCAGTCTCCATTCTCTTTATAACGTTTTGGGGGTGAGTATGTATCTTTCTGTGCTGTTTTAGCCTCAGCTCTAGTAGAGTATTATACACACCCACTCACTAAATATTTACTGCTTTAAGAACAGTAGAAACAGAGCTAAACAGACAGGCAGGGCTCCTCCTTGTAAGGAGTTTACATTCTAATATGTAGAAGTGTGTGGCACTAAGTAAGTAAACAAACATGATGATATCTCCTAAGAGGTGTAGAGGAAATAGGAAGCATCAGGTGATAGGGAAGGGTGGTGGTGGTGGTAGCAGGAAGCTCTAATTTAGATAGGGATTTCTGGAAAAGCCTCACCAAGGACATGGTATTCGAGCTAAAGTCTGAAGTATGAGAATCTAAACAAAGAGTTTGGAGCAATGATGCAAGCAGAGAAGGCAAATGCAGTGGACCCTGATATAGCAATGAACCTGACAGGTAGAGGAATGGGAAGAAGACTAGTGTGAGGACGCCTGGGTGGCTCAGTCGGTTAAGCATCTGCCTTTGGCTCAGGTCATGATCCCAGAATCCTGGGATGGAGCCCCCACATCGGGCTCCCTGCTCGGTGGGGAGCCTGCTTCCCCCTCTGCCTGCAGATTGTGCTCTCTGACAAATAAATCAATATAATCTTTAAAAAAAAAAAAAAAAGACTATCATGGGTGGAGCACAAGGGGAGAGTGTTTAGAGATGTGTTTCGAGAGGTAGGGAGGATTTGGATTTTTTTTTTTTGATTAACATATAATGTATCATTTTTTTAACATTTAATGTATATTTTTTTTGATTAACATATAATGTATCATTTGCCTTAGGGGTACAGGTCTGTGAATCATCAGGCTTATGCATTTCACAGCACTCACTGTTTGTTGAATTAAATGTGTGATCTAATTATGCACATATTGGTTGTCCTCATTCTGCTGCATAGCCTTGGGCTCCACTTCTCCCCAGCTGTGTTCCCACTGGACCTGATCCCATGGCAATAAGAGCAGGAGTGTTAGACATTTCCCTAGTTTTATTGGTAGAATTTCACCAGATTTGGAAATATTAAGGGCATCAACTTGTTTTCAGTGTTGGTTCTAAGCAGGCGTTTGACAGGAGCCATGTCGTAACAGACTCAGGATGATGTGAGTGATGGTTGCCGAGGAACTTAGACTAAGTATACTTCATGGAGATCTCTAGGTAACACCCAGGATGGAACTCCTTCCCTTTGCACCTGGCTTTGGTCTTCATCTGAACCAGTGACCTAAAAAAGAAAAGAAAAGCTCCATGTCCAGGGACCAGTTCACTCCCTACACCAGCAGAACGTTAAGGCAGAACCCAGTGCAAAGACCACAAGTGAACTCTAGAAATGTGACTACATTTTTCCAAGATGGTAATTGGATTAATATATATATGTATGTATGTATATATATATATATACACACATCTATATATATATGAGTCCTGAAGGATGTAACTTCTGATTTGAAGAATCTAAAAGGCTTCAGGAAAAGAGTGGAGTGGACTACACATTCTTCTTCCAGCTGCTGCTGTTCACAACAATTTTGACTGTTAAAATGCATTGCACATTCTCTTGTCCTTTTAATGTAAATATTTACTGTTTGAAGTGGACTATAGAATTAAACCAAAATAGAAGGATGCAGGCTGATACCTCAGAGGTGAAACTAAGCACTGGACCAAATTAAACAGAAGTAATTTGCAATCTAAGTCATAGTTAGGTATTGAGCATTAGGCTCTGTTTGTCCCCAGAAAGAGGAAACAGAGGCTTTCCTTGTTTGCTTCATTTTTTACAACCTGTTACTAGAAGGGAATTTCATACAGAACAGGCAAAATTTTGAATTAGAATTAAATTAGAAAAAAAAAAAGGAACATGTTGTAAAGTAAGGCTGGCCTTCTTGATGTTGATTTCCTTTGATGCTTAAACAGTGTTTGAAGTTAAAAAAAACAATGCCCTCTCTAGTTTTTGTTGTTGTTGATCTCCCCAGGAATAGTGTGACTTCTTTCCTTCTCTTTACATTGGCATCTGGCCCATGCCTTTACCTTTAACTTTAATAACTTCTTTCAAATTGTATTAACTTTGAAGCCTCAGAGCCTCCAAAACGACCGACATTTGAATCCTGGGTCGACTTGATCTTTTTAAAAATTTTAATATGGATATGAAATTTTGCTTAAAACCCCAGTAGTTAAAAATGTGGCATCCTACAGAATGTCCCACCATATAAAAAATTCTGGTGTCCTTGAAGTTACTTTTACCCTGAAAGGGAAAAATTACAAATGAATAGAGGTTCAAGTCAGTCCAATTTCCTGTTTTGCTTAAAATTTTCCTGAACAATACATAAATTTATCAAACTCCTTTCCTGGTGACAATACTTCATTAGATTACTTTAGTGAGTATTGGGGAGATTTTAATCTTATGAGTCATAAAATTCTTTTATTCCCCAGGGAATTTCCTGTGTCTGCCTGGAATTTCTTGTCTTTGTAGTTTTAGCTGGACTCCTTGAAGCAGTTACTCTCTAAATGACTGTGCTCTTGAGGTCTGTGTGTAATACCTGGGGAGCCGGGTCACAGATTGTCTCCTGCTTCTCCACAAAATTGAAAAATCAATCCCTTTCATTGCCTTAGCCTTAGTAACTGTATTCAGACATTTTCTTCAAATGTTTAACCTCTTCCTTTCATGAGGAAGATGTTTTCACTTGCTGCTTTTGCAGTTCCCAACACTAATCTTTTTGTGCCCCCTTAAGCCTGCTTTTGTCTGTTTCTGTGAAAACACCCCAGTGACTCCACGTTTGTGGGTTACTTGCCTGTTGCATTAGGTTTCACTCACTTGGTGTAAGAAGAAGAAATAGGGTTACAAATCTATTGGGTCCTTTAGCAATTGATGAGAAATGCCGTTGGATATCTTCTTTCTTCTTCCTTTCCTTTCCTACCCTCTCCTCCCCC
>NC_081562.1:51012959-51085425 GCF_022355385.1 Mustela nigripes | reverse complement strand
GGCGAAGTCACTCCCCTTCCGTCCTGCCCTTCCCCTCCCTCCCCTCCCCTCCCCCCCCCCCCTTTCCTTTCTCCCCCTCCCCTCCCCTCCCCTCCCCTTCCTTCCCCTCTCCCTTCCCCTCTCCTTCCCTTCCCCTCCTCCCTCCCCTCCCCTCCCTTCCCTTTCCTTTCCTTCTTCCTTTGTTCTCTCCTTCCTTCCTTCCTTCTTGCTTTTGTTCCTTCCTTCCTCCCTTCAGCTCTTTTTGAAGAAGGTGAAAGTCAGGTTATGGTGGAAAGGCAGAGCCTTGTGTGTTCTCATCTGAAAGATCCAGGACAATGAAGACCATACTTTTTGATATGTGAGTTTCAGAAATTCTTGGTGATTATTGTTAACCCAAACTTTGCTTATGTGAGAAGCTTCGTCTGCACGTGCATGTCTCTGTGTGTTTGGAAAGATAATGTCAAACTGTGTTCTGATAATAAATGGCAGCTGAGCATGCACAGAGACAACTGACGTCTGAGTCTGGATATGCTATTTGGCAAGATTCATCTAACAAGGGACACACAAAAAATGTAAGTCTGGTAGAACATCAACACTAACAAATTATTCAGAATTTGATTACTAGAAAACCTTCTACTAGATTTCAGTATGTATGGTGTGTTTAAGGACAAATCTAGAATTTTATCTGAAAGCTAGGTACTTATATGATCCTTTTTTTATGGCTGCTTTCTCCTTTTTCAGCACAGGAATTTTTAAAAATTTGAAATAAGTAAAGGAAGGGATTCTATTTATAAATAGTAAAAGAATATATGTCCCAGGTTAGAGTTTTACTTGGTTGATTAGTATATCATTTATTTTTAGAGTAGAGAAAAATCAATGCAATAATTACTTGCTATTTATATATACAGAAAATATAAGTCCTTGGAATGTAGCATACATTATCATTGCATAATCTATATCCATATGCTGTTTATAACAAGCTGAAATGTTAGACCCATGAGAAAAGAACCAGATTCTGGCACAGGACTGTTTTGTGGTAAAGAAAGATGAATGGATTCCAAAATTTAAAAAATCCTCTTAAAGCTTGATGGTTCCACAGTAAAACAAGAGAGCTGAAATGGAGTTTGTAGATATATATGTTAGCATCAGCTGACACTTAAAACAGTTAATTTCCTTCTTCATCTGTATTCTCCTCCAGCTCTTCTGATCCTGGTTTGAGTAAATGAACTGGCTTACCTTCTGAGCAGGTGAAGGCAGGAACGAAGATTTCTGACGATGTAACCTCTCCTCAGCCTCTTCCTTCACCCCCTTATGTAGTCCTTCTTTAACAGTCCTTTTTCCTAGCAGGGGCAGATCTGTATCCGTCAGTGATGCAGGGGTTGGAGCCTTTTGGCTTAACTGTTGTGAGAATGTTTCTTGTGATACCAGGGCCCCAGGTTTGATTGCTAGTGTGAGTATTTTCATGCAGTGAGAAGGTGTTAGTCTATACGTATATTGCTCCAAACACCATTTCTTATATAAAATCGAGATAAGGAGATATGTGCATATGAAATGATTCATTAAAAACATATTTCGAGCTCATTAGAATGGCTGTTATTTAAAATAAAATAATGAGTGTTGGAGAGGATGTGAAGAAATTAGAAATTACTGGTGAGAATGTAAAATGGTATAAAGCTGGTATAGAAAACTGTATGGCAGTTCTTCAAAAAATTAAACATAGCAAGTCCACTTTTAGGTATGTGCTCAAAAGAATTGAACGCAGGTACTTGAACAGATATTTGTATACAAGTGTTCACAGCAGTGATACTCGTGGTAGACAAAAGGTAGAGACAAATCAAACATCCACTGAAGGATGAATGGATAAACAAAATGTCCAGGGACCTAAAATGGAATATTATTCAGCCTTAAAAAGGAATGAAATTCTGATATATGCCACAACATGGATGAATCTGGAAAACATTATGCTATGTGAAATAAGCCAGGCACAAAAGAACAAATATTGTATGATTCCATTTATATGAGGTACCTAGAGTAGTCAAATTCATAAAGACTTTGAGTCATAAGGATGGAAGTAGAATGGTAGTTACTAGGGACTGGGAGCGGGTGGAGTGGGGAGTTACTATCTAATGGATACAAAGTTTCAGTTTGGGAAGATGAAAAAATTCTGGGAGATGGAGAGTGGTGATGGTTGCCAGCAGTATGACTGTACCTAGCGCCACTGAACTGTATACCTAAGAATGATTAAAATGGCGAATTTTATGTTATATTTATTTTACCATTATATGGGAAAAACTGTGCTTGGCTGTGTGTCTACTCTATTCTCAAGACTCTGCTTACAATCTTACTTCACTTCAGATATGTGGATTTTCCATATATCAAGCAATTCTGTGACACCATCTGGATGTCTTACAATTTGACTCAATTCTAACATTGTCTGCCTGAAGATAATGTCACATCCCATATATTGGTGAAAGGCTCAGACCCCCAAGACTCACCCCACCTCTCCTTCAGATGTCAAATACAAGGCCAAGTTAATGGTTACTTATGATGCTGATGGACCTATGGCTATAAATTGAAGGTTCTCATGACCCCCTCTTCAGGTTCAATTAATTTGCTAGAGTGGCCCACAGAACTCAGGAAAAAGTTTTCTTATGAGATGATCATTTTGCTATAAAGGATATAACTCAGGGAGAGCCAGATGGAGGACATGCATAGGGCATTTATATGTAAAGTTAGTGCCGAGCTTCCATGCCCTCAATGGGAACCCTACTCTCCTAGCATTTCCACATATTCATCAACCTGGAAGCTCTGTGAACCCATCCTTTTGGGGTTTTAATGGAGATTGAACTCAGTCTCCCAGAGCACTCCCCCAAGGAAATTGGGGAATTCCAACACTTTAATCACATGGCTAATTCCTGGGGCAACCAGCCCCCATCCTTAGGTCACCTAAGGGCTTTCCAAAAGTCATCTCATTAACATAAACTCAAGTGTGGTTGAAAGGGGCTTGTTTTGAATAACAAAATACACCTTTGTCCCGCTAATCACTTAGGAAGTTCCAGAGGTTTTAGAAGTCTGTGCCAAGAAGGAGGCAAAGACCAAATGTGTATTTCTTATTACAAATGGAATTATCTGTTTACCCCCCTTTTCTTCAAACTTGGATCCCTTTGTTTGCCTTGCTTCTATCAGAGATCTTGTCAGAACAGGAGTGCAGACAAAATATGTATTTATTTCTTATAAATCACAATATCACCATATATAAATATATATTATCTAATATTATTTACATTTGCTTATATTGAATAGTAGTTATTTTTAAAAGTCCTATCTAAGAATTTTTTCAAATCGTCATAAACAGAGATTAAACAAGAAAAAGTTAGACTTTGAACTATACTGGCAAGGCTTTCAACAGATGCAGTTTCTTTGTATGTCATTAATACACTTGAATTTTAAAATATATTTGAAAAATGGAAGTTTTAATCCATTCTAAAACTATAAATACTGCATAAGTCTACAGATCCACTAGAGAAAAAGTCAAAGAGAAAATGGAAATCATATGACATATAAAATCAGAAAAAAGGATGACAGATTTTGAGATAGAGTATATTTGTTTTTATTTAAATGTAAAGGGGATAAACTTTCCTTTTAAGAGACAAAAATCCTCAAGATTAGTTTAAAGACTCCAACTTTCCAAAAAGTGTGCTCTATCTAAAAGGGAAGCTCAAAGCAAAATGGCACAGAAAAAGTTAAAATGTTAAAAATAGAAAGATGACAAAGATATAACAAACTAAATGAAAGGAGTCACATTTTACTATTAAAATGAAATTAAAGGCAAGCAACACCAAACATTTCTAAAAGAGGTTTTATTTTTTTAATTTTTTTAAAGATTTTATTTATTTATTTGATAGAGAAAGATCACAAGTAGGCAAAGAGGCAGGCAGAGAGAGAGGAGGAAGCAAGCTCCCTGCTGAGTAGAGAGCCTGATGTGGGACTCGATGCCAGGACCCACAGATCATGACCTGAGCCGAAGGCAGAGGCTTTAACCCACTGAGCCACCCAGGCACCCCTAAAAGAGGTTTAAAAAAAAAAATTGGCTAAGGCTGCAATCCATGATGAATATGTAATGATCTTGAAACTTTATATGCCAATAATGTAACCTCAAAATATACATAAAAAAAAGTTAGAGATAGAAGAAATTAAAATGCAAGTGTAGCATCAACATCTCTTGATGCTTGATCAAATTGGGAAAAATAAAACATGGGGCTCTGGCTACATAATTCACGTTGTTGCTGAAGTAGATATATATCAACTTAGGATAACATTAAGATATGACCAACTTATTTGCAAGTATCGAAAGAAAAGTTATGAAAATATGAAAGCCTTAGAGTATAAATGACTAATCAGTTCAAACAACTGTACAAATCATAATCTGAGTAAAATATAGGAAAGCAGAAATAAAACATAAGGAAGCAAAAATCCCAACAACTTTTTAGACATAGTTGAATGACCTTTGAATGAAATAAGCAAGCAGAACTACAATTATACAACGTTTTTTTCTTGTGGGCAACTGATTTTTCTGCCTAGAGGCTTTATATATTGAATGTTAAATAATTTCCCCAGTATAATTCTGTTTTGATGGCCTGTATTAATTTTTTTTAAATCTTTTTAAAAAATTCTGTATTTGTCAGAGAGAGAGAGCACAAGCAGGGTGAGCTGCAGGCAGGGCAGACAGAGGGAGAAGCAGGCTCCCCATGGAGCAAAGAGCTTGATGTGGAGCTCAATCCCAGGAACCCAGGATCATGACCTGAGCCAAAGGCAGATACCTAACCAACTGAACCACCCAAGTTTCTCTTTTTATTTTTTTTAAAACATTCACTTAATTTATTTATTTGAGAGAGAGAGAGAGAGAGCACAAGTAGGGGCGGGGCAAAGGAAGAGAGGGAGAGAGAATCTCAAGTAGACTGAGTGCAGAGCCTGACACGGGACTTGGTCTCATGACTCTGAGATCATGACCTGAGTTGAAATCAAGAGTCTGGTGCTAAACTGACTCACTCAGGCCCCTGTATTAATTTTTGCTGAAACATCTTGAATCCCTATGGTATTTAGCGACAACACTAGGAACTTGGAAGACTAGTCCCTTGGTGCCCACACTCTGCACAGCCACCGGCTGCTCCAAAGCCTTAGTGTTGTTCCCATAGAAGCACGAGGCCTGAGCCAGGGTGTTGCCAAAGGCAAACAGGATCGTCCTGGCCTGCAGCTGATCTGGTTGAAAGCGGTGCAGTCATAAATTGGCCATCTCCAGGAAATATAGGGTGTAGGGCTAGGGGTAAGGATAACACTTCTGGAATCCTATGTTATCTTCTACATCATAAACATTGGATTGCTGAAGATCAGTAGTGGGAGATACGGGATAGAAGGTCTCAAGAACATGATTCGTAGTAGCTTCAACCTCCTCTCTGAAGGTGATGGTGGGCAGTGGATCCTTGGTGTTCAGTTGGGCTCTGCTGGAACCATGGACCTGAAGAAAGAAAAGATTCTGGATTCCAGGTGGTGGATAATGTATAGTTTTTAGCATAGATCTGCCTGGCCAGAGAGGGATGCTATTAGCTAATAGATTTAGCTTTTCATTTTAGAAAACATTCACTCTGTTTTAACTGGGAAAATGTTAGTCTTTTATTCATTTTGCTTTCTGTTTTAGGGTTTCCTTCTTTTGTTGTTTGCTCTCCAAATATACATACATGGTTGCTTTCATTTGTCTATTTTCTTCCATATCCACTTATCTTGAGCTGTTTCTTCTTGTCAGAGATTCCATTTTCTTGTCAGTTCTGCTCTTTGATATTTCTAATGAAGTTCCTATTTCTGGAATAATGGGGATTTTTAATTTTTTCCTTGACTCTCCTAATGATTTTTCATTTCCATCTGTTGTCCCGTTATCTCCTTTTAAAATAACTCGTGGAGTTTATATTTTCTTAAATTTATTTGAGAGTTACTAACTATTTGTGGTTTAATTTCTTTCTCTGTTCTCTGGGATAAAACTTCCAAGAAAAACAAAACAAAACAGAAAACAAAACCCCAAAACCGAACATTGTTTGTGTTTTGAGTACTTAGACTTCTTTCACTGGAGAATTTTTTCCTTTCTTCTTTAGCTTACTCATTTATGAAGGGCAGTTCTAAAGTTTTTGTCCAAAAATGATGGTAGGTGTCTTCTCCTTGAGTCTCTTCCCCGTTTTCCTGGGCTTGGCTGTAGTTTGCCTTCACACAGGGGCACGAGGAGCATGAACTATTAACCCATTAGTGACTTAGGAGAATTGGAGGAGGAGCAGTGCTGGGTCCTCTGTTTGTTTGGTCTTCTCCATGCTGACTCTGGGAACACCCTTCCGGGTTTGAACTGTTCTCCCACTTCAGAGTGGACATTTTGGGTGCTCTGATACAGAGGCCCCAAAGGCCTGGAATGATATATTTAAAGTGGTCCATTGTTTTTTATGTTTGGGTGGAGGGATTCCCTCTTATTCATGGTCTCTCCTGCCCTTGTTTGTCAGCAAAGACAATTAACATCCTCCAAATCATCCTCCAACTGCCACTTCCCCTCACCAGAAATGTTTAATATCAAATTTCAGTAATTGTCCTGAAGTCCGAGTTTTCTTTAGCCGTCCTGTGCAGAACGAGACTCTGGCTGCCTGCTTCCACTCTCCCACAGTGGCCCATATACCTGGGCACTGTCCCTGGGCTGCCTGGGTTGTTTCTGAATTTTTGTTTCACAGATAGCACTTCTCAAAGGTTGTTGTTTGATGTTGATAATGTTCCTAGGTTTCAGGACCGAAAAAATATTCTTGGCTTTTTCAAAAACTGATTTCATTTGAAATCTTCAGGTTTGCAATTAGGCTACGTCCCTTCGCAGAGTCTGCTTCTTGGCTTTTGCTTTTGCTGCTCTCTGTTACTCTCTGCTACATACAAAGCAGCCCAATGACAGATGACCCACTTGACTTGTAACTGTCCTGCTGCCTAACTAGATGCAGCCTCTCGGCTTCCCAGTTGCCCTACCTGCTGGGAGAAGCTTGATCTTGTCCCCAGATTCTTTTCAAAGACTGGCATATTCTTTTGAACAGCTTTAGTAATGGAGACTCTTTGCTCTTGAGGTACTCACTTTTCAAAGTATGCTCAAATTACCATCGTCACTTATGTAGAATCTTCCTCGGTTTAAAGGCTACTTATTCACAGCTTGTGTGGTATCTACCCTCCCTCCCTTCCTTCCTTCCTTCCTTCCTTCCTTCCTTCCTTCCTCCCTTTGTTTCTTTTGCAAATGGATTTTTATTGTTTACTTTGTACCTAGACCTGTGAGCTGGATCTACACAACCATGTCATCATCTGGCTTCAAGCTCTTGGCTCTATCACCTCACTTTGGTCCTACTTCTTTGCAGTTGGGATTTCTACTGCGATCTTTTTATCCTGACTCTGGTATCTCCTCTAGGATTTGGCTTCAATCCACTTTTCTGACTCTGTTCTAGTATATCCTTTAGAGCACCCAGTATGCAGATAGCTTAATATCTAGTCGGGAAGATAAGGTTAACATATAATAAAAGAACAGATAGTAATTTAAAGTGTCATTGAGTAAGTTCTAGGTTGTATAATAGAGTCGGTAGGGTCATTGACAATCAGAAGTAGTGGGGAAAAGTTATGAAAAGCTTCCAGGAACATTTGGGATTTTGCAAGGTATTATTAATGAATGGTTGAGATTTGGAGAAGGCAAAATTCCAGTCAAATCAAAGAGCATGAAAGAACATGAGAGTGAACTTGAGTATATTGATGCAACTATAAAGATACTCCTTAGCATACTCCCATCTTCTTTTCATAAAGAAGATAGGAAATAGGGGGCTACTAAAGTTTTTTTCTTCCCCAAAAGGTTTTGTGGTTTTTTTTTCCTATCTGAAAGCTACCACACTATAAATTCCTTACATTTGTATGTTGATTGTCTATTTAAAAAGTACTCTTATGTATCATTTGATACATAAATTGGGAATTTCAAGATTATTTTGAGTTTATTCGTTAACTTTCTTACTGCCAGACTACATAATCTAACTTAACTAGTTTATTTAACCATTTGTATAAGCCTTTTCTTTTTTCTTTCTTTCTTTCTTTTTTTTTTTAAGATTTTATTTATTTATTTGACAGACAGAAATCACAAGCAGGCAGAGAGGCAGGTAGAGAGAGAGAGGAGGAAGCAGGCTCCCTGCCAAGCAGGGAGCCCGACGCAGGGCTCCATCCTAGGACTCTGGGATCATGACCTGAGCCAAAGACAGAGGCTTTAACTCACTGAGCCACCCAGGCGCCCCATGTATAAGCCTTTTCTTTTAACCCTTTTATTGTATTTGTGATTGTCTTCTGAATCTCTTCCATGTTTTCACGTATCTCTCTTGATGTTTAACTCAGACTTGGTCATAATACTTCATCATAGTTACAGCTTGAGCAGTATTGATTTTGAATAAAGAATGGCACATCATGTTTCTCAAAATCCGTGCATCTGTTTATTCATGCTAGAATAGTGTTACACTACAGTGATCACCCAGGGTCAGGTTGTCATGTTTTCTAAGAAGCACTTTGAAAGATTTTGATAACAGTTTGTGAAAGTTTCTCACAAGTGTTGATGGACTTCCAGGCACCATTCCTCCTTCCATGTAAGGTAAGGTCTGGACATTCATTTCTAATCAGAAAGGAATTTATCAAAGTCACAGTAAAAGATAAGTCAGACAAGTTAGTAACCCAAGGTCAGTGAATTCCTGAATTTTGGTATATGTATTTGGATTAATATTTTTCTAGAGGAGCTCCAGATATTTCATTCATTTTTCAATAATCTCCAGTAATCCCAGTAAATACTTTTTTAAAATTTCAAATTACAGAAGAAGAAACTGAGGTTCAGTGAGGTTGTTATTACTTGTCAGAGATTTCATAGATAGCAAATTGCAGAGCTAAGATTTGAACCTAGTTTTGTGTCTGTGTGTGTAAACTGAGCTTTAAATTCCATGCTTTTCCTCTTAATACATACTACTTAGAAAAGTTGAGTAGTAAAAAATGGTTGTATTTTAGGAGAATTCATGATAGGAAAGCCAGGGAGGATTGAGAAGTTTCAAAATAGTGTCCATGAACTATTTAGGCATATGTTGGCTTTAGATCAGGAATCCTTAAACTGGGGCTTTGGATTGAATTTGGAGGATACATGAAGTTGGTTGAAAAAGAAATCCAAATGTACAAAACAACCACAGTAGTATTTGTGACTTTATCACCAATAGAAATCATAGATATTTTCATATCATATTACAGTTGTCATAGATATCTTAAAATAACATTTATACTCATAACAACTTTAAAATTATGTCAATTATTAGAGCCACCATTAAAACTTGTTAATAAAAGAGTCCATTTATTACTATGTCACAAATTTGTAGATTTTTTTCCCCCCAGTATTTTGATAACATTAATGATTGTTTTTTCTTTGTAATGCCATGTATTTTCTCTCATTCATTTAAAAACATCATTCTGCAGGGTCCATAAGCTTCACCAGATTTCCAGAAAGTCCATGGAACAAAAAATATTTAAGAACCCCTGCTTTGGGCATTACGTCATCATCATTTCATCATTTCCAAAGGTTTTTTTTTTTTTTTTTTTTTTTTTTTTTTAGTGTGTTGAACATAGCATATGCAGCTTAGGAATTCATACATATATAATATTACTTACTGAAATGGGAATTTATAAAAATCATTAATCATCTGATAGAATTTGGACTTTCTGGCTTTCAGGAAATGTTTGTAGCTTCTTACTGTATTTTATTTCTTTCATCATTAGTTACATTCTGTTGTAAACTATCTCAACCGGACAGCTCTCTGGGCTGCCACAGAGATGGTTTGGTGTAGTGTCTAAGAACGAAAACTTGGAGACTGGCCCTGTTCACATGTGAACTTCACCATTTAATTGTCCACAGGAAGTGACCTGTGAAAGATACATAATCTGTAAACCTTATTAGTCTCTCCACTTGTAAAATGGGGATAAATAGGGTTGCTGTGAGGTATATGTAAGAAAAGAATTGTAAACCAGTTAGCACAGCATCTGACAAATAATAATAACATTCACTGGAAGATGGACTTGTATATGGCTCGCTACCCTTATACTCTCCATTCTAGTCTCTCTGGATCTCATGAGCTACATATCGATGGGAATCTTGGCAGAGACAACTTAGGTAAAGCTTTTGGGCTTATGTACTGAGGGACTAGAAAGCAGTGTCATAGAGCATGATGGTGAGAGTTTTAATGTGGCAAATCATTGCAAGAGTTTGGGATTTATGGACTCTAGGAGTAAAGATTAACATAGCCACTAATAAATGTACCTGGCCTTCTTGCTCCCAAGAGGCTAAGAAGAAACTAAGTATCTAGGCTGAATCTGGCCCTCAGAGGAAATTTGGATACAAGGAAGCTTTCTCTTTCACAGATCCTCGACAACATCTGGCAGCTTCAGTGTCTGTATTTCTAATGTCTGCAGGACTACCAGCTTTTGGATTACATTGTTAATGAGCCCTGAGCCAAATGAACCAACAAAGAAAAATAACAACACATCTAAGGGAATCCAGCATTCAGACAGGATCAATCAAAACAAATAGTCACGTATCTGATGAAATAGAACTTCTAGTTAAACCAAACAAAGCCAACTGCGATGACACTGGTTGCCTAATGGAATTAGATTCATCCTTTTTTGTTCAGAGTAACTCCCTCCTCAGGTGAATAATAATTCACCTAAGCTAATCATAAAGCTCTATTTCCCTTGTCAGGGATTAGTTTCAGCTTAGACAGATGCCCCATCCCTGGTCAATTGCCTCCTAGGCAACATCTAATTAGAGGTTTCTGGTAAAAGTTCCCCTCACTAATAAAAAGAAACACACTAGTTGAAATGCTTCTATTTTCACTGGATGTTGTCCTGTCTGCCTGTGGTGTCTGGAATTGCTGCATCCATTTTGTGACCATGAGGAGAGGTATCACTGACATGGTGAGGAAGACAAAGGAGAACACATAGGCCTTTATGAGGTAGTTGTGCCATTTACTGGACCAACAGGGAACCACATAAACGTAGACATCTTGTTATGTAAGTTAATAATTTTCTTAATTTTTAAGCCACTTTAATTTGCATCATCTCTTCCTTGCAGTTGAAATATAGTGTCTGATACAATTAAAAGACTTCATGTCTAGCCTCTCCAAGAAGTGCAGACTTGAAAATATCATGATTTTGCAATTAAACAATTGACTAAGTGAATTGAAGGAGGCCACTGCTGACACCCCAATTGGAAGAAATATCTGAAAGCATATAGTAAAACACAGAGGTCTGTATCATGAATGAAAAATGAAAAGACTTGCAAAATTGCTCTGAGAGGCTTAACATATAAATAATAGATGTTAAATATTTTTTTCCTAATCTAAAGAAAGACTCAAGTCTGTGTAAGGGAAGAAAAATATATTTTCCTCTCCCCTTCTAAGCTCTCAACTGTAACAAAAGCTCCTGTAACAAAAGACAGATTAATAAGAGAAAAGCAAACAAATTTGTTTAATATGTTTTACATGAAACAAAAGCCTTCATAAGGAGATAAAGACCCAAAGAAGTGGTTGAATCTGAGTGTTTTCCTGCTAGGTTTGATGAAGCATGTAGACTCATGAAAAGATGTGATAGAATAAAAAAGGGTATGAGCTAAGCATTGTAAATTGGGGGAAATAGCAAGGCCTGTTTGTTCCAATTTCTTTTCAGTCCTTTCTGAGTCTTGGAGATAAGGATGTTCCTTTTTTCCAGGGCTTAGGAATAGCACCTCTCACATGAAGGTTTTATGACCTGCTTCAGGGGAAGGTCATGCCATTTCTCAAATTCCTTCAGGTTAAAATATTCTTTATGTCAAGCTGCTGTATTTGGGGGTGACATGTCCTGAACCCCAGTACCTGCAGCTAGAAAAGGTTCACCACATTCTACGTAGGATTAACAAGAAGGCAGAGGCACCTGAACCTAGCCTGATGATCTTCCTGCACTTCAAGGATAAAGGGAAAATTCTATGTGCTTCCAAATTCACAGTGGAAGTGTCAGGTTAGTATTAGATTTCTCATTTGCAACCCTGGAATTTGGAAGATAGCAGGATGAATGTGTATAGATGGGGAGAAGGCAGAGTGAAGGAAAATGAGTTTTCTAAAGGCTTTATCTCACATGGGTGGGAGGAAGGGGAAGCAGGAAAGGAGGGATATAGCATCTTGATCTGGAAAACAATGGGTCTTTATGGAGGAAATTGTATCTTGTATGTAATCTTTTGTAGATAATTCAGTGTTTGTGAGTGTAGAAAAGGCAAAATGACATCATAACGGAGGAGGGGAGGAAATGGAATGCATACGAATTTGGTCCAAACAGTAGAAAAAAGGGGAAAAACACATAAAAAGTTAATAGTAAATACAAAGTGAGATGAAAGGAAGATAGGTATGTAAATTTTTAAAAAATTTTAATTTAATTTAAATTCAATTAATTAACACAGTATATTATTATTTTAAGAGGTAGAGTGCAGTGATTCTTCAGTTGTATATAACACCCAGTGCTCATTACATCCCATATCCTCCTTAATGCCCATCCCCCACTTACCTCATGCCTCCACCCACCTCCCCTCTAGCAACCTTCAGTTTGTTCCCGAGAGTTAAGAGTCTCTTATTGTTTGTCTCTCTCTCTCTGATTTCATCTTGTTTTATTTTTCCCTCCCTTTCCCTATGATCCTCTGTTCCGTGTCTTAAATTCTACATGTGAGTGAAATCATATAATTGTGTTGTTAAATGTCAATGAACTAATTCTCCCGTTAAAAATAAATATTCTCCCAATAAAATTTCTGACAAAAATAGTCAGAAATTGAGTTCAAATCTAGCTATTTGCTGCTTATAAAAACAAAATATAAAGGCGGCTTGGAAATAAAGGGATTGTCAAAAAGACATTAGGCTAAAGTAAACAAAGAGGAAAGGAGAAATGGCCATATTACCACCAGAAGAAGTAGGATTTAAGCTAAAAACACAAAAGGATAAAAAGGCAAATTATGTGATAATAAAAGGGCATTATTCATGAAGAGTATAGAGCAGTCATAAACCTATAGGTATAAAATAACATAACAACGAAATGTATGAATCAGAATCTTTGAAAGAAAACTTAATTTCAAAATACAGAGCTATCATGGGTAACTTCACTATATCTCTTTCAGACTAAGACAGGAATAGTCAAAACTAAGTAAGGAGATAGAAAAACCAAATAATATAATCAATAAACTTGATTTAGTAGATGTATAAAGTATCTTTCAAATTTAAATAATCCCTTGAACAGGGGCTCCTGGGTGGCTCATTTTGTTAAGCATCTGCCTTTAGTTCAAGTTGTGATCCCAGGCTCCTGGGATTGAGTCCCACACTGGACTCCCTGCTCAGTGGGAGTCTGCTTCTCCCTCTCCTTCTTCCCCCTCCCCCTAGCTCTCTCTTCCTTCTCTCAAATAAATAAATAAAATCTTCTAAAAAATCCCTCAAATAAAAAAATGTAATTTTGTATTTTCATGGAACATTAGAAAGTAGATCATTTACTTGGCCATAAAGAAAATAAAATAAGAGATTTTTATAGGCTATATTTTTGTAATAATCCAATGAAATTAGCAATAAATATCTAACTCAATGGGAAACAGTGAACATTATATTTAGAAGAAGAAAATTTATAGCCTTGAATATCTTCATTATTAAAGAAATAAAAAAGATGAAAAATAAAGGAACTTTATAAAAGGAACAATAAAAACTAGGGAGATGGAATAAAGATAAAAGCACAAGTTAATGAAATAGAAAACATTAAATAATTGTGGAAAGAAACAGAGAACTCAGAAATGATTCTTTGAAAGATCAAAAAAAATGAACTTACAATGAACCCACTTAAGGAAAAAAAAAAAAAAAAACCTAAGCAGAAATATTTATGAAAAAGAAAACCAGTAAGTAAATGTTTGCCTTTCCCAATATAAGAACATGCTATGAAGCCACAATAATAAGATTTTGTACAGAAATAGATAAGTACATCAATGAAGCAGACTGGAGAATATATAAATAAATATCAGTTAAACATAGTATTTCAGTTCAGTCAAGAGTGGACAATTTAAATATTGTTGATGTACAGAAATAGATAAGTAAATCAATGAAGCAGACTGGAGAATATATAAATAATATCAGTTAAACATAGTATTTCAGTTCAGTCAAGAGTGGACAATTTAAATATTGTTGATGGCCCAGCTGCTCTTCCATTTGGAAGGAAATAAAATTGAAATATTATTTCATATACTGAAAGAAATTCAAGATGAATTGAGATCTCATGCAAAATAAGACAAAAATCTTCAACAAAATACAGAATACCATGTGTGTAGGCTGGAGGCAGGGAGCTCTTACTAATCAAGGCCAGGAGCCCAGAAAGTGCAAAAAGAAGGGGCTAAAAAATCAAAAAGCCAATACAGAAACAACAGATATAAAAGGATAATTATAATGCAAAGGCCATTAATTAACATCTGTGATATACAAAGTACTGTTACCAGTTGCAAAGAAAAATAACAACAATAAATAACCCAAAGGAAAAAAGAACAAAGAATATGAAGTTGCAAGTCCCAGAAAAGCAAATAGTCAACAAACATTAAAAGTGGGCCATCTTAACAAATTTTGTATTTGTAATGAAATACAATGAATATGAAATACAAATTTTGCTGAAATCAGCTACTGGCAATAGTTTACTGGAAGTTTTTAAAAAGCTGCAACACCTGTTGACAGGTTTGGAGAAAAGGGTATTCAACCATCTTTGTTTTGGAAAGCCATTAGAAATGTTTACTAAACATTTATCCTTTGACTTAGCAAACCTATTCCTAAGAATCTGTCCCATAGGAAGAAAGGTTCTACCAGAGATAGGAGCATATGTACAAGGTTGTCACAGCAGTGTGTTTCATAAAGAAAACAATTGGAAACAAACTCATTCTTGTCAGTGGGGGATGGTTGCACAGTGGAATATTACGCAGCTAGGAGAACATTTACATTTATATGTGTATGGATACCTGTGATTTTGTAAGGCTCTAAGAAAATGGATAAAGACGTGGCAGAACCCTTATTAGGTTCTTAACATAGGGTTCTCTGACAGATGAGGAACAGGGCCAAGAAAGTAGGGAAAAAGTAGCATTTAAGGTATGTATGGTACATTCACATCTATGAATTTACAATGGATAATACGTGTGTGTGAGATTTTTAAATAGCAATGGTAGTTAAGGAACAAGGCATTAAAAGAGTAATTAAGATGTCTTACAAGCCAGAAACTCAGGGCAATACCTGGAACTGAACAAATGGGAGTTGAGAGCAAGTGGGAGGTAAAAATTATTTGTGTGGGAGAGACATTACAAATAAAAATACACAAAAATCAAAAACAAAAACTGGGAGGAGTCAAGATGGCGGTGAAGTAGCAGGCTGAGACTACTTCAGCTAGCGGGAGATCAGCTAGATAGCTTATCTAAAGATTGCAAACACCTGCAAATCCATCGGCAGATCGAAGAGAAAAAGAACAGCAATTCTGGAAACAGAAAAACAACCACTTTCTAAAAGGTAGGACTGGCGGAGACCTGAATCCAAAGCGACGGGAAGATAGACCCTGGGGGGAGGGGCTGGCTCCCGGCAAGCGGCGGAGCAACGGAGCACAAAATCAGGACTTTTAAAATTCTGTTCCGCTGAGGGACATCGCTCCAGAGGCTAAACCGGGGCGAAGCCCACACGGGGTCAGCGAGGCCTCAGGTCCCGCAGGGTCACAGAAGGATCGGGGGTCTCTGAGTGTCACAGAGCTTGCGGGTATTGGAACAGGAAAACCGGCTACAGAGACACAGCCGACAGTAAGCTCACAGCTCAGTGTTACCTTGAACCGGTCGCAGGCACGGTGAGCTCGGAGCGCGGCCGGAGGTCAGGCAGACGGGAGTAACTGGGCACTGTTCTCTGAGGGCGCACTGAGGAGTGGGGCCCCGGGCTCTCGGCTCCTCCGGGCAGGAGACCAGGAGGCCGCCATTTGTATTCCCGTCCTCTGGAACTCTACGGAAAGCGCTCAGGGAACAAAAGCTCCTGAAAGCAAACCTGAGCGGATTACTCAGCCCGGCCCCTGGTAAGGGTGGTGCAATTCCGCCTGGGGAAAAGACACTTGAGAATCACTACACCAGGCCCCTCCCCCAGAAGATCAACAAGAAATCCAGCCGAGACCAAGTTCACCTACCAAGGAGTGCGATTTCAATACCAAGGAGAGCAGCAGAATTCCAGAGGAGGAGAAAGCAAAGCATGGAACTCATGGCTTTCTCCCTGTGATTTTTTTTAGTCTTGCAGTTAATTTAATTTTTTTTCTTTTTCATTTTTTGTTTTTTTTCCTCACCTTCTGGTAAAATTTTTTTTTAACTTTTACCTTTTTCTTTTTTAACGTTTTTTAACTAGTTTATCTAATATATATATATTTTCTTTTTTATATTTTTCCTCATTCGTTTTCTTTTTTTAAAATTTTTTTTCTTTTCATTTTTTTTCTTTCTTCCTTTTTGAACCTCTTTTTATCCCCTTTCTCCCCCCTCACAATTTGTGAACTCTTCTGATTTGGTTAAAGCATATTTTCCTGGGGTTGTTGCCACCCTTTTAGTATTTTACTTGCTCCTTCATATACTCTTATCTGGACAAAATGACAAGATGGAAAAATTCACCACAAAAAAAGAACAAGAGGCAGTACCGAAGGCTAGGGACCTAATCAATACAGACATTGGTAATATGTCAGATCTAGAGTTCAGAATGACAATTCTCAAGGTTCTAGCCGGGCTCGAAAAAAGCATGGAAGATATTAGAGAAACCCTCTCGGGAGATATAAAAGCCCTTTCTGGAGAAATAAAAGAACTAAAATCTAACCAAGTTGAAATCAAAAAAGCTATTAATGAGGTGCAATAAAAAATGGAGGCTCTCACTGCTAGGATAAATGAGGCAGAAGAAAGAATTCGCGATATAGAAGACCAAATGACAGAGAATAAAGAAGCTGAGCAAAAGAGGGACAAAAAGCTACTGGACCATGAGGGGAGAATTCGAGAGATAAGTGACAACATAAGAAGAAACAACATTAGAATAATTGGGATTCCAGAAGAAGAAGAAAGAGAGAGGGGAGCAGAAGGTATGCTGGAGATAATTATTGGGGAGAATTTCCCCAATATGGCAAAGGGAACGAGCATCAAAATTCAGGAGGTTCAGAGAATGCCTCTCAAAATCAATAAGAATAGGCCCACACCCCGTCACCTAATAGTAAAATTTACAAGTCTCAGTGACAAAGAGAAAATCCTGAAAGCAGCCCGGGAAAAGAAGTCTGTAACATACAATGGTAAAAATATTAGATTGGCAGCTGACTTATCCACAGAGACCTGGCAGGCCAGAAAGAGCTGGCATGATATTTTCAGAGCACTAAACGAGAAAAACATGCAGCCAAGAATACTATATCCAGCTAGGCTATCATTGAAAGTAGAAGGAGAGATTAAAAGCTTCCAGGACAAACAAAAACTGAAAGAATTTGCAAACACCAACCAGCTCTACAGGAAATATTGAAAGGGGTCATCTAAGCAAAGAGAGAGCCTACAAGTGGTAGACCAGAAAGGAACAGAGACCATATATAGTAACAGTCACCTTACAGGCAATACAATGGAACTAAATTCATATCTCTCAATAGTTAAATGGGCTAAATGCCCCTGTCAAAAGACACAGGGTATCAGAATGGATAAAAAAACAAAACCCATCTATATGTTGCCTCCAAGAAACTCATTTTAAGCCCAAACACACCTCCAGATTTAAAGTGAGCAGGTGGAAAAGAATTTACCATGCTAATGGACATCAGAAGAAAGCAGGAGTGGCAATCCTTATATCAGATCAATTAGATTTTAAGCCAAAGACTATAATAAGAGATGAGGAGGGACACTATGTCATACTCAAAGGGTCTGTCCAACAAGAAGATCTAACAATTTTAAATATCTATGCCCCCAACGTGGGAACAGCCAACTATATAAACCAATTAATAACAAAATCAAAGAAACACATCAATAATAATACAATAATAGTAGGGGACTTTAACACTCCCCTCACTGAAATGGACAGATCATCCAAGCAAAAGATCAGCAAGGAAATAAAGGCCTTAAACGACACACTGGACCAGATGGACATCACAGATATATTCAGAATATTTCATCCCAAAGCAACAGAATACACATTCTTCTCTAGTGCACATGGAACATTCTCCAGAATAGATCACATCCTCGGTCCTAAATCAGGACTCAACCGGTATCAAAAGATTGGGATCATTCCCTGCATATTTTCAGACCACAATGCTCTAAAGCTAGAACTCAACCACAAAAGGAAGTTTGGAAAGAACCCAAATACATGGAGACTAAACAGCATCCTTCTAAAGAATGAATGGGTCAACCGGGAAATTAAAGAAGAATTGAAAAAAATCATGGAAACAAATGATAATGAAAATACAACGGTTCAAAATCTGTGGGACACAACAAAGGCAGTCCTGAGAGGAAAATATATAGCGGTACAAGCCTTCCTCAAGAAACAAGAAAGGTCTCAGGTACACAACCTAACCCTACACCTAAAGGAGCTGGAGAAAGAACAAGAAAGAAACCCTAAGCCCAGCAGGAGAAGAGAAATCATAAAGATCAGAGCAGAAATCAATGAAATAGAAACCAAAAAAACAATAGAACAAATCAACGAAACTAGGAGCTGGTTCTTTGAAAGAATTAATAAAATTGATAAACCCCTGGCCCAACTTATCAAAAAGAAAAGAGAAAGGACCCAAATAAATAAAATCATGAATGAAAGAGGAGAGATCACAATTAACACCAAAGAAATACAAACTATTATAAGAACATACTATGAGCAACTCTATGCCAACAAATTTGACAATCTGGAAGAAATGGATGCATTCCTAGAAACATATAAACTACCACAACTGAACCAGGATGAAATAGAAAGCCTGAATAGACCAATAACCAATAAGGAGATTGAAACAGTCATTAAAAATCTCCAAACAAACAGAAGCCCAGGGCCAGACGGCTTCCAAGGGGAATTCTACCAAACATTTAAAGAAGAACTAATTCCAATTCTCCTGAAACTGTTCCAAAAAATAGAAATGGAAGGAAAACTTCCAAACTCATTTTATGAGGCCAGCATCACCTTGATCCCAAAACCAGACAAGGATCCCATCAAAAAAGAGAGCTATAGACCAATATCCTTGATGAACAAGATGCGAAAATTCTCACCAAAATACTAGCCAATAGGATTCAACAGTACATTAAAAGGATTATTCACCACAACCAAGTGGGATTTATTCCAGGGCTGCAAGGTTGGTTCAACATCCGCAAATCAGTCAATGTGATACAACACATCAATAAAAGTAAGAACAAGAACCATATGATACTCTCAATAGATGCTGAAAAAGCATTTGACAAAATACAGCATCCCTTCCTGATCAAAACTCTTCAAAGTGTAGGGATAGAGGGCACATACCTCAATATCATCAAAGCCATCTATGAAAAACCCACCGCAAATATCATTCTCAATGGAGAAAAACTGAAAGCTTTTCCGCTAAGGTCAGGAACACGGCAGGTGTGTCCATTATCACCACTGCTATTCAACATAGTACTAGAGGTCCTAGCCTCAGCAATCAGACAACAAATGGAAATTAAAGGCATCCAAATCGGCAAAGAAGAAGTCAAATTATCACTCTTCGCAGATGATATGATACTATATGTGGAAAACCCAAAAGACTCCACTCCAAAACTGCTAGAACTTATACAGGAATTCAGTAAAGTGTCAGGATATAAAATCAATGCACAGAAATCAGTTGCATTTCTCTACACCAACAAGACAGAAGAAAGAGAAATTAAGGAGTCAATCCCATTTACAATTGCACCCAAAACCATAAGATACCTAGGAATAAACCTAACCAAAGAGACACAGAATCTATACTCAGAAAACTATAAAGTACTCATGAAAGAAATTGAGGAAGACACAAAGAAATGGAAAAATGTTCCATGCTCCTGGATTGGAAGAATAAATATTGTGAAAATGTCTATGCTACCTAAAGCAATCTACACATTTAATGCAATTCCTATCAAAGTACCATCCATGGAACAAATAATTCTAAAATTTATATGGAACCAGAAAAGACCTCGAATAGCCAAAGGGATATTGAAAAAGAAAGCCAAAGTTGGTGGCATCACAATTCCGGACTTCAAGCTCTATTACAAAGCTGTCATCATCAAGACAGCATGGTACTGGCACCAAAACAGACACATAGATCAATGGAACAGAATAGAGAGCCCAGAAATAGACCCTCAACTCTATGGTCAACTAATCTTCGACAAAGCAGGAAAGAATGTCCAATGGAAAAAAGACAGCCTCTTCAATAAATGGTGCTGGGAAAACTGGACAGCCACATGCAGAAAAATGAAATTGGACCATTTCCTTATACCACTCACAAAAATAGACTCAAAAGGGATGAAGGACCTCAATGTGCGAAAGGAATCCATCAAAATCCTTGAGGAGAACACAGGCAGCAACCTCTTTGACCTCAGCCGCAGCAACATCTTCCTAGGAACATCGCCAAAGGCAAGGGAAGCAAGGGCAAAAATGCACTATTGGGATTTCATCAAGATCAAAAGCTTTTGCACAGTAAAGGAAATAGTTAATAAAATCAAAAGACAACTGACAGAATGGGAGAAGATATTTGCAAACGACATATCAGATAAAGGACTAGTGTCCAGAATCTATAAAGAACTTAGCAAACTCAACACCCAAAGAACAAATAATCCAATCAAGAAATGGGCAGAGGACATGAACAGACATTTCTGCAAAGAAGACATCCAGATGGCCAACAGACACATGAAAAAGTGCTCCATATCACTCAGCATCAGGGAAATACAAATCAAAACCACAATGAGATCACCTCACACCAGTCAGAATGGCTAAAATCAACAAGTCAGGAAATGACAGATGCTGGCGAGGATGCGGAGAAAGGGGAACCCTCCTACACTGTTGGTGGGAATGCAAGCTGGTGCAGCCACTCTGGAAAACAGCATGGAGGTTCCTCAAAATGTTGAAAATAGAACTGCCCTATGACCCAGCAATTGCACTATTGGGCATTTACCCTAAAGATACAAACGTAGTGATCCAAAGGGGTACGTGCACCCGAATGTTTATAGCAGCAATGTCCACAATAGCCAAACTATGGAAAGAACCTAGATGTCCATCAACAGATGAATGGATCAAGAAGATGTGGTATATATACACAATGGAATACTATGCAGCCATCAAAAGAAATGAAATCTTGCCATTTGCGACAACTTGGATGGAACTAGAGCATATCATGATCTCCCTGATATGAGGAAGTGGTGAAGCAACAAGGGGGCTTAAGTGGGTAGAAGAAGAATCAATGAAACAAGATGGGATTGGGAGGGAGACAAACCATAAGTGACTCTTAATCTCCCAAAACAAACTGAGGGTTGCTGGGGGGAGGGGGGTTGGGAGAAGGGGGTGGGATTATGGACATTGGGGAGGGTATGTGCTTTGGTGAGTGCTGTGAATTGTGTAAACCTAGTGATTCACAGACCTGTATCCCTGGGGATTAAACTATATATTTATAAAAAATAAAAAATTTAAAAAAACAAAAAACAAAAACTGTTAAAGATCAAAAAGCTGTTATATTGGCTTTGATTTACACTTCAAGTCAAAGTACATGGATTTAAAAAATTTTTTATGTAGCACGAGACCTTGGCAAAATTCCCTCTAAGTGATCACTCCTAAGGGAGTTTTCTAATATGGGAGATATAATTAAAAATTAATTTTCACCTAGCTTTTAAGAGCATGATTTTAATAATACATGATTGAGACTTAACAATTTTTGGTTATACTAAAAGGAGGACAAATATCTGAACAAAAGGAGACTCTACACTGCTACAACAGTGCTGGGGTACTTCATGTTCATGGACACTGACCACACCTTCCACAATTTTATTCTATTCAAATTAGAAAACGTCAAAGACATCACATAGGTATCCATGACATATTACCAAGGGATAGTAATCCATCGAATGCTGTACTCTGGTCAGTAGAGATAAAGGAGTAATAAATACTTGAGAGGTGATCTTTGTCAAAAAATGTCTGAAACAGAGACATTGATTTATTGTGATATCATTTTCAAAATTTTTGTTAATACTCTCTTCAGCCCAAATGTGGTTTACTTATTCAGCAAACATTTTTATTTATTTATTTTTTATTCTTAGTGCCTACTCAGTACTAAGTAGCTAAGTCTTGTGCCTGCAGCTTGCTTTCTCTACAAGTGGTTTGGTGGGGTAACTAAAAACTAACCGAATGATAGCTTGTACGCCATGGTATATACGGCGGATGTGCTTTGACTTTTATGGTATTTTACTGATTTGTTTTTTGTCCTGGTTGTTTAGGGCCAAATTAAAATATGTGTGCACTACCATTCTACTTTAGCCAATTTCATCCATGTGAAGTTAAACTTCCTTCATGCGCTGACATCTAATTTTTAATGCATTAAACTTGCCAGTGGTCAGAATCAAAGCCATCGAAACTTCTGTATTGCAAAGACCACTTGTACCTGTATGGGTCCTGCTTGATAAAGGACCTTGGCTCTATAGAATTGCTTAGTTTCACCTCAAAGAGCTATTGATATGAGGGGTATTAAGTGGGTTACTGTAGAAGGTCCATAGAATGTAGCTAGGAATTGGGGGTTGAGAGAAGACTGTCAGCCACGTGCCAAAATCTTCAATAAATATTAGTAAGTGACCTAGAGATCCTGTAAATAATTCGATAACAAAGACTTCTGTGACTATATATTTTAAAACAAAAACAAGGATTATTTTGAATTCCTAGATTTCCAGAGTAACAAGAATGTATATAGAATATTCATTCAGGGACGCCTGGGTGGCACAGTTGGTTAAGCAGCTGCCTTCGGCTCAGGTCATGATCCCAGCGTCCTGGGATCGAGTCCCACATCGGGATCCTTGCTCCGCGGGGAACCTGCTTCTCCCTCTGACTCTGCCTTCCACTCTGACTGCCTGTGCTCGCTCTTGCTCGTTCTCTCTCTGACAAATAAATAAATAAAATCTTAAAAAAAAAAAGAATATTCATTCAACCAAAATTTATTAAATGCTAGGCACCCTTCTGGGAGCTTTGAATGCATCAGGAACAAAAGAATTATCTCTTCCCACATGGAACTTAAGTTCTGGTTGGGAGACTACAGACAATACACAGGAAAATTTAGGAACAGTAAGTTATAGTGTATTAGGATGTGATTGAATATATGAAAAAGAAGAGCAGAGTAATGGGGATTAAGTGTCAGAGAAGATTTTCCTAAAGGACTTTGTAAAGAGCAAATAGTTATCAGAGTATGCCTTGGTTTGATGTAGTTTGCTTCATGTGTTTTGATGTAATTTATTTAAAAATTTTAATATGTTACAGAATGTACAGTGTTTAACAAGTCGCTTCAACTTTGCCATGTGTCTGCTACAAGGGCAAAACATCTTTTATTGTTTTATTCTAAAATATTTGTGTTTAAAAGCTTTTCTGAGTAATGTGTTTCAAAATATTTTTTCAGCATGGGTTGTCAGAAATTTAAATCGTAGTAGGTGAACTAAGTTTTGATGCATCATAAAAAGGTGATGTAGTCCAGTGAATGATCATGCATTTATGAAAATACATGTTTTTATTCGAATTGTAGCATTTGAAAGTATATAGCAGAATAAAAACCTAAAGTCTACTCAGAAATTTGGAGAGATTTCAGTTAGAGAAGAATATCAGGAGGAAAATTAGGTGAGTAAAAGAACTTTAACACTTAACTCCCTCAGAAGAAATAATCTTACATTTTTATCAGGCATCTATATTTAAGAGAGAAATTATTTGAAATTTTTGATAGGCACACCCAACTAAAGAACATAAGTAATAGTTTTACAGTCCCCAGTGATGCCATGTGGTGAATAGACCTAATTCAGGACTGCAGTTGAATGGAACATTATTTCACTGTTGGTCTGGACTGCATGTCGCTGAGAATAGAATCTGTATTTTTTTGAATTTACCTCCTGGTATTCCTAAGGTCAGTTAAGCACAGTAAATAATCTTCACTCAGCAAGCAACCCAAATCACCATCTTCCTGTTCGATGTAGCTAATAAATTCTGAGCAAACTTAACTCTCTGTGAAGCTTCCTAATGGATGCCTCACTGGACTGAAGAGCTTTTGGAAGCAAAATAAAATAATCATCTAAAGTTGAATGTTTTTGGATCGAGGTTACTAGGTCAACACTAAATTTAAAACCAGTTTGAGAGACATTTTTTAATGGCACTTAGAAATTATAGCCAAAGGTCAGGTCGTTACATGTGATGTTGCTCAGATCCTTTGATGCTGAAAGTCTACAACTGACTTATGTGTAAGATATACTTTCTAAAACATTAACTATGATTTAAAGTAGCAAGAGACAGTGTTCAGGCCAGGGAAAATAAAGTCCCCTTCCTCAGTTTTTTGGTTGAAATGGTTTGAGTTCAGTAATTTTATTGAACTGGAAAAAAAATTATGAATAGTTGCCTTCTCAAAGGGAAACAGGGAAGCTTTCCCCTGTCCATTCCTGCTTAGGAGTTTCTGAGATATTTTGCGATCACCAAGAAAACTGTGGATGAAATCCATGCCAATTAGAGATCTTGTGTGTTTGGAACCATTTAAAAATGCTGTGCAGGGCTCAAAGGAATTAGTAAAGCCTCTTGCAGTGGAGCTCCATTATTAATCTCCAAGGAGAATAGATACCAGATGTTCACACTGCCCAGAGGACACCTCAGTGTTCTTGGTCTCTGGTCGTATTGTCCTTTGGTAGATTCAAATGCCTGGAATGATTATGGGTCTTGGGATGACATGGTTTGAACAGAAGAAATTACTAATAATCATCTTGAAGAAATGCACTATTTTTGATAGGCAGGAAAAGAAACCTAATATTAAATTTGATATTTGTAAAAAATTGCCTAGAGCAAAGTAGTAGAGATACTTTGCCTATCTTTTAAAAATGTCATCGATTGGCCTAGTGATTGGCATATCTAACCTAAGTGACACCCGTATATGTAAGTAATACAAACTGTGAAACATGCTCTGAAGAGAAAATATTGGGTGCTGTGAGCATGTCTGACAGGGGATTGTGACCTAGAGTTAAAGCTCTGGATTCGCCTTTGTTTAATATTTATTGAGCACCTACTTTGTGCCAAAAGGTAAAACCGATTACCATGGCTATTTAAAATATACCACTCATGGTTCAGTTTGGTAGATTAAGGGATAGTAGGAACAATAGTAGGGGCAATGAACAACTTAAAAATAAGCTAAAGATAAAAAAACATTCCAGGGATGGAGTTCTGTATTAGTCTTTCTTCAAATATAGCTTCTGTTCACTATCTTAAGGAGCATTTGAGCAATGCTCAAGATTTTTAGCATGTCCAAAGACTTTCATATTACTCATTTGATTGTGAAAGTTCTGTTAGGAAATACCATAAAATTTTTAACCCTTTGGAAAGCAGAGAAGGGTGGAATTGGTGGGAGGGACCCCCAGGATCCCAGTACGTTCGCATAAATACCATTGTGCTCTCCTGCAAGTCATCAACTTGCTCTAACTTCCTTCCCTGCCAGTCTTGGTAAGGAGCGGTCCTGGTATAGTTGCTCCAGTCCACGAATGCCTTTCAGCCCAACAGAGTTCAGCTTCTGTGCATAACACTGAAAGGGCTCCTCCTAAATTCCCCCAGGCTGTCCAGCTATTGAATTCAGCAGTCTCCTCTCCTCTCTTATTTAACTTGTCCTTTCTGTAGATTATGTCACTGCAGACTGTCCTCCAGCCTTACACTTTTCCATTATCTGACATTGAAATGCTCTTGTTTATTTTCCTTCACTGACTTATTCTGCAGCTCACCTTTTAAATACCTGTCTGGTTCTCCAATCCCCCTATATTTGCCTTCTATATATTCCCCTCCATAACCTTACTGTTTTCTATGCTCTGATGACTTTCACATCTGTATCTTTAGCCAGGGTTTTACTTCTGAACCCCCACACCCCTCTGCTCCTAGAGAATTCCACACTAAATGGATTTTATTATTTTCCCTGAAAAACACGTCTAACTAGCATGACCCAGTTAGTCAGTACAAGCCGGAAACCTAGTAGTAATTCAACCCTACCCTTCTCCTTCACTCCCCAACAGGTACCACTACAATCAGTGAATTCTGAGTGCTCAGTCTCTCTCTTATTGGTCCCCTGCTCTCCAGCCCTATTGCAGATGCCTTCATGTAGAGCTTTATCACTTCTCTTTCCACATCCATTCTTCATCGGATGTGCCTGTTTTCATCCTCTTATCCCGCACCCTCTTGCCTGCTTCCAGAACCATCTTCCCAAAACACTGATCTGATCGTGTTACTTGTGGCCGCCCCAGTCATCAGGCCATTCAACATGTCCCTGGCCTTCAAAATGCCACTGCCACTTAAAACTGTGGGGTTACTTCACAAGACAAAAACAAACAAACAAACCCAACAAGGTAATTAGTAACCAAAATAAAACCAATGCTTGAATAGTATATATCGCCCTTCGGCATTTTTTTTTCTTAAGAATTTTTAGAGTCTATGGGTCTAGATTATTTTTTATGTATTCTAAACTCCCTGCTTTTCTTTCTTTTTTTTTTTTTAAACTCCCTGATTTTCAAGATAAGTATTTTAAATATGATTTTTATTAGAGGTACTGCTTAGGAAAGCTGAATAAAGCATGGGAGAATGTCTGCCAAAACCAATGGTTTTCCTTGTGTCATCATTACTGTTAAACCATTTTCTTGCTAGAATAGTTTACCTCTTGAGACTTGGCTGCTTGTTTGCAGTAATGAAATTGTATCATCAGCACAGAGGGGGATACTTGTCCTTACATTTGCAGTGGCAAGAGGGCGGAAATATAGTGCATCCTCATGCCATAACAAGTGACCAAATACAGAAAAGGTATATCAAACACAGAAGTGATTTGATAACAAGTGATCAAATACAGAAAAGTAGTCTATGGGTGCCTGGGTGGCTCAGTTGGTTAAGCATCTACCTTTGACTCAGGTCATGGTCCCAGGGTCCTGGGATCGAGTCCTGCACTGGGCTCCCTTCTCCAGGGGGAGTCTTCTTCTCCCTCTACCTTTTCCCCCTGTTTGTGATCTCACTTTCTCAAATAAATAAATAAAATCTGTAAAATAGAAAGGAAAAGAAGAGAGAAAAGAAAGAAAGGGGAGAAGAAAAGGAAAAGAAAGGAAAGAAAAGAAGAAAAAAAAGAAAAGAAAAGAGATCTATGAAGTTTTTCCCACTGAGCCAGTTCTGGGAGGAGTCTACTCTGGTCTGCCACAGTTCTAACTCAGGGGTCTGTGCAGATGTCATACTCTCATGCAGAGAATCACTTTTGAGATAGAGTCAAATCTGAGCCAGTTAAAACTCCTAAACCTTACATTGATTTGGATCTTATCAGTAAGGCAAAAAATAATATAATTGTGGTCAGTAGAAAGATTATGATGCCTGAAATCCATTCCTTCTTTTCATAAAATACTAGATGAAGAGATTAAAATCTGCAGTTTATTAAAAAGAAATCTCGGCTTCTTGTTCAGCATGATAGACTGAGCATACATGTTGGTTTCCCTCTCTCCCAAGAGAACCCTTTAAAGTGAAAGTAAGGAAAAGAAGATGAAAGAGGAGGAGGAAGAGGCAGAAGAGAAGGAGAAGAACCCCATTGCCAAGAGAATTGGAGTGGAGAGGGGCTGCTGAGGGGGTGTTGGAGTGGGGGAGGGGTGTTGAGCATTTTTTCCAAGAAAAGATGGCTGGCAATGCATTACTGGGTATGACCGACTAAAGAAAGCATCAGCCCAAATTATGTCCAGGAGTGGTTGCCAAGATGCCCAGCACAATTATGAAGAGGCTCAGAGGGCAGAATTGTCAAGAGCAAGATGGGGGGTTGACAAGAAGGTGTTTAACTGAAAAAACAGCTAGTTCAGTTTTGCAGGTTCCTCACTTTCATATTTAGAATGACAGATCATCAATTACCCATGGGGCAAAAAAAACCCAACAACCCTGGGAGACTGCTCTCGAAAGATATTAAACAGCCTGTCTGGGAGAACTGGGGCTGCCAGCGAGCTGTTGCACTTCAGGGAACGCGGGGACAGACCTTTGTCCTGCAGCAAACGATGACAGTGGTCCTTCCCAGAGCTCCCGGTCACTTTCTCTGGTGAGAGTTGAGACCTAGGGAGGCACAAACCCGCGCTGTAGCTGATGGCAGAGGAAGCCCCTGTCACCTGCCCAGGACAAGGACCCCAGACCTCTACTCTTAAATAGAAATGGCTGAGGCAAGAAAACGGAGAGCATGGAAGACGAGAAACAAGAAAAAAGGAAGAGTTGCACAAGAGGCAACAGAGCTATTTTAGAGAATAATTGAAAAACCAAAGTCAAACAACTCCCTGGTTCATATTCTCAGAGATATTTGAAGTATTTCATTTACAAAATAAGAAGAGGACGCTGTCAAAAAGGCCAAAAAAATTTACAGATCAAGAAAAATGTGAAAAAAAAAAAAAAAAGAGGTGGCCAAAAGATACCTAGGATGCTATGTCTTTCATGTGAATTTTTAACACTTAAAACATTATATATTACTTATGAACATAGACATATGTAGGAAATGAAGCCAAAGAAGTGTGGGAAGGGTACATAAACAATTGTCTCTAGGGCACCAGGAAGTGTAGGAGTAGGGGAAAAGGCTGGAGGCAGATCTGGCTGTAATTGTAACATTTTATTTTGTTAGAATAAGAGAAAAATCTGAAGGAAATATGGAACAAATATTGTCTATTAAACTTGGGTCATTTGTATTTGTTAAAACATGGATGCCTAGGTATTTTACATACTTTTACTTATGGTTGAACTATTTGTTGAAAATTAAAATGTTGAATTATAGAGCAAATTTGTAAATTGTATAAGAAAGTCATGGTCCAAACAAAAGATAAAAGAAGACATGCCCTGCTTGTTATAGTGATGCAGTGTAAAAGAAGGAAGATCTGTTTGACTTCAGCTAGCATGAGGTTATGCCAGTTGGACCGTTGGAGAAGGAGATAGAATCCCAACACGCTTTAGCTGCCTGCAACATGTATGTAGCCATAATAATAATGCCGTTGACTAGTTTTCAAGCCTTAGAATCAACCTATACAAAAGCATAGAAGACTTCATTAAGGTTGGGCGTTGGAACAGGGGAAAGGGTAGGTAGAAGGAGGATGGGGTGCCGAGGCCGTTTTGCAGACTGAGAGTGCAAAAATGTTGAGCTGTAAGATAGTCATCAGTCATGCATTCATATGTTCATCCAGCAGACAATTTCTGCTTTGGGTGATTGGCAACACTCCAGTGGACAAAACTGACACACTCTCTGCTCTTATTAGACTTTACATTCTAGTTCCAGAGGCAGATAGTACCAAACGAAGTTTCAAAAACAATTAAAAATTATTTAACGGTCAAAAATTGCAAGAGGGAAGAGAAGGGAGATTTAGTGGAAGTCTGAAGGCTTAGTCTTCATCCGTGACAGGAGGAAATCAATTCACAGTGTAAAACCAGCACTGTCCAATGGTGGGAGTTTCTAGATCTGCGGAAATGATGTTCGAAATATCCTCCGTCTGGGCCTCTCTTGTTCAGTATAGCAGCCATTCACTATGTGTAACTGTTGAGAACTTGAAATGTGGCTGGTATGACTGAAGAACTGAAATTCTATTTAACTGTAATTAACTTAAATTTAAATGGCAGCATGTGGCTTGTAGCTTCTCTGTTGGATAGTGCAGATTTGAAATGAAGGAATCAAGAGGGAGCAGCATAAGCATATTTTTAAGAATTAAACCTAAAAACTGTTAAACGTGGTTGTTTGCAGTAATGGGAAGCACGAAAAGAGAACATTGCCCTATAGGTTATCTTGCACTCTTTGATTTTCTATTACATACATACATTTGGTTGATTACGACTTAAACTTTTGGGTATCAATCGCAGCAAATAACTGGGCAAGAATCAGAGCTCACACTTCAAACAATTCTTGTTAGCGTGGGGGTCTTCATAAAGCGTTGTATTATTTGGTTAAGTTAGCTAATAAGGTAAATAGTGGTCAGTGAGGTTAACAGTTCCTGGCTTCAGAGGTACTAAATGCTACAAATTCTGAAATACAGCCTTAGAATCATAGCACGGTGAGAATTGGTACATACAGAAAACCACAGGTGTGTAAATGTCCCTCATGCCTCACTGAAACCAAGCTGAGATATTTATTATTATTAAACGATCCCCCAAGCCCAACTGGGATTTACTGTGCTCAAATTGATTTTGCATTCGAAGACAATAATATCATATATATATATATATATATATATACATATATTTATATATATATATATTATACAAATGAAAATATTTGTAATTACACTTCAACCTAATGAACGCTAAAGCATGGGTAGTTTCTGCCATGTACTACTGATGGGTCATGTAGCTAACTTACTGAGGTTTCTCATTTCTATTTGAGGTTGGGGGACAATCCAGGGAACATGGCAGCTGTAGAGCAAAACCTTATTAAAGTAAGAGTGGCCGCATTTTCTACATATGGTATAGATGGGATTGGCTTCAACTTGTTTATAACCTGTTGCTGGTTTTAACAACTTGTTTCAAAGATTCGTAAAAGGAAGGAAGAAAAGGTTAGGATAGAGAGATGAGCAAGTTTTTCTCAGGAGGCAGTTGGAGTGAAACATTTAAAGTCTGTTAGCAGAACATCACCTGTGGAAAGCTGTGTCACTGTTCAGGGATGGGTTTGAGGGGACTCTGAGGAGCTTTAATAAACCCCATTCTTAGTGAAAAGGAAGAATTCTTTTTACTGCAGTTCAAAAAAGAAAAAAAAAATTCACCCTAGTGTAGATGGTAGCAAGTGCCAAAGATCTACCATTAACAAACTGAACCACTTTCTTTAATATCTGAGACATAAATGAACATATCCTGGGTTTGCTGCCCATTATGCCAATACCAGCAAGAGCCGTCTCCAGATTAGTGTGACCTGGTGGTTGTTGGTTCATAAGGGAGCAGGACTGCCAACAGCCCAACGTGCCTGCTGCGCTTGGCTACCTGTATTTCTGTGCTGTCTGCAGAAAGAAGAATCTATTTATTGAATACAAGACATTCCCAATAGCAAAAGGCTAATACCCAAAAAGTACAGCTTGTATTTTTAGAAATACAACAATAATACACCCCGATCCGAGCTCATCACATAGAAACAAAGGGATGTCTTGGGGGTGGGGGGAGCCAACTCTGTTTATCCAGGTTTTCGAATGACTGTTCTTTTAAAAATGTGCATGGAATGCATCCAAAACAAATAATGTTTTGTTAGATGAGAAGACCAAAAGGGAAATCCTAGAGAAAGGAGGATGGATGATCTTTCTTTAATGTCAAAACTGACATAAACACATCCCCTTCCCCCTTTTGCTCAAGATAATTTTCTCAACAAGACCCAGATTGCTTCAGTCTTGCCTATCACCCTTTGAAGCACTTTCCTTATTATTAGGAGTGGGGGCAGGGTTTCCTTTGAGGATTTTTGCAGCAGTGAAGAGTTCCTCCTTTAAATACTTTCACATGATGAGGGAATTCCGCTTTCAAAGTGCTGTCATCTCTGTGGCCTCTCCGCCATGAGACAATTTATTCTTGGGTGAAGATCCTTCTTAGTTTAATTGTCAATAAGGACTTGCTTTTCTGAGGGATTCTCCTTCGGCTTTTTCTGGAAGACCTAGAAAAAGAATTCAACGTTCTCCTGTGTCAAGCTTATTGAAGTTGGCCATGATTCTCTTTTGAAATGTGTTTTATCACACAGGGTTACTTATGGTCTTCAACACGGTTGCCCTTGTCAGTCTCCACTAATTAAGATTTGGATGAGGTATCAAATATTCCATCTTGAAAACTGCATTTCTTCTGTGCAGAGAGACACTGTGAACTTTGGGGAGTTTTAAGGAGAATTTTTTTGTTTGTTTGGTTGGTTTTTTAGTGTCTCTTCTGATATTTAACCAATGCCATGGGAAACAACCAGTAAATTATTCAAGTGTCAACAGTTTTCTCAGAAACATAGAAATCTTTTAAGAGCCCTGACTCCATGTCACTACACCTCATCTTTGTCTACTCTTGAATATAGTCTTCTAGAAAATTCTATAAATATTTAATTCATGGAGACAAAATGTATAGCTGTATAGTTTAATAGCTCATTTGAAAGCAGTTCCCTTCCCTCGCCCCAAAAAAATTTTAATAGGAAAGAATTAGAATTAATTAGGAAATTCTAAAAGAATTAGTAATTCTAATTTGGAATTCTAAAAGAATTAGAATTTGTTAGGAAAGAATTAGAATGAAGAAATCCCAAATAGAATGGACAGTTTTCTCAATATTATTACCTAAGGTAAGCTTCTAAGTATTTGTGGTTATTTTAGATAAATGAATAAAAAATTATCCATGCCCCAGAAGTAGATTATATCATTTATATGATTGCTCTTGGACTGTCTCTTTGAAAAGTTTGGTTGTTAGAGTGAGGGAATCAGTATTGGTGAGTTTACATGAATTAGCTACTTCCACCTGGAAGCTCCTAAATGCAATGATGTAACTACCAACCAATCCAGACATGGCACTAAACATATTTCTTAAAACCTACAGTCTCCTTCCGGTTACAGTATTGAAATGAATGATGTCTTGACCTCGTACTAAGGAAGAAAGTGGAATGTGAAAAAATTCAACCAGATTAAAGTCAGAATACACAGATTCCAGCTTTGGCTCTGCCACGTACTGCCTGTGTAATGCTGGCAAGTACCATACCCTTGTGCTCCCTCTCCCTCTCCTCCTCACTAAAAATCCTGTTAAGTTAGTGACCTAGATGATCTTTATGGATTTACCATCCTAAGTAAATAATAACCCAACTCCACCTATAAAGAGAAGCTTAATTACGGTGTTTGAGCCAAGCTGGATACTCTAGTGAAAACAGAACATTGCTAATTTCTTAATCTAGTCTATAAAAAGGAAGTATGATTGTATTTTCTGTCTCCTGTGGGACCCTGAGTCATAAATGTCCACCCCGTCTTCTTGTTTATGCATACTCTGCCTTCAAAGTGCTCACCACCTAATCAGAGAGGAAAGCCTGAAAACAAATAAGTCGAAAATCCAGTATGATAAGTAGAACAAGATAAGTGTATATAACATGGAGAAGGAGTATGGGAGGGAACAATCTATCTATATATTTTATATACATTTCTCCATACCTATTTTTAATTCTATAAATAGGAAAATGTGTGTGTGTTGGAGGGTGGCTTTATGGTAAATTAAAAAAATATATATTCCTAACTCTTCACCTGTTTATTACTGAATCAAATATGTCCTTCCAAAATATTAGTTGCCATAATTAGCAATCAAATGAGTCAAAACATGGGATGTTAAAAAATATAGAGTGTTCTCTTTCTTTTCATAACTAAATTATTTTTCAGTGTCTTCAGACATCACCTTTAAACCTCTCTTTTCTAGCCACTGGCACTTTTGCCGTTGAACAAAGAAGAATACCTAAATGTGCCAAGTAGTCATTATAAACCAAAAACTCTAGCCTAGAATACATTTAGATTCTCTTTAAAATTTAGAGAATAGGGAGAGACAAGTTTTCTTAGAAGTGCTGGTGTGTCTTGATGTGATTGTTTTTTGAGGAATATTATATCTAGGAAGTTAAGGTTTTCCTGGTGATTTGCAGCAATCTTGAACTCAAATCAGGGAATTGGAAAGTGTTTCAACTCTGGGTGTTAAATCCAGCACCAACTGTGAAAACTATACTCTTGCATAGTGGGAGATGGGGAGCTTGGGAGAGTTTCTTATAAAAACGTGGCCTGAGCTAATATGTTTTGTTTGAAACTGGAAATCATATTGTTGAGGCCTGCATTCTGTTTTCTTTCAGTTGGTGTATTAACACAAAGCACCATGTTTTTAAAGGGCTTCCTCCTTTCTACATGAATAAATTTGGCTTCTGAAAGAGGAAAAAAAAAATTGTACCAGCAGGTCGGCAACATCACACCTCTTCCGTCATTTTGGGCTTCAGCTCAGGAACTCTCGACCAAATTTCTGGAAATATGTAAAAACATGCCTAGAAGTACTGAACATAAAACCTGGCTTCTTAAAACTATGTACATTCATAAACATTTGTACAATCTTATAGTCCTTATCATTGAGTTTCTTAAAGCTGTGTGTGCATATTTAAAAAATCGTTCGAATAAATGAAAATTGGAACAAGATGCTGTTTGAGAGAAGGTGCTCCCTAGAGATGCCTGATGAACAGTGCTCTATGGTTTTCTTCTAGGAAGTGAGCAAGCTTCTTGCCCATAAAATAGATAGAAGCTGCTTTCCAGATTGCCCTGCCCCAAGAAATTAGATTATGATGGAAACTATGGAATACTCATTTTTTTAATATTTTAACCACACAAACTAAGTGCTGAAAAACCATTCTTCCTAAAGAAGCATGGAAAGTTGAAAAGTGAACATCCAGAACAACTATAATAAATAAATCCTTTAAAAAAAAAAAAAAGGCAGAAAAAAACAACTTTAAAAACGGGAGGGGCACCTGAGTAGCTCAGTCGGTTGAGTGTCGATTCTTGGTTTTGGCTCAGGTCATGATCTCGGGGTCCTGGGATCAATCCCTGTGTCAGTGTCCGTGCTCAGCAAGGAGTCTGTGTGAGGATTTCTCTTTCCCTGTCTGTCCCTCTCCCCGACTGTGCATGCCCACGCGCTCTCTCTCTCAAATAAATAATCAAATCTTAAAAAAAAAAAAAAAAAAAAAGAGAGAAAGAGAGAACAATTGGATTGTGTTTTGCAAAATGTCACCCCGCTAAGACTCCTAGTGAGTGCCCAGTGACTCTGAAGAAGAGAGGCAAGACCAAGTGGCGAGAGAGCTTTATAAATCCAGGGATGCTCTGGAAAACTACTGGGTGGTCTAAGAATGCTTCTGGAAACATAAACACCCAATGCAACTGTGATCTGAAGTGAGGAGGAAGTTATTCTTAAAAAGGAGTTGCACTCTTGGGAAATATATTATCCTTCAGCTTTGTACCTTTTCCTTTCAGGCTGGAGAAGTTAAGCACGAGTCATATACTAGAGATTTTCATTCTTTGCGTAGTAGTTCTTTAACATGACATTCTAACCCAAGGCTGTCTGTCTCTCCTGTCTGTTTTGTTCTGATGCTGCTCTGCTCCAGGTTGGCCTTCATTCCACGATGTGATCAGTTCTGATGCGATCACATTCACGGACGACTTTTCCTACGGGATGCACCGGGTCGAAACGAGCTGCTCTCAGGTCAGTTAACGCCACCTGAAAACCCACTGGGATGCCCCCTTTGCATTGCAAACACTTTCTGGACTCCTGGTTGTGCTAAATATAGCAACTAAGGCCAAGTGACTGATCATAAAAGGGATGGAGGAGCACAATGAAGTCTCTGTATCTGAAGACGATATCTCAGTCTTCAGATGTTCAGTAAGTCCAACTGAATGCCAGTCATTGGCTTCAAAACTATTTAAAAAAAAGAGAGAGAGCGAATGGTCAGGAAAATCGTCTTCAGTTGACTCAGTACAGTGGAGAATGGGCTATTCTTAGAGCATGTGAAGATTTCACTCTGTGGCTGTGTATAATCTGATGTTTTAGAGAATACCCCTCTTCCTTCAGCTCTGTGCATGTGTTGTTCACCTGTAATGATCCCAACATGGTTAGTCAAGTCCTCAGGGGTGGCTTTCCCCATGTGGGTATGAAGGAAGGGGAAGAGGAGGTTCAAATTAGGCTCTAGGAGCTTGGAGTGTGAATATGCGGTAACGTAATGCCTTCTCTCCTAGTATATGGACCTGTTTCATTTCCACGGATGTTCCAATAGTTCCTGTCACTCTGCTCTAACTGAATCAGGTCTGGCTCTAGGGAGAAAATGAGCATGTGTCGAGGAGGCAAAGATGGTTAATCTGTCATGCTAATGTCGAGGCTTGAACTGTTGGGTATTTTGTATTTAAACTCAAAGACATAGCCAGAACCTTCTGTACACAGAATAAGAGCAACCGCACACTCCAGTCTAGAGTAGGTAGTCCTGTTCTGATCTGCTTTGCAAAAGTGAAATGTCAAGTCTGAGTATTGGGCACTGAAATTCATTGATACTATGGAGTAGTTTGTCAGGGGATGTCTGTTGTACATATCAGAGGTAAAGGGTGCACATCAGGCAGCTGAAATAGCAAAGTGATTGCCACGTGGGCCTCCCTCAACATTCTTGTACGTGCCCTTTAACCCCCTTCATCAGGCACAAGAGTTGTAGGGAGTAGGTGGCATATTTACTACCAAGCAGGGAGGGAGATTGGTTAGAGCCCAACCATCTGATGAATTTGTGTTTTCTTTCCCTTTCCTAACTTACCTTCCTCCCTTCCCCCTTCCCACCCCACTTCCTTCCTTCCTTCCTTCCTTTCCTCTTTCCTTTCCTCTTTCTTTCACTAAAGGTGAGTTTACTGTCTTCTAAGCATGAGTACCACTCTCTCCCTTGAAACGCAGACTTCATATTTTAGCTAGGTCATACTTTCGGTCCACTCTTGTCTCTCAGATATGAGTCTCTGAGCGAGACATTGGAAATTTCCAATCCTGGGTCTCCCCCTCAGAGATTCTCACTTAGTTGGCCTGTGTAAGGCCTGAACACCAGCAGTTTTTCAAAGCTGCCCTGGTTAATGCTCACAATAAACTTGTGGGCTATATACTGTCATTCTTTTTTATTTTTTAGTTGAGAAAACGGAGACACAAAGAGGACAATTACATTTGTATAAAGCTACATCGATTCAAGCAGCAGAGCTGAGACTCGAACTTGGGCATTGAGCTCCAGAGCTCTAGGGTGCTTAGATGGACAGACAAGCCATAAAGAGTCACATTAAACCAAAAAAGTCCTATGACTTAGTTTAATTCAATTCATATTTGAATTTAATTGCTTTTAATTGATATTCTTATAACTGCCACAAAAACGAATTATGATTATCTCCCCAGGAATCTAAAATATTCAACAAAAAAGTAACCCAGTAGGATGGTACATAGCAATGTATAACTTAGGCACATAGTACTTAATAAACCTCTTTTAAGACTAACAGTTGTGTTTTGTTTTAAGCTGCCTTAAAGGCTGTTAATGACTGCTACTCTCCATTTTCTTCAGAACCCACTTTCAAACACTGAGTCCCATGAGAACCAAATAAACAAGGCACAGAAAAAGTGGGGTGTAAGATAATAACTTTCGTTAATGCCCTATTCTCTGACGTCTCTGTGACTATTTCTTAAAAGTCACAGAACAAACTTGGTCCCTTGTGCCGGCCACAGAGATAATACTAGCAGTGGTCAAGAAAAGACCATTATGAAGATGAAGTTGTTCTACAGTGGCCAAAGAGAGACGAAACCTACAAGCTGCCCAAATCAGGCAACATTAATAAAAGATATTAAGCTAAACAAGGAACAGCTCTCAGCCCTTTGGTCAAAGGGCTAGGTGACTGTTAAACTTTATGTCCTTTGGGGGAAGAACCAACACTGACCCCTCCCTTCTGGCTTCTTTCCCCACCACCTTCATTTCTCACATTTGGAAAGTATGTGGCTCCCTCTTAAATAAAAGTCTTAAATTTGAAGAAAAGAGGGAGGGAAATTTATTCTATTAAGGCATGTGTAAGAATACATCCTCTGTGAAGTAAGTTTCATGGAGAAAATAGTTAGATGCCAACATTAAAGAAAGATGTGTTTCCTGGATTCTTTTCCCTGTGGGCAGAGCGGGGGATGTCTGCCTCACGAGAGCAGTAATAACTCACTGACGTGTGCTGGGTGTTCCTTCCTTCCTTCCTTCCTTTATTGCATGTTTCATCCACACATTTATTTTCCTTTTGTTCTACATTTTTCTTGAGTTTTTTTTTTTTCTTTTCTATTTTCACACTCATCCTCTTTATCTCAACTGGAAAAAATAACTGACTCAATGGTTTCCATACAGAGTAAATACTTGTATTTTGTTTCCTAGTTTCTCATTTTTTTTTTTAAAGATTTTATTCATTTATTTGACAGAGAGAAATTACAAGTACACTGAGAGGCAGGCAGAGAGAGAGAGAGAGAAGGAAGCAGGCTCCCCGCTGAGCAGAGAGCCTGATGCGGGACTCCATCCCAGGACCCTGAGATCATGACCTGAGCCGAAGGCAGCGGCTTAACCCACTGAGCCACCCAGGCGCCCCCCCTAGTTTCTCATTCTTAATGCTACTTTTCATGATCAGTTTGTCTTTTATTTTAACCTTCCATTCTTTCAGTTTATGTAGTCTCCCTCTGATTCATAGCTTCTCCCTTCATTTTGGGAGGAAGTGGTATAGGAAACTTGACTCTGATCCGCTTCTCATCTTTCTAAATTTTTTTTTTTTTCCATTTTGAATTCAGATGGTTGTCCTCTCTCTGGACCAAATTGCAACAATGTGGTTTGTCTGATGAAGAATCTGTTAGATGCTGTAGATATCTCATAGACATTGTCAGTTGGACACCTTATGTGCAGTACTTCTTTCCTTGTGGTAAAGATGCTGCATCTGCACATGAAGACCCTCTTACTGCCATCTTCTACAAATGAGCTGAGCTTCTGTGGACCAAACCAGTAGGCTCAACCTACATGGCTGGTCTTTTTTTTTTTTTTTTCTGTGGTCCTGAATTTTTACTCTGATATTTAGGATTCTTCTTTTTCTTTCCTTTCCTTTCCTGCCCTTTCCTTTCTTTTCCTTTCTTTTTTCCCTTTTCTTTCTTTCTTCTTTTCTTTTTTAATTGTGATACAGATCATATTAGGTGGTTAATTAGACCTCATATTTGGGTGAGAATTAAAATTTATTGGGAGCTATAACTTACCACCTCTTTATGCTAACCTATAGTTTTTCCATGTGTCCCGTGACTTCTTTAGGTCATAATACTTTAGTAAGATTTTGTTGAGAAAGTTAAGATTGTTAAGATTGATTCACTATTGTCAACACTTTTCAGAGAAAGAGTGCGGTCAGCTCCTTCTAAAAGAATTGCTGGGTGAGAATCCCAGCACGTGGCCTGATCTTTAAGTTAACAGCACAGAGTACCAGCAAGGGTGGTGGAGATTCTACCACGCCTTCTGTTAGGACTCCTACTTGTGGAGGGAATAGGCTGCCCTGTTACGTTCTGATTTTTGTTGCAACCATATTTGTTTGCTTTTCCTGTTCTATGCGCTGAATAGTGGAATTATATTCTAGTTATCTCTTCAAAAGAGGGTCTTTATCTTAAATCTGTCCACTTGAGTATCTTCTCCCCAGCTGTGGCAATTTCCTAAGTTTGCAGTTACAAAGATTTTTTTTTTTAAGTTTTATCGACGCTTTTCATCTAGTGATAAAATAATGTTGCGTCTATCCCAGTTTCACAAACTACTCTGAATAGTTGTTTGACAGCTTCTTCCTAATTCTCCAAGCCCAGCCTGTTAAACAGTGCTTTGTCAGGAGTTTAAATTCAGTGCAAAGAGGTAAGAGTTGCATGGTTTAAGCTGTAGTTCAGAGAACTAAGTCCCTCCTGGTAAAACTTGGGGAATTCTTCCTTCTTTAGATCAAAATTCTACATCTGCAGCAAATGGGAGATCAATAAATTACTTAACTTTTGGAAATCATCTTTAAGGAAACTATCAGATAGTTGCTGAGTTTATGCGAGTTGGAGTCTACTTTTGCCTGTTGCTGTTACTCGCTGGAATCTACAGTAGAGTCCCTTAAGGTTGTTTTAGATCATTATTAATTTGTTCTATGGCAGCCAAATCAACAGAAAGGTAAATATCCACCCATACACGGCATTTTTCAAAAGTTAAGCAGATTTTGGTAAAACCCCAAACCTTATTAATCTTTTGCAGATGACAACTGATATATTGCTGATGATTAAAGATACCCATGTGTTACAATAGGGGTTCAGACTCACAGCCCATCTCTCTTTTTCTTGATCTTTCAGTAAAATCATAATGCTAAACTGGTGACTTCACAATCATTTCCTTGGCAAAAGATTAATATCACAAGCACAGAGGAAAAGAGCCCTACTTGCACACAAGTGTCTTCAATAACGGTGGGAGAAAACAGGATACTACTGGCAAAGTAAATTGCTTTTCTTCTTAAACTCATTTCTCCTTCTCATCCTGCCCCATGTGCCCAAGTGTAAAAGCCCTCGCTTTGAAACTGCTTCATCTTGTAGATCAAACACTTAAGAGAAAATGACAATAATAAAGCCCCCAAACATCCTAGACATAGCTGGGAGAAAACCGTCTAGGACAGTTGGAAATACATCAGTGCAGAAATATGTAACTGTGTTGAATGCACTATTTGTGTTTCTTATGCACACGATTGAGAACTGCAGTCAGATTTTAAGGAATTATGTTAAATTTGATGTTCAGTCACTTTTTGGGAACCCGGGGGTGGGGGGCTCTTTTCTTGTAGTTCTCTGCAGGTTCCCCAGTTGCCAGATTTTCTGAGTGGGAGGCTTCAATGATAAAGGATTCCTCTAGGAACTCTAAAATGTCCCTTTGAACAATCATCTCATGCTTTTTTCGGAATGAGAGCTAGAATATCCAGTTGTCGCTTGTAGCTTCCTATACAACAAGTGCGTAACCATTTTCAAACAACTTTCAAAAGGCACACCAAAGATTTTACCCTGAAATAAATCATTAACAGCAGGTCTCCGAGATTTCTTCATGGGGCAGCCAGTTTGTTTCAGTTACAACCAGGTGTGCTGAGAGCCCAACACATTGCTAGTTGGCCGGGGCCAGGGAGGCAGAGCTCGCAGGCGGCTAAAGAAACAATGCATCACTGACAACTTCCATTCATCATCCCAGCCTTCAGCCAGGGGTACAGGCTGGAAAGAATGGGCTCCATGTGCGCTCCCCTCGGGGAGGAACCTTCAGAGCCTGGGCACTTTTCAAAGAAACTGGATAATAGTCGTTTATGGGAGACTGAGTGTACCTGGGGAGGGGTGCGGGCGGGGAAGCAGAAATGGCGCTGCGTGGTTAGGCTTCCTGTGGACAAACCGCTTTGTGGCTCTGCGGGCGTCGGGGTGAGCATGTGTGTGGTGGTGCAGACCGAAACGCACACCTGGCTACATTTTGCAATGTTGCTCCTCCCTCAGTTATCGGAGCCTGGGGTGAATCTTCCAGAACACTGTGGCAAGCACGATGAAGCTATCATTATCATTTGTAGGGGCTCTCTCCTTTTCTGAGGACTTCCCTACTTCATCTGCATCCCATAAGGTGTTCTGCCAACGATTTCTGTTGCGTCTTTCTAACTGTGTGTCCTCTTCCTCGTCCCCCTTCCTTTTTCCTTTCAGATTAGGGACATCTAGAATCTGTGTTTTTCTTTCCATGTAAGCAAAACACCAGTACCGGATTTTACAGATGAAACTGCAGCCCAATAAGCAACTCGGTTCAACAGTTTACATTAACTCTAAGTTGGATTTGTTCAAGATGATCTGGGAAATGAAGACCATATCAGTACTCCTAAGTAGCTTCAAATGTATCCTTATTGCATTTTATTTTTGGAGTCAGGTAAACACAGAACTGTTTTCTAGATATGCCCAGGAGATGATTAAGAAAGATAATGTCACTTATTTTGTCCAGATAGCTGTATTCTCTCATTAAAACACAAAACCAGAAAACCCATCTGAGACTTTTATGTGCAAAGTCCACCACTCAGATGCCAAGTGAGCAAAGTGCCAGAGCTGCACGTGAGATCAATAATTGTGCACACACACTGGTCACCGAGAGCTCGGGTTCCTGTTGGCCTGCACCCTGACTGTTTTGGCAGCAAGAAATAGGTGTTTTCCTGTGTCCATTGAGTAAGCATGTGTTTTTTTATTGGTGCATCTTAGCTGCTGATGCCTGAAATTTGGCCTCAATTGTTTATAGAAAGGAAAAGCAATCTGAGCTGTCAGCCTTGATATTACCTAAACCTGCATAGAATGTGATAAAATAGAGCAAGATTTGTTTTTTAGGCCTGTTTCATATTTTCCAGGCAATAGATCAAATCAGTTCAGGGTTCATTTTTAGCTCTTTAATAAGCTGACACAGTATGTTGGCAGTAAAATAAGAATGCACTTTTAACATGGAAGTGCCATATAGTCAGAGTTGCTATTTGTGCTGTTTATTAATAACACGAGAACCCCTGGGAACTGAGTGTAGCACTTAGGATAGAGAAACTGAGATTCTAGTTCTTTTCATTGTAATAAGCATGATCATCTCCATTTGGTTCATTAGCCCAGTTCCCATGTCAGTTCCTACTCTCTTCCCCCATAATTTCTAAGGGGACACCAAGCAAGCACAGTGAGAAGAATTAATAAACCATCTATAGGCATTTTCTCTCATGTTCTTCCCTAAATCTTGACTCTCCTGTCTGTTTGAAATGCTCCTCTGATAGCCACTCCTTCACTTCCTTTGGCTTCTTATTCCAGAGTCACCCCAGGAGAAGAGCCCTCGTCATCATACCTGCAGTATCAGCCCCGAACCCTGACACTTCATATCTCTTCCTCCTTTTTCCCCTCTCCCATCTACCATACTGGGCAGTCAGTTGATCTCTTTGCATGTTATCTGCCTCTCCCCCTAGAACGTAAGCTCCATGAGTCCAGGATTGTTGCCTGCATCTCTAGAGCCCGAGACAGAGCCTGGTGTGTAGCAGGTGCTCCTTAGATACCTGGTAAATGAATGAATGGAAGTCCCTTGCTCCAGGCTTTGGTTTCTCTGGGACCTGACAAATGATGTGGATTCGCAGCCTGTTTGAATATGATGCAGTAATGTCTCCATCTCTCTCACTCCTGTCCCTGCTCAGAACGGGGGCAAGATAGCTAAGTATGACATACCCTGGTGTCTCCTGGAGTCGTACCCAGCCTCGGAGGGCTCGGGGTGGGGCTCTATGCCCTGAGCCAGCCTTCCTGGAGAAACGATCTCTGGGCTGCATTTCTCTTGAACACCATCATAGCCAACCATCCCTCCTTCTGCTTCTGCCCAGATTCGGGGCCTCTTCTCCTTCCCAAGTGTTTTGGATCTGGACGAGTGTGGATTTAAGCTTATCCCTTCCCTCATGCAATGCAGTTCACTTGGGTAGAGAAGCCAGCCACGCTCCACCTACTGGAGGCCAGAATAAAAAGATGCTGTGGGCTAGCGACACTTCTTGTCCCACCTGCAGTCCTGGTGACCGTGGCAACATCTGTTGAGCCTTGCCATCGCTTTGCCGGGCTCCGAGAACATCCAGGGCTGATGTTAAGTTTTACTGCCCATGAACGTAAACAGCACCTCCGTCATGGCCAGTTAAACAGTATCCTTTACGGTGGACTTGTGCATATCTGAAACCCACCCATCCACAGCCAAAAAGTCATGCCAGGGGCGAGAGATTTTCTTCTGCCATGTTTCTTACAAGGGGAGATCAGGGGTCAACTCAATTCATAAAATTACCGCGGTCATTTTTCAGCTGGCTGAGAGACTTCATAGATCAAAAAATACAGTGGCTTCTAAATGATTTCTGATATGCACAGTTCTAGCTTTTTTTTTGTATTCTCAGCATGTGGTGTGGAGCCTGCCAGAAACCATCTCTGCAGCTATTGACAGGCGGACGAGAAATCACCCATGATGGTTTCCATCGTTTCCCTATAGGCTGGTCATCCATTTCGGCGGCTGACCGTGAGCCCGTCTCAAAGCTGGCTTTGTACGTGCCGCCCTTATGTTTTCGCTCTTCTCTTTCAGTGCGGCGCTCACCTCGGGCACATTTTCGATGACGGACCTCGTCCCACCGGCAAGAGATATTGCATAAACTCGGCTTCCCTGTCGTTCACACTGGCCGAGGGCAGCAGCAGCGCCGAGGGCAACAGTGGAGCGACCCCCCCACTCCCCGTAGGGGACAGAGCCGAGCTGTAGGGTCCCGGAGAGCCAGGCAAACAAGTGTACTTAACGCGCAGCTTGTGAAAAACAGCAAATACTCCGAATTGTCTATCTTAGATCTATTTTTTCAAGAAATAGAAGGGCAGTTTTGTGCTATCGATATTTTTCTTCTTTGGCTTAGACAGAGGCCCCAGCCGTCCATGTATTTTGCTATTGACTAGATTGGGAACCCTTTATCCCTTCAGCGAGTGGAGAGGGCTTGGTGGATCACTTTCCCAGGCCCCCTGAGTACCAGTTGGCATTGTTTTCTTTGAGCACACAGCTGCTTTTGCGATTTCTCCCCCCTGGCTTAGGAGACGGAGGGTGCTCGGGGTTCCCACCAGAGATCCCCTCCGCGGCGGTGAGAGCAGAGCCCCCAGCTCGGGGCGCAGGCCTGCAAGACACGTGGCCCGTCGGCCTTTGGGCAGGCCTACCTGAGACAGGGCGGACGGATGCCTGCGGAGACTGCTCAGCTCTGGAAAGTTTGAGCTAAGGTCGTTTATTCTCACTAAAAGGGTGTGAAGGTCTAAAGTCTTTCCTTATGTTAAATTGTTGCCAGATCTGAGGGTGGGGGGCGGGGGCAGAGAGTTACAGTGAGTGTTGTGGTGGAGAAGTAAACATTACCTCACGGTGAGGCCTTTATTTTATTTTATTTTCCATTGAAAACATTGGAATGTAAGAACAACGGTAAAGTGCGGAGCCCCGTTTTGGCCCCAAGGCCACGCAGAGAGCACCTAACATGGCCTTTTTGAAGTCCGTCCCTCCACACCTAGCACCAGCTGCAGCTGGGAGGGCATTTTGGTAAATACCACTGTGTAAAATAAAATACTGGGACAACACACCTCATCAAGGCAACAGAAGTAAGAGAGAGCAGAGAGGACCAAAGAGAAGGCCTGGGTATTGAAATACCCAGGGCTGAGCGGAGAAGCCAACAATAGACTCCAAGTAACAGAGCCCAAAGCTGGGGATCTTGTGCACAGTAGCTTGGGTGACTTCTGGAAGGATGGTGGTGGTGGTGGGGGGGGTGTTTAAAATGGAAAGAACCAGGAGCTCAAGTCCCACCCTGCTGTGTGACAAGGGGATAAGCCATTTAGCCTCTCCATGCCTACTCTTCGTTTAAAAACCAGGACTTAACATTATTTGTAAAATAATTGACACTCTCAGGGCAAATTTACTGTATTGCTATACCATTAAGATCGGTGTCGTAAAATTAAACTGATCTGGTTTCTAACTGCCTCAAAGGCTGAAGCCCAAGCATTTGAAATGGAAAGAAGCAGAGAGAGGTTAGCCAAGCTGATTGGTATGGAAACAGTCGGGCCAAGAGCCAGAAGTTTTTCTTTGTAGCAATATGGCTGGTTTTACTCTGAGAAGCTCTGCTCTGTTGCTGTGTAACGCTTACCAGAATGGATGTCGTTGTTGTGCGTGATAAGATTTCCACAGGCACGAACAGTGATGATTTAAGATGATATTGCCATAGCCAGGTTTGAGGGTATAGTTTATGATGGATAGATACTGTGTTTGTAGCCACAAACGCTAATCCTGCAATGTAGTTTTTGTTTTTTGTTAAAATATTACTTTTGTAAATCTTTGAAAGCTTATGGAAACTGACATCCTACCTTGTAAGCACCAAGGCAAAAATAAGAAAGAGGGACACTTGACAGTTTTACAATGAGAAACAATGAGAAGTTAAAATGAAAACTGACAAATCCAAGTGGCAGTGTGGTCATGGCCACATTCTTCCACGTGTCTACACATGCTCGCTGGCGAGGCCCTGCCTGATACTCTGGTGACTTCCTTGTCACGTATACTCTAGCTTCACCATGACAGATGAGTCATGTTCTTCCTTCTTCAGCCTCCAGCTGTTTCACCTCTGGTCCTGGCGTCCTTCTTGAATTGAGATGTAAGATTTAAGACCGTGGAAGCCACAGCTGCCAGACCATCCTAGCAGCCCGTCCCAACCTCACAGAGGAGCCCCATCATTTCCCAGAGACCCAAGGATCCCATGTGGGATTGGCTAAAGAAGAGAGTCTCCCTGGACTTCCCTGCCACAGTGGACGTCTGTCCCTTGGGCCACATAGCACTTCTCCCATTGCTCCAGCTACATATAGTAGCCTGCCCCAGGTTTCTGTTGGACACGAGCCACCCGGTCGAGGTAGACAAGAAAGATAAATGGGGGGGCTTCTTCCCCCTCCCCAGAGATTCTGGACTCTCATTGTTCTCTCATTTTTATTATCAGGCTTAACATTACCCTCTAAAAACTCCTTTTCTAATCCTTATCTTTGTTCCAAGGAAAGCCGACTTTTCTCCTACCGCGTTTTCCAGCATCAACTTTAGGGAAAATGCAACATCTATTAAAAAAAAAAAAAGAAAAACCAAAAAACAAAAAAATGTGGGGTATATGCATGTGGTTTAATTCCAGATTGCTTTTGAGTTTAAGTGGTATCAACTTTCAGTATATTTCTGTCTTATGTTAAAGAAATATATTACTAAAACGTTGGTGAGCAATAATGTCAGCTGTCGAGCACTAGATTTATTTTTGCAGGATATGGAGCGCAATGAACTGCGTCAATATGGCAAGGTGTATGTGATCTGTGGGAGTTGTGCCATTTAACATAGGAAATGCACAGGACTTTCCCTCTCTGCACTCAGCCCTTACTGTATACCATTAGGAGATGCAGGTCTCTGCTGGTGGGTAACAAGGACATCCATATAATCATGCAGAATGGATCTGAAGAAAGCAGCAGTATATATTACATTAGAGAACATTTCTATATGTTTAAACTCTTCACTTCTTAGATGCATTTAAATACTTAATGCAAATGACATAGCAATCTAAAATCCTCTCCATGTTAATCGAATTGAAATGCCTTGTTTTAAATGTGGAGTGTTATGAAAGGGATTATCACTTGTTCTGAGGTCAGATATTTTTGTCTTAGATAGCTTTGTACTAATTTTTCTCCAAACAATTCAAAACTTTTGAAAAATGTATGAGGTTTTCATTGAAAGAACCCTTTTCCTATGTTTATTGTATACAGAAATTATGCAATAAAATTTCTTTATAAAAATGCTCTCTTCTCTGATTCCTGGTTATTTTTAGCACAGATAGATGGACCATCCATCGGAGTTTGCTGTAGACTGATCTGTTGGCCTCCTCCCAGCTGATATGTGTGTATTTTGCATAAAGGGCTTTTTATCTGATGTGGCCTTTGCATGGAGGGACTGTAATCAAAGGGTCATGTCGGATTCTCCAACGCCCAGGCCCCAGGAAAGGCCTCCAGGGATCTGAAAGATTGGAGGAATGGCATTACTCAGCTTTCCCCTCCGCACAATCCTCAGTAGCTTCTGTATGTTTGGGGGCTTCAAATACGGACTTCAGGGAGCTCCAGTGTGATGATAGCTCTGTGGACAAAAATGTAGGAATGATACCATGCTGAGTCCTTCAGCTTCTGTTAAATAATGTGCTGGGAAACTTCTATGGTTGTCAAGGTTTGGTCTCCAGGGAAATAAGGTAGGCATTCCCTGCCGCTCATGGATGAAATCCCCTTTAAGAGTCATCTGTATGGACGAGTTTCAGTGTGGTATTATTGGTTGTTGAAATCTTTCATGTTTTGGTTTGTTCTACTAACTTATTTTTGTGTGTGTGTGGAGGAAAAGTGAGGTGGTGAAGACTTTGCTTTTCAGCCAATTCTTTAAGTCATAATCCTGGGATCTTGGAATCCGCAAGCCAGCAATGTCACGTGGTGTACTAAGAACAGTGCTTCTCAAAGCGTGGTCCCCAGGCGGAAGGGTCTGTAGTACCTGGGAACTTGCTACCAATGCACATTCTCAGGCCTCCTCCCAGACTCACTGCAATAGGAATTCTGGGATGGAGCCTGAGCTAGTTTTGTTTTAGCAAGCCCTCCATGGGATTACGGTGCTTGTTCTAGTTTGTGAACCATCGCCTTGGAACTTTTACTGAGAAAAAGTCAATTAGTCTGAATTTTAAAAGCATTTCTTAATGACTCAAAAATGCCTTGTTTTGTCATCGATGGTTGTCTTTTGACAGAGATGGAACAAACAAATGGTTGTCCCCAGGCTTCCTGCCTCTCAAGGGTTCTTATCCTTCCCTGCACATTTATTTGACTTGTTCTGGAGCACTAGCATGTCCTCATCAACCAACACTGCCTTCACTCTGGTTTGCCTTTCGGGGTTGAACCTGGGCTGCTCGGTAGTGCTCGCCTATGCCTCTCTAGAACTGTAGGATATCCATGGCGGTACTCAGCTCAGCAAAGCCAAGAACTAGAGAATAGTCTCAGTGCAGAAATTGACATATGACCTTTCCCATCTCTTCTCTTTCTTTGTACCTGTACCTTCCATCATTATCAACACGGGTTTGCTTGTTTTTTTTAAACCGTCAAGAGATTTCGGCCATGTATCCGAATTGTTGAATTATTTGGTCAGAAAACTGCTATCATTACCCGGATCTTTTTTTTTTTTTTTTCATTACCCGGATTTTAACAAAGAAATGAATTCTAAGAGATGCTGGCATACAAGAAAGGTTGAATTAAAACTTGTCCTTGGGGACAGGTTTGTAAGTATCTGTACTGACTTCTGATTATAGTTTTTTGTGCACTATGGAAGTGACAGAAATGTTACCATTTTGAATGGGGATCTGAAAAAGTACCACATGCCACAGAATATTCTAGCAATCCACTTCCTATCCACTTGCTCCCAGAGGCTGGCCTCATCCTGGACCAACCTGGAGAAAGGCCAGATAATGACCAGAGGTTCCAGACCAAGCAGCCCCTGAGAGTCTGCCATGAGAGTAGCAGGCTTTCACAGAACTGTCACCGGTGAAGGCTCAAATGGCCTGAGATCCGGGAACAACATCAGATCCTCAGGCCCACATGAGACTTTCCCAATTTTCAGGCTGGCTGCAGAAGCACACTCACTTGTCGGAATACCGATGTTGGGAACCTCGTTCTTATTTTAGGCTTTGCACTTTCCCTCCCTGCAGGGTCCACCACCTCCACTCCCTGCCAATGAACTCCCACGTTTTCATCCAGGCTCAGCACGAACCTGACAGATTTTCAGCAGTGAACAGCAGGGAAGTCCTCCCGTAGTGACCAAGTGCGTACTGCAGCATTGTACCGACACGGTGAGAGTGTCAAAAGCTATAGAAGCAGCTAGAAAACAAAGGAAGGGAGAGTGTCTGTATTAGCACAGGAGATAGTTGTTAAGAGGTAAGCTATGGTTGCCTGAAGCTTTATTCCCCAGGCCCTCGGCCTCACCATGGGATTTCTCTTGACCTTGATAATACTGTGTATTCAGTCATCTCTGTAAGTCAGGCACTTGGTCTGTTTTCTTTAATAAGAGGTAGGTAGTCTTATCCCCATTTTATGGATGGTGGAGCTAAAGCCAGACCCGTTAAGCCAAGTTACACAGCTGGTACATGGCCAGATTGAAATCCATGTTTGTTCAAAGACTTCCTACTTAGCACTACGTGGCCCCCCAGGTAGAAGAATGGCTATTGGCTACTGCTCAGCAGCAGGCTTTACCGAGGCAGAAATATGTGTTTATATCATTTCTAATTTCAAATTAATTGCAATTTGCCCTTCCAAAATATCATCTGCAATATGAATGCTTTATTTCAGGCAGGGCTTAATCATCGCACATCTTGATTTTTTTTTCTTAATACCTCAGTGATAGAGCTTAAGTTTTTTCCTAAGGGCTCACAATATTCCTAATGGTTTCTAACTACTACATAGACACACACACACACACACACACACACACTAAGCCACCTTCTGGATCCAAATGGGAAAAAAAAGAAGAGACGTGATGCTAAAGATGTCGTTGATCAAAACATCCCATTTCTGGCACAGCAGATCCAGTTAACTCTCATCTAGAAAGACCTAGAGCCCTGGGGGTGGAAATGGGGTGTTCTAACCGATGTCGCTAAGTCGGGAGAGTCTGCAATCAGAGACTAACGAGGGGGGCACAGATTCCTGAGGGCTCTCACCACACCCAGACCCAGAGCAGGTCTGCAGGGCATATGATGGACCTATCCCAGGAACTGACAGAATAAAGAGATTTGTTTCTGTTTGATTACGATTCATGACAGATTGATAACTGCAAAGGCATTCAAACTCGGTGTTTCGTCCCCCTCTTCCCTTTAACACTACAGCTTGGAAAGCCAGTCAGGCATCTGGTGTTTGTTAGATGGCTGTGTTGCATCATCCTTATGATTGCTGGGGAACATCTCCTAGCATTTGAGCGTTGGAGGGAAGACCACGGGGCACAAAATGGCCTCATCCGGTTTACATCTTCATTACTGTGCTTCTCACATACCTGCTTACATCTGGAAAAAATCTCCAGGTAAACCTCTTGGGCTCTTTTTCTAAAGAGTAACTGTAATTATTAGGGTTATACCCAAATTCAGCTTAGAAAAGGTATGTGGCTGAACTTCAGCCAAAATCCTGTGCCTGTCTGAAAGAAATTCTTTCTTTTCTTTTCTTTCTTTCTTTCTTTCTTTTTTTTTTTTTTTACATCCAATTACAGAGGAGGGGCCTTTTCTCAACCATGGCCAGTGGGGTCCCTGGTTCTCTACACCCAAAGCTTCTATTTATGGCCTGAGGGAAAAGACAAGGAGATTTTAGGGAAAAAAAAAAAAACCTTAAAGATCTCCTCAGATCACTGGCTTTTTCCTCAGGACCAAGTCCCAATTCTGATCTGTATTACAGGTCATGTCAACTTTCACAAATGCCAAGTCTTTTCCCCACTAGGTACTATCACAAAATTGACCTTTCCAATTAAGAACATAAAAAAAAAAATTTTTCTACCTGACTGTTTCCTGCTTCTCTCACTTGGACAGGGTTCGTCCATTCAACGCACATTTCTTGAGCCCTTCCTGGGCGAGGAACGGGACCCCACAAACGGAGTAAGACTGGGTACCTGCAGTTAGCCGGGGAAACAGACACACAGCTGATTACACGGAGTACCAGTGTGTGGCATAGGGCGCACATGAGTGCGGACAGAGCATTATGAGTGCTCGGCTGGGAGAAGGATGCACTTTGCCACAGGAAAGGGGGATAGCATAGAGGGAGGCAGAGTCAGGGAAAGCTTCATTTAGAGAGGAAGAATTTTTTGAAGAATCTGTGGCATTTTACGAAGAGGAAGAGAAAATAAGATCGTTTAGAGAAATGGACAGTCACTTGGCTGCCTCCATTCTGGGATGTGGGCCAAACAATTCTGCAGTAGAACTACAGAGATCCTTCCCAGGCTGGCAGCCACCCGCCTGTTCCAGCCTCCTGTCTCACCTCCCCTTCCTTACCCCACCCCCAGCCATTCAGACTTCTGCCACATTTCCCAGGGGCACATACTTTCTGCCTGAAATGTCCTTCCTGCCTCTTCCGAGTGGTGGACTCGAGTCATCCTTCAAACCCGATGCTTGCGTGAAATACGTTGCCAATTTCCTTTCCTCCCCTAGCACAAATGGACTTCCATTATCATTTGTCTATGCCTTGCTTCTAGAGGTCATCCCATTGATTAATTGTTTCCCTCACCAGATTGGGAGTTCCTCTTGAGGACAGACGCTTTGAAAAAAATTCATCTTAATAGATGGAACAAAGCTAGATCAGTCTAAACAAAACAAATGGTGAAATTCATTTCCACTCCTCTCTCATTTTCTCTGTCCTGCCCCATCACTTCTTCTAACACCCACCTAGATCTGTCCTCTGGGCAATGCCCATATCCCAAGCCTCTTTGCCCTTTATGATCCTTCTAGGAGTTTAATCTGACTGACTGACTTACCCCCTACTTACCCCACTGTTTAGTAGAGGCTAGACTCTTAAAATTCATTATCTCATTTGATCTTCTGGGTTAAGAGAGAAGTCACAGACTGGAAGCTGAAGGTGGGCTTTTGTTTTATTTTGGTTTTGCCTACTCCTTTTAGCATCCAACTCTTTTTTTTTTTAAGATTTTATTTATTTATTGGACAGAGAGACCACAAGGGAGGGAGCACAAGCAGGGGGAGTGGGAGAGGAAGAAGCAGGCTTCCCGCTGAGCGGGGAGCCCGATATGGGGCTCAATCCCAGCACCCTGGGATCATGACCCAAACCAAAGGAAGATGCGTAACAACTGAGCCATCCAGGTGCCCCATTACCTACTCCTTTTAAAAAAACTTGTTTACCGGTATTTAAAAATCAGGAGAGCCTACATAAAAATCCATTTCCAGATTCTTTTGATAGAGGGGAGGTCTGGCAAGTCTGGGTAGCTAGCCGACGGTGCCGTAGCAGCTGAATACATGAGGTGATGACATTCTGGCTTTGCTACCAGCTTCATGGTTTCCTATGGACTCCCATTTATTTTCATATGGGTGCTGTTTTATTGTTTCTTAGACAAATATTTTTGGGTCCTTGTCTCCACCAAAATGGAAAAATAACATATAAAGGTTGGAGGACACATGACTATGTATGTCCTATGGGTGTTTGGTTGATGACCCCTGTGGCAGGCAATAGTATTATTTTTATTTTACAGATAAGATAAGTTAAATAACCTCACTATGATAACATATCTAGGAAAAATTGGGCAAAGGCAGGGCCATTTGACTCCAAAGCCCTTGCATTTCAATGGAAACTTTTCAGTCCTGCAGCTCCAAAAATAAGAAATTCTTATTCAGGTACATCTAGTGTGGGCACTTACTTTTAAATTATGTACTTTTAAATTATGTACATTTGTCACCATAGTAATATAGTATGCACATTCTAAGATATACACAAAGATGGAAAATTTTAAAAAATGGGTTAAAAAATTCAAAACATAAATAAAAAATTGTTTCAATGTTACATTCATGGTACCAAAAATATTTTTGCTTTTACTAAAAGGTATAGTATTTTTAGTGAAAGTGGTGAGATTTGAATACATCATTAATGTTTTAAATTTTAGGTTTAACAGTTTGGTGAAGCAGGGTTTGAAGGTCTGGATCTAAATTCAATTTATTTTAAATACTTGCGTCAGTGGTTGACATCACTGAAAACTATATTCCACAATGACAACCCTATGAAAAGCCACATGGGCTCACTGATGGATCAGGATACTCATTTTTTTACATCCCAACCACTGGGAAGGTGTTATGGAATTTTGGTTAGGAGATCTTCATATGCCCAGATGTCAAGAAGGTATTATTGCAAATTATTCAGATGTTTAAAAAATTGTTTAGCAAATGTGAAAAGTCCATTGAACAGTGTTGAAAGCAGATTTTAAAATTCAGATCCCAAGATTTTAAAGCAATTGGATATAAGATATTCTTTAAGATAAGACATCTTTTTGTCAATACATATTGCATAAAAATGGAAATAGTTCCAAATACCCATTTTCTAAGTGCTCCCTCCGAAACCTGAATTTCTTTTCAAAGGCAGTTAGTTATTCCTTGTTGAAATGTCACTTTTGCCTGAAAGGAAGGGATTGAATATATTTTTTAAAGACAGTGGCTAGATAGTGTACTTCTAACAGACGCTTGTCATCACAGAAAATGTTGGAAAAGTTGGAACTTAAGAAAAAAACCCTTAGCTTTAAGGTTGATAATCCTTCAATGAAATAGCTAGCAAGTATAAAATATTGTCATAACTATTACTGATCTCCTTGCAAGGTATTTTAAAGATTGACAGTATTTCCATGTCTTATTTTTATAAAATTAACCACACCAATGACATCCTGGAGCACTTCCGGCTTCAGCCCCTTAATGAGTGGGCTGGTCCATGCCTACATTAGTGCAGGAGGTGAATTTTTTTCTTTCTTTCTTCTTTTTTTTTTTAATCTTATTTATTTATTTGACAGAAATCACAAGTAAACAGAGAGGCAGGCGGGGGGTGGGGGGTAGGGAAGCTGGCTCCCCAATGAACAGAGAGCCCATTGTGATGCTGGGCTTGATCCCAGGACCCTGAGATCATGACCTGAGATCATGACCTGAGTTGAAGGCAGAGGCTTTAACCCACTGAGCCACCCAGGCACCCCAGGGGATGACTTTCACCTGCAGGAGGTCTTTCTGTAACTTTCTCATGGAATCCATTCGTTTCCCTAATACCTTTTGCCAAAGCAGCCATGGCATGTGTGGTTTGCCATAGAACACATTGATTGAATCAATTATTTTCAACTTTCCTTTATGGGCTCACACACACAAAAGTAGTTCTTCATAGTTGAAAGAAAATCTAGCAAATACCGTAAGCCAAGACATGATTAAAAAAAAAAAAATCTATGCTTTAATACAACTTCGGAGAAAATCTCTACATGATGCAATTTGTTCTATTCCTCGGTTCTTCACATCTCCAGCGTGCTTTCTCTCCATCTCCTGGTGGCATTGACTTTCTGTAAATATACATTAGTTTGTTACCATCTTCTTTTCGTATTACCTTAGACACTTGCATCATGGCAGGAAAACCAATTGGCATGTGGTCTTTCATAGTTTACAAAATGTGAATCACTAAGTATATTGAAGGTTGATAAATTGGTGTTATGGGATGCTAAACATCGCTAAAAAATTAAAAGGTTGTTTTCACATTCTGAGCAATGGGTAACTAAATGTGGAGCTCACCATGACGGTCTCATGATCTGCTGCTAATAATTCAAGGTACAATGTCCACTTAGAGTAGGTGCTTTGTTAACAACTGTGGATGTGCACTGATGTTTTCATGTACTCAGCCTAATGACTTCACAGTTTTAACTGACTCTTTGATGGATTTAATGATCATTGCTTATACCTCATAAGTGACTTTAATCAGAAGCCACCTGAATTAGAAGTGGCATCTGTGTCATTTACTTGTGATCGTTTAGACTTACATTTTTATTAGCTCAGTCTGCACTTCAGTTTTGAAAATCATCTTTAGACACTCCTCGGTACTCTAAGGGTTCAACTCCTTAACTATTCATTTCCCATGAACCTTGATCAGGCGCATATGCAGGTGTCTCTAGGCAACACTGGGGGTGAGGACCTCTCACTTTTGCCCATGGGACATGTAACTATCTGACCCGTGAACCCAGTGAGGGTTCCAGTTGTCAGTCTGTAGATTAGACACAAGTAATCCTTACTTTGCATGATCATGTGAGACCATAAAAATTAGCATGTAAGCTGATACCATTCAAAGTGACTTTTATAATCAACTGGGAAAATTCCAGTTGTTCTGTGTTCTTAAAAATTTTGGTTAAACCACTGAAAGCTCTCTTATAGCCTGTTGTAAATGTATTGGGAAATGAAGAAAAAAAATCTAAAACTCTTATTTAGTGTGGTGTAGTTTAAAACACTATAAATATTGAGAATCAAAGTGTTTTGTTTCTCTGTAAAAAAGTAGTTTGAATAGCACTTGCCTTCTTTTCATTGTTTGAGACTCAGCATTTTTTCTATACAGTGATGACAGAAGTCCTGTGCCAACTGTCCACGGACAGCTGGGGGCTGTTCTGACATGGCCACTGTGGAGACGACTGGGTTCTCCTCTCCATGTCCCTCACACCCCTCCACCTGGCTGGCCTGTGCACGTCCTTATGCTGTGATTAGGAGAGAGAGACAGAGTGCGCAAGTACTCTTCATACCTCTGCTTGTCTCATTTGTTACTGTCCCTGTGGCATTAAGCAGGTTACATGACCAAACCTGGAACTAGTGTAGGCAAGCCCTGCTAGAAGGGATGGATACAGAAAGATACGAATAATTAGACCCAGTAATGGAATCAGTCAAGTCCAACAGGGAGCACTGTAAGTCCTGGCCATCCTTGTTTCCTGGCCACCATCTTAAGAAAGTTCCTTAATACCTCTGAACCTCAATTATTTGATGGTGACTTAGCCTGTGATATATTTCTTGAAATATTTTCTAAATTAAAAAAAATATATACACAAATTTAAAAAGTACAATAGTGCTAAAAGACATACTAAAACAGAGATCTTAGCCCTCCTTCCCATTTTATTGTATTCCCCAGGCATGGTCACTTTTTATCCTTCTTGTTGTCTCTGCTGACATCTTATCCATATTTTGAAATAATATTACATGTTTCCATCTATTGATTCATTAATTTTATTTATTTATTTATTTAATATTATTATTTTTTAAAGATTTTATTTATTTGACAGAGATCACAAGTAGGCAGAGAGGCAGGCAGAGAGAGAGAGGAAGGGAAGCAGGCTCCCTGCTGAGCAGAGATCCCGATGCGGGGCTCGATCCCAGGACCCTGAGATCATGACCTGAGCCGAAGGCAGAGGCCCTAACCCACTGAGCCACCCAGGCGCCCCTAGATTCATTAATTTTAGATATCATCTATTAATCTATATTACAATTTCAGGTTATATCCACATTTATGGTCTTCTAATGATTTACTGTTCAGCCAAGTTAGAATAGTATTATTACATTTTTTTCCTGTACATCTTCTGATTTTCCTGGGATTTCATCACCGTCTCATGTTTTCACCTGTTCATTCATTCATTTATTTCATTGACTCTCCCATGAAGCCTTTCTACATCTTCCATCAGCTTTGTAAAATGACTTTCAAAACAATTTTCCACTTTCTCAAACGCATCAGATAATATATTAGCTACATCTTATTCTTAGTAGTACCCATTACGAAGTCCAGTGTGCTTGTGCCAACCTCCCTCCCCAACCAAGTCTAAAATAAAACGTCTTGTTCCAGTTGCGATGGCTTGCTCTCAAGACCTTCTGCACTCTTGATGCCCTAGATCCTTAATTCCATCATCATCCTGAGGCTACCCATTACCTTTTCTTGTGCTGGTTCCATTGTTACTGGGTCCCTTCATTTACATCTTCATTTCATTAGGGCAGATTTTGAGTTTCTGATGAAAGGGCATACTCAAGGTTAAACTTTTGAGATGTGGCATGCTTGAAAATATTCTGCTTTCACACTTTATTAATCTTTTGGCAGTCTAGAATTCCAAGGTGAAAATCATTTTCCCTTCAAATCTCGAGGCACTGTTTTATTGTCTTCTCTTTTCTAGAGTTGCTGTTGATATATCCAGTGGAGATTCCAATCCATTGGATGTGAACTTTCTCTGCCTCTAGAGTTGGGAAATGATCTTATACCACAGGGAGGTCTTCTGCCATTTGTTTTGATGGGAACTTGGTGAGGCTTTTTTTGTCATTGTTTAAGTGGGCTCTATACCCAATTCGGGGCTTGAACTCACAACCCTGAGACCAAGAGTCACATACCGTGCTGCCTGAGCCAACTGGGCACCCCTTGACAAGTATTTTCAATCTAGAGATGTGTGTTTTCCCATTTTGAGAAATTTCCTCAATATCATTTGCCTATATACTTTGTTTTATTTGTTCTTTCTCTGTGTAATTTTTATTACTTAAATATTGCACATCTTGGATCAATTTGATTAATTTATCTGTTCTTTATTTTCTATGGCTGCATCCTTCTGTTCTCTTTTCTAGGACATTTTCTCATATTTCTTTACAACCACTTTAGTGAATTTTTTTCTACCACCCCTATCTATATATCTTCTCTACTTCCAAGAGCTCTTATCCCCTGGTTGCTGTTTTTATAGGCATCCTTTTCTTGTAAAAAAAAAAAAAAAAGTAGTATCTTCTTATTTCTCTGGAAAAGTAAATAATAATTTCAAAATACTTTACTTCTACCCTCTGCATGCGTTTCTTTGAGTTCCTCTTCTGTTTGTCTTGGCCTCTGTCTTCTACAAGGAGATTTGTCTCAAGATCTGGTTCATCCTTGGCTGAACAGGTCCAGTTACAAGTGAGACACTGAACTGCTAATTGCACCTGAGTGGTGTTTGCTCCACCACCAAGGACAGGGTTGTTCTTTTTATTTCCTATGGGACCTCAAAGGTCTGCTTGTTTTCACTTGACAGAGTATAAATTGGTACAACTTTGGAAAATCTGATGTACAGACAACCTGTGTCTTACTCTGGTTCGACTCAGCGATTTTGTCTTTACAATGGTGCAAAAGTGATATGCATTCAGTAAAACCATGCTTTACATTTTGAATTTTGATCTTTTCCTGGGCTAGCAAAAGCTGAGGTTTCCAGTTGTCTAGTGATCACAAGGATAAATAGCTGATGCCCATCCAACCATTTTGTTTTATACTTTCAGTACAGTATTCAGTAATTACATGATATATTCAATATATCTATATTATAAAATGAGGTGATTTTGCCCAACTGTAGGCTAAGTGTTCTGAGCACGTTGAAGATGGACTAACCTAAGCTATGGTATTCTATATATTAAATGCATTGTCAACACCATATTTTCAACTTATGATGGTTTATTGGAATGCAACTATGTCATAAGTTGAGGAAGACCTGTTTTATTTTTTCCCTGTCTGTGGTGATGTCATTTTTCTGGAGAAAGATAACCCAATTGCTTGTTGTCTCTGAATCTAGGGAATGTCTGGTGCAGCTGTGCTAGAATGTTCCTTGTCTTCTCGCCTACATTGCTGGAGCTGGAGGTAGAGGGAGAAGAACTGGGGAGTCTAATTTTTCTTACATAGACAGCTATACATTATAATTTATAAAGTAGTACTTAACACAAACAATGTAATATGTTTGTAATATGCACTATAATATTAAGATGAATACCTATTAACCCCACACACCATTTAAGAGTCAGAACAAAAAGGAAAAAATAGAGTCAGAACTAAACTAATACCTTTACATTTTATCTATGTGCTCTTCTCCTAACCTTTACCCCTTCTTGCTTAAGTGGTAACTCCAGGTCTAAATTTTGTGCTTGTTTTCATCTTATTTTATTTTAAAAAGCAGTTGTTATCACATATATAAATAACAATAAACAATGTATCGTCTAGCTTTGCTAAATTTTATGCTTAAAAAATGGTATCAAGCTGTATGTTGTCCTCTGTGACTTTTCATTTTTCACTCAGTATTTCTACTGATTCATTTTATCGTCTTGTTTGTAACCATATTTCATTCATTGTAGTGCTGTGTACTATTCCTTTGTGTGATATACAAGTTTTATTATATTTACTTTTTACATTTTTAATTTAAATTCAATTAGCCAAGGTATAGTACATCATAAGTTTTTGATGTAACATTCAATAATTCATTAGTGGAGTATAACACCCAGGGTTCATCATATCATGCACCCTCTTTAATGCCCATCTCCTGGTTATCCCATCCCCACCCCCTCCCTTTCCACAACCCTCAGTTTGTTTTGTGGAGTCGAAAATCTCATATGGTTTGTCTCCCTCTCTGATTTCTTCTCATTCAGTTTTCCCTCCCTTCCCCTATTGTCCTCTGCCCTATTCCTTATGTTCCACATATGAGTGAAACCATATGATAATTGTGTTTCTCTGATTGACTTATTTCACAGCATAATCTCCTTCAGTCCCATCCATGTTGATGTAAATGGTAGCTATTCTTCCTTTCTGATGGCTGAGTAATATTCCATTGTATATATGAACCACACCTTCTTTATCCTTTCATCAGCTGAAGGGTATCTTGGCTCCTTCCATGGTTTGGCTATTGTGGCCATTGCTGCTATGAACATTGGGGCCCATGTGCCCCTTCTTTTCACTACATCTGTATCTTTGGGGTAAATACCAAGGAAAGCAATTGCTAAGTCTTGGGTAGCTCTACTTTTAACATCCCGAGGATCCTCCATACTGTTTTCCAGTATGGCTGTACCAGCTTGCATTCCCACTAACAGTATAAGAGGGTTTTCCTTTCTCCATATCTTCACCAAAATTTGTGGTTCCCTGTCTTGTTATTTTTAGCCATTCTGACTGGTGTAAGGTGGTATCTCTGTGATTTTGACTTGTATTTCCCTACTGGGAGGTGATGTGGAGCATTTTTTCATTATTACAAATTTTAAATTGATTTTTCTGTAAATGGACATTTGGATTGTTTTCAGTTTCTTGTTATGACACGATGTTGTGTAAAACTTTCTTTTGCACATCTCCTGGTATACACGTGTGGAAGAGTTTTCCTTTGCTGTCATAACAAGTTACCATAAATCTAGTGGCTTAAAACAACAGAAATTATTATCTTCTAGTTCTGTAGTTCAGAAATCCAACATGGGATTCATTGGGCTGAGAACAAGATGTTGGCAGGTCTGCTTTCCTTTCTGGAAGCTTTAGGGAAAAATACATGTTCTTGCCTTTTCCAACTCCTAGAGGCCTCTTTTCTGTCCCTGTACATCTTTATTTCAGAAACAGTACCTCGGCCTCAGAACTTTCTCACACTACTATTTCTCTGACCACATCTTCTGGGAAACATTCCCTGCTCTAAAGTACTCCGTGATTATACAGGGCTCACCCAGATAATCCAGGATAACTTCTTCATCCACAGGTCTTTAACTTTAATCACATCTGCAAAGTCCCTTTTGCCTTTTAAGGGAGTATATTCATAGGTTCTGGGGATTAGGACACCATCATCTTTGGGGTGGGACCATTATTTTGTCTACCACAATGTGCAAGAATTTCTCTAAGGTGGATCCCAAGGAATGAGGTTGCTGCATCCTGGTGTATGTGTATTTTTACATATCAGTTGCACTTAGGAAAATGACAAAACAGTTTTTCAAAATGGTTGTACCAATTTATACTTCTACTAGCAGTGTATAGAAATTTCTGTATCCTTGTCAATACTTTATCTGATTGGACTTCTTCCTTTTGGACACTCCAGTGTCTGTACATCATCACAGGCTTAATGACAGGTTCCCTCAATACTAATGATGGAGAGCATTGTTTCCTAGGTGATTGCCCTATCTATGTGTTCATTCTTCTGTGAAAAACGCTTATCCATGATGTTTGTCTCCCCATTTTTCTATGGCTATCTTTAAAAAACAACTTTCTTATAGGCATTCTTTTTGCACGTGAGATATTAATATCCTTTCTTTTATATGTGAAGGGAATCTTTTCCCTAGTTTTTTTTTTTTTGCTTATCTTTCCACTTTCTTTATGGTGGCTGTTAAAGTTTGTCTCCAGCCAACAGTTATTCTTAATTTCAATGTGGTAAATTTATCAATTTTTTTCTTCCATTGTTACCACTTTTTTCCCTTATTTTACTATATTGGTAAGAATGCCCAACACAAAATTGGACATTATAGTGTTAGCAAAGATCTTTGTCTTGTTCCTGATTTTAAGGAAAATGATTCTTACTTTTCACCTCTAGGAATGTTATTGTTTTGGTTTGGGAGATGATCAACTTAAGGATATTTCCCTCTCTTTGTTTGGTGACAGTTTTTATCATGAGTTGGTGTTGAATTTTATTCGGTGTTTTTTCTGCATCTACTTAAATTATAGTATTATTTTAAGTTCTTAATATGTTATTTTGGCAACTTACATGTATGGGTTTTCTATGTTAAAACATTCTTCTGTCCCTAAGATAAACACCACTTGGTACAGTTGGTTCCTCAGTCTTTTGGGTGAGATTTTGGTATCTGGGTTCATGAGTAAGAGTTTCACATAGTTTTTCCTTTTCATTCATTCTGTCTTTACCTGGTCTTGCCATTACAGTATACAGATTTTATACTGTTAGTTGGGGTATTTTGCCTTCTTTTCAATTCTCCAAAAGAGTTTGTATTAGATCAGAATGATTTGTTCTTTGGTAGTTGGTAGAGTTCACCTGTAATAACATTTGGGCCTAATGCTTTCTTTGTGGGATTATTTTAACTACTAATTTTATTTCTCCAGTGGTTATAAACTCTTCAGACTTTCTACTTCTTCTTGATTTCATTTTTATTAGGCTCAATTTTTCTAAGAATTTGTTTACCATGTCTTTGTTTTAAAATTTAAAGACATCAAGTTGTTCATAATATTCAATCTTTTTAATATCTGCTATGTCTACATTTCAGTGCCCCTTTTCACTTTTATTACATTTTAATTTCAACTCATTTGTTCTTAATTAAGATAACCAAAGATTTTTCTATTATATTTTAGTTTTTGAAACAACTAGAATTTGGTTTTGGCAATCCTCTCTGTTGTATCTTTGTTTTCTCCTAAGTATGTTCCTGTTCTTATTTTGTATTTTCCCTTTCATTCTACTTTATTTGGGTTCTTTTCTCTGACTTCTTAAACTGGATGCTTGTTAATTTCTTTCTTCTTTTCTACTACAAGAATTTAATACTCAAACTCCCTTAAAACAGTATTTATCTTTGTATCCTATAAATTTTTGCTTTTATATGTTCATTATCATTGACTTCTAATTTAAAAAAAGATCCCGGTGTGATTGTCTCTTTGGCTTATGAATTATTTAAGAGTGTGATTTCTCATTTATATTTTTATTTCTGATTTTTATTTTAATTTCACTGTGGCCAGAAGACAAAGCTTGTATGACATTTATTCTTTAAAATTTGCTGGAGTATATAAAGCTTACAATATAGCTAATTTTTATATGTTCCCTGTGTGCTTGAAAAAAAATGTATATTCTAATTGCTAATTCTGTTATGTGATAGTGATTAACTGCATTATTCAATTCTTCTCTATTTTCACAAGTTTTTTTTTTCTTTGTCTGCTTGACCTGGAATAATTGACAAAGATAGTTTGAAATCTCCCAGTGTAATTACAGATTTTCAGTATCTCTCTGTAGTTCTATTTTTTTAAATTTTGAGGCTAATTTTTGGTGAAACATGTTTAGTATAATTATTTCTTCCAGGTGAATGAAACATTATCAGTATATACTGATCTTATTTGTCTCAAAAAATGGTTTTGATTAGTATCTATTTTGTTTGGTAAAAAAGATAACAATTCCAGGTTTTATTGTTCAGTACCTAGTTTTAGAATGTACTTTTACATCCAACTTTGCTGTTACCTTAAACTTTATTTTATTTTTTTTTAATTTTATTTATTTAAATAATCTTTGCACTCAAAATGGGGCTCAAACTCATGACCCCAAAATCAAGAGTCACATGCTTTTCTGACTGAGACAACCAGGAGCCCTGTTACCTTATATTTTAGTAGGACTCTTTCAAACAATATATAGTGGAGTTTTTCTTTTTTAAAATCAAGTCTCACAATCTCTTTTAACTGGTTAGTGCATATGTGTGTGTGTATTAAATATAATAATTCATATATATGAATTATTGTCATATTTGGATTTGTTTGTGCCATCTTAATTTATGTTTTCTGTGTTTCCTTCTTATGCTGTGCTCTTTGTTTTCCTGTTTAAATTAATTTTTGTTATTTTTTACTTTTTTTTTTTTATCAGTTTGGGAATCTTTTTATTACTTAAAGAGAGCCTCTTTTTAAAAAATGTTACCCTTGGTTTTACCTGCATATTGAACCTTACCACATCTAAGTTTTTAACATCTGAATAAGTCAACAACATAGTCTACCTTGACGTTGATCACCCATTTCCCCACTTAGATATTCTTGTTACATACTTCTGTCACTTTGTTCAGCTCACAAAATAAGTATTATTATTTATACTGACTACACATAGAGATAGCAATGGCTTGCCTCCATGTTCACTGATTTTTGTGCTCACAGTTCTCTTTTGCTTTCCCAACCTTTCTTCTAATTTCTAAAGTTCATTCTTTAGTAGTTTCTTTGGTTAATGTCTAAAGTTCATTCTTTAGTAGTTTCTTTGGTTAATGTCTTTTGAGAATAAATTCCATCTCTTCTTGTTTTTCTAAAAAACTTTTATTACTCTCATTCTTAAAACTGATTTCTCTTGACACATAATTTTAATATGATAGTTATTTTCTCTTAGCACCTGAACATATTATTTTCTCTTTTTTAGCTGTCTTAATTTTTATTGTCTCATAGGAGGCATCTCTCCTCTCTATGAGTGCTTTTAATATTGTCTTTTTCCTTAGAATTCATCAATTCCACTACATTTTTTTTTCAAATCCTGCTTAGTATAACTATTTTTCTTATATTTGTGGATTTATCTCCATCCATTCATCTTCATCTCACCTTCACATGGGGCCATGTCAACCTCAACCGAGGTGTTGACACTTTTGCTTCACCTACCCCAGGGCAACCATCTCAGGAATTTACTTACTGGAGTTTACTTAGTATTGTGGTTCTATACTCAAGTTTCAGCTACCTCTTATTTTTCTTCCTCAGAAGGAGGTGCAAGGAAGGAAACTGGAGATTTCTCTTACTTTATAGCAATCCCAAAATATATTAAGATACTGGTTATAGTTTATCCAGGCTCTAATTGCATTTCAGCAGGAGGTATCTTTTTATTATATCAAATCTGCCACACTGCTGGAAGCAAAAAGTCTCTTCCTATCGGGTCTTTGAACCAATTCCCCTGTTTCCTCATTCCCATCTCTGAGTAAGAATAATACCATCTGGAGTACCTAGAGCTTCCAATTCTTGTGTATTTTCTCTCAGGACAACTTTTGTCAATATCTCCTCTGAGAATCCTTAGGTTTGGCTTTCTTTCACTCTACTATGTCATTTAATCTTTCTCCATCTACTTTCAGTTTTCATATAATGCAGTTTGTGGTTGCATATGTCTTCTAGTTTTATCAAAGGTGGCATCTGTTTTTCTGTTTTTTATTCTTCTTTTTCTTTTAGGGTAATTTTAGAGAGGAGAAAGGAAAAGTACATTACTCTGTCATTTAAAAACTGCTGCTTTAACTTACAAGTCCCCCAAAATTGATTGCTCACATAGCTGAAAGAATTATTGTAGCCTCCATGTAGTTTATATTCCCAAAGAGTAATTTCTTTAACTTTGAGGTCTTTACCAGTGAGAGGTGAATAGCGGGTCAAGTAAGAGGACATGTTTGGGATTTCATTGATGAGATTTTAAACATTAAGAATGGTGATCAACACTGGACACATCTAGGCGACCCACTGACATAGAGCCATCAGGAGGGAAATGGAAACAAACGTCTTTTTCTTTTCCATGGGGTTATTCTATAATTACTGTCTTCCTGAACTTTGTTTTTCTTATTTCTAGAGAGAGCTGTGAATACAGACTGTCATATTTTCATATTTCCTATAAATATTGATGCCTTCCATAAGTTCCTATTTCTTTCTCCAGGATTGTGTGCCATTTATCCTTATCTCATCCTTGTACTTGACTTTGCCTCTTTGTGTCACTGCCTCTCCCTTATGCACCAGGAATTAGATCCTTAGTGTTATTTTATTTGGATATTTCTCAGTGCTGTAACTCTCACAAATTATTTAAGAAATCTTTTGAAGACTTGAAAGAAAAGGAATCTTAAATACCTTTAAACTTGAAGTCCATCATTAAAAAATTAAATTTTAAGGAGTATTCCTGTTTTCAGCTCTTTGGATTTCCAGCCAAAGAAAGAAGAAACTATATAAGCATCATTATATTTATACAAATATGGGAAACGGGCTCCCCACTAATAAAAGTTTTTTCATGGATGTGCTTTAATTTGAGTTCTTACAATTCTGAGGGAAAATTGCCAGCTTTGTTGGAGGTAGGATAGAGAGAGTTTTATAGTGAAATATTTCAAGCTGGTGGTAAAATAAAATAAAATAAAATAAAATAAAAAATAAATTAAAATTTAAAAATTAAAAAAAAAAACCCACCTAATTCAAAACAAAAAAACGTCAACCATAAAGATGTACAGCATTTTTCAGGAAGCCTTGTCCATCCTGAGCCAATGTTTTTATACCAAATAACAATCCTTTCATAATCACTGTCATTGAGAGACATCCCAAGGTTGCCAGATGGAAATATGTTAAATATGTTCTGAAATCCAATCTCACAGAATCCTAACATTCAAGCTCATTCATAGGAAGTCATTCAAAGGCAATGTAATTTTCATAAAATATGTCCGTCTAGGTAATCATGAATGCTGAATATTGTCAGGGTTTCTCGGGAATTTTCAGTCTTGTGGAAAACCTTTCCAACTGGACTTTTAACCACCAAGAAGAAATAACAATAATAACTCGAAATTTAAAATAAACAGTGCTGGAAAAATACTCTAACCCCCACCCCAAAAAGGCAGCAGCAGGAATTTAGTGCTGCTTGTAATAGGACACAGGGATTTGAAAGCGAACATAAATACCAGGCCTGGGACTGACTGCTGGGGTATGGCAGACAAGCATGGTGTATGAAGGATGGCTTTCCAGAAATGACCCAGCCAGGCCATCCGCCCTTTCTCCCAGTAATCTGTGCATGTGTAAGTGGCTCATCACTGCATGTGCTGATTCTTGGCCGGACTTTGTAGGAGCCCTGGGTATCTACCTCCTGGCGAAAGTAAGGTAAAAAAAAAAAAAATGGGCCAAGGAAATACCATACCTGTGCACTGGGCACAGGCTCTGTCTGCAAAGCCTCCCTGGCTTGGAAATCCTTGAAAGAGTGGACAGAAAAAGAGAATTGGATCTAGGGTCTAATGGTTTCATGCAACAGTTGCCTTTTTACATTTTGCTTCCAAACAAAGTCTCCTGTAACAGAGCAGGGACTACAGCCCAACATAATTTTTTTTGCCAAGTTGAATCTGTCAAAAAAATGACTCAGTGTTGAGGGGAGTGGGGTTTTCTGGCTTTTCCTCATGCAGCTGAGTCTTTTTTTATTATGATACGTTAATCCTTCAAGTCATTTGATCTGCCCCAGGCAATATAAACAACATTTACAGCAAGTCTTGCACTCTATCCGTCATGTGCAAACGGCCTGCTTTTCTCATTGCCACATGAAAGTGAGAGATTCAAATGGGGTCATTCAGACTTTCTTGCTCTGAGACAATTAGACAGTGTCAGCTTCACGGTTTGGCGTCACCCGTTCTCCGGGAGCATTCTAGAATGGCTCTGAGGGGGGAGGGATGGCTAGCTTGTTTCAACTCTCCCCACGTAGCAACAGGGAGCAGATTTGGGGTCATACCTGAGCTCAAGGGGGGTGACAGTTCTGGCAATGCCCTGGCAGAAAAAGGGGAGACAGGGAGACTTGGGGCCAAAAATTCACTCTCTTGTGGTGAAGTAGATTATACTTGGTGTGACTCCGTCCTTTAAATATCTTATTCAACAAATCTCTCCTAAGGATTTGCGTTGCACAAGGTCATTCCTACTCTGTGTACACATATTTATGTTTTGACCATAACCATCACTTTGGACCATTGGCTTGCACCAGTCACCCAAAAGACTTCCAATTTTAAGAAAGTTGGAGAGGGCCCCGTCCAATTCACCCAGTGACAGGCAGTGCGCGAGAGGGTGTGGGAAGGTTTGGAGTGAACAGGTCATTACATGGCCTAGTGAATCACAGTAGAGACCTGGAAGAGAAGTCATTTATGATTGGTTACCAAAGTCCAAATCACAAGAAGCCAAACTCTAGGGTCTTTTCTTGAGTCAGCGTCTTACACTGAGATGCTGGTGGGAGTGTCCGTTGGTACAGCCTCTCCTGGAACCTGCTTGGTAACATCTACAGCAGCTGAAAATGTGCATACTCTGTGACCCAGCTGTTGCCCTCTTAGTTACACCCCCAGCAGAAGCAGTCACCAAAGACATACACTAGAACCTTCCTAGCAGCAAAAGCACAATGAGTAAATACACTGAGGCAGAGTCATACCCTGAAATACTAGACAGCACTGAGGACAAACACCCTAGAGCTTTATGCAGCAACACGGTGGGACCTCACAAATATAACAGTCAGAGAAACAAGCCAGACACCCACGAGTTCATATTACACATTCCATTTATATAAAAAGTTCAAACACAGGCCAAGGAATCCGTGAGCTAGAAATCAGACAAGAGTTTCTCTTGGCAAGGGGGTGTGGCAGGGATTCGTGAGTGGGTGGGAGGCATCACAGGGGAGCTTGCGTGGGTGCTCGTAACGTTCTATTTCTTGATTACATGCTGGAGCCCTGAGTGTGTGCTCTCTGAAAATTCTTTGAGCTGGGTCCTTAGGAATCATTACCTTTTCTCCGTGTATATTACACGAAAAGGCCAACTCTCAAACATAAAGGCTTCTTCCCTTAGTTTTTCAAATCTAGAGAAATTAATTTTCTCCAGCTACCAAATGCAATTCAGAAATCAGCAATTTCTTTTCTGGGTCCACAAGTTCCAACCCACTCCCCATCATACCCACCCCAGATCTCATGCTACCATCCTAAAGTTTTTCAACAAATGTGCACAGGCAGGCACACACATACGCTTGCGTGTGTATGCACACACAAACGTCTCCCTTTGCTTTCTCTTCCACATGTGGGTTTTACCTCACATAATGTACATTTCTGTGTGTAAAGTACTTTAGTGGGAACTTAAGATGCATTAATTCCTTTCATTCCAAATACCATCCTATAGGGCAGTCATAATTGTCTCCATATGAAGACATAAAACATATGTAGACATAATTGTCTACACTAGTAATTGTTACAGATGAAGAAACCGAGGCCCAGAGAGATTAAGTAACTAGACCCAAATCACAGAGCTAACCAGGTTTCATTGACTCCAGAGTCTTTGCTCTTTCCTTATACTAATACTTCCTTCTCCTTAAGCAAGAAGAGAACTTGAGAACTACAGCATATTAAGGCAGAAATTATATAGTCCATCTGTTTCTCTTTATAGACGAGAAAACAGGGAGAAAATGACTGGGTCAAGGTCCCATGCTGGTGCCCATCATTTAATGTCTTAAATATTCACAGTAAGAAATATGTAGGGAAAAATAGACCAGTAGGAACAAAGTTGAAAGAACTGTGAAAGAAAAAAACAACATAGTGCGTTGACATTATTAATTACAATTTTACAGTCTAACCTAACATTCTTTTGTTTTGCCTGAGGATGAAACATCTTTCTTATACCCAGGCGAAATGGGTATTGCTTTGAGTCTTTGGAAGGTCCCCACATGCCACAAATAGCTGTGCACTTTGACCTCTTAGAATCTGGCCCTGAGTGCCTGCACAGCACAGCCTATTACCCCAAACTGAGCTCTTTCTCGTGACTTGCTATGCTGACGACCTAGTGAACCGATTCTCCATATTTTCTTGCCCTTAGGTAGGGACAAAGGGTGAGAGTCCGAGAAGGTCTGTGGTTCTTTCTACTGCTGACATTGAGGCAGGCACTATGTCCGAGTGCAGGAAGAATTGGAGTGGCCGAAGCACCCAGTTAGAGAGGAACACTTTTTTTTTTTTACAAACTCGTCAAATCCTTTCTGTGCATGAATGCAATAGATAGTGCATTAAAAAAAAAAAAAAATCATTGTTGTAGTCCTGAAAGTGCATTTAATTGCTTTATTTCGTGTTCTAAAAAGTGGTTCCAGAGGAACTCATGAATTACTTTGTATTCACAAGCATTGCACATAGCCAAAGACTATTTTGTGACATTGAACAACTCCCATTACTGTTGAATTTGTGTACACACACACACACCTCTAGGCTTGAAATACACGAAACGAAGTACCAATTCTTTACAATGACAGTTAATGCACACTGGATTACCTAGAACTGGAAATCGTTTTATTTTATTTTTTTAAAGGTTTTGTTTCTTTATTTGACAGAGAGAATGAGAGAACACAAGCAGGGGGAGGGGCAAGCAGAGGGAGGGGGAAGCAGGCTCCTTGCTGCGCTGAGAGCTCGATGATGATGCCGGGCTTAATCCCAGGACTCTGAGATCATGACCTGAGTGGAAAGCAGAGGCTTAACCCACTGAGCCACCCAGGTGCCCCGAATTACGTGTATTTTTATTTTATTATTCATTTGGACATCACTGGCCATCAACAGAATACCCAACGTGAGCAATAATAAAGAAATTTAGTCTTTTGCTATTTTACTGATTTTCAGTCACATAAATTCCATTATATTTATACCTCCTGTTTAATTGTGTTGTTATAAAACATATCAAAAAGAAATACATATTTTAAATAGAAAAAAATTATTTAGAAGTCTGTGAGCTTCACTTAAAAGTGTAAAATATTTATACATAGGTATAAGACTATTTCTACTCTTGCTTTGGGCTCTGTAAAAGTAAAAGTTAAAGGCAGTTCTGAGCAGTTTTCTCTCACTTCTATGCCCCGAAAGTCAGCGAGGAGCTTTGGCTCTTCCCAGGTGCCTCCTCTCTTGCCTGTTGGCACTGATTGGCTGTCAGGCAGCATTAAATCAAGATGGTTGTTTTCCTTGTATTGTACACGTCAGTGCTCATCTGTCTCTCTCTCTAAATCACAGGTCTCTTATTCATTAGAGACTTCTCTAACGAGGAAGATTTCACAATGCTTTTCATCAGCTCCTTCCTCTTTTAAACCAGCAGTCTGAATAAAATGGATTAAAACAAGGGGCCTTGTGACTTTATTACCAGTCTATATGTGTTTTCCTTTCTCTGTTTCTCCTCGCCCCCCCCACTTCCTTTTTTCTTCTTGTTCTCCGTTTACTCCTCCTCCTGCTCCTCTACCTCCATTTCAGTAAGGAAAGCCTTCGCTTGGTACCCTATTATTGTGTCATTCACTTTTCTCTCCTCACCTTCCCTCTGCATCAATAACTACTTTGCCCAAACCTAAGGTGTCAAAAAGATTTTTGAATCCGATTTTCTACCAGAATTCTTTAAATAGATCAACTCCTTTTATTCTCCAACACATTAACATTCATTTGCACAAAAGAGAAATGGAAGGTTTTAAAATATAGTTGTCCCTGCGGTTTCCTCATAATTAACAAAGAATGTTATTTCAGTTAACAGCATTTTAAGTCCAGTAATGACAGAAGTTCTTCCTCTCACATAAATATCATAGGGATAAATACAGAATCTGGAAACACTACTATTGCTATGTCTACTGGATTTTTAGATAAGAGTCTTATCTCAGTATTTTACCCTTCATTAATTTTCTATCTACTTGGCTTGTTCAGCAAGTGGATAGGAAGTGGGTTTCCTCTATCATGCTCAGATAAGCTACCCCTCATTTTTTGCTGTCTTACTGACCCCATATTTCCACAAATTACTCTGTGTTACGTGAGACGGTTGCCAAGGGAGGCAGTCTAGACTATAATTATAACTAAGATTTTTCTTGAATCTATAAATTTAATAGTTTATTTCTTGAAACCATCCTGTTTCTCCTTACTATGGCTCTATGAAAATAAACCACAAGTGACATTTTTTTCACTGTGGTTTCCTCAGGCATTGTGATCGTCCTCATTTGGGGTGTTATGGTTTACAACGGTTCCAGATCCAGGCTGGGGAGAGAGGTGGGCGATAGAAAGTCTCATGGCTGTAAGCCCCTTTCAGCAAATTCATAAAATTTATTTGACAGGAAGTGTGTCTTAGAAATTGTTGGGGCCAAATACCAAAGTCCTAGCATGTTCTTGTTTATAATTCAGTGGAACAATCTAGAAGCTCACAAGCATTGGGTGCTTTTTCAGTGTTTTAACTTTGCCATGAGTTAGAAGTCATCTAAGATGAGTTCCACAATAAAGACTTCCATAAGGAAGGGTGGAGTTAAGACGTGCAGTTGCAAAATCCTTCCAGTGTTTTCTTTTCTTTTTTATTTTGCGCACTCACCACAGATGGATAGGTAGCAATGCATCCCTTTGTTTCTCTCATCAGTTTGCAACCACTATTGCTCACTATTGTATCGTGAAGCCAGGGTCCTTAGAAGCTGTTTAGGAAATGAAAGGTCTGGGGCTAGCCTGTGATGTAATCTTGCTCCCAGTCCTGCTCAGTAATCTTAGACTCTAACTCATTTTTGTTTGTAAACAATCACATTTTGTCGTCTTGGGAGGTGTGGCAAAGAATCTGTGCATGCTTATGTAACAGAACCCGAAGGCCCAGAGACTCTGACACTGTGTAAATTTCAATTATGCAGAGCAAGTCTTGTAATTTTAAGACTTTGGCTTTCAGCAAGCCTGGGTGCTGCCTCCTGTCCTCTGGAATAATAAAAATAATAACAATGATGAGCACCATGAAAGTTAATGATACTTGCACTATATGCCAGTCACTAGGTTAAATGCGCCATATGAATTCTCTTATTTATTTCCTCCAACAACACCATGAGGTTCCTGTAAATCTTCTCTCCATTTTATAGACGGGGATGCTGAGGTGAAGAAAGGCTAAGTAGCTTATTTAAGGTCTCCTAGCTAGAGAGAGATGGAAAAGAGAGTAATATAACTCCTCTCCCTGCAGGGCTCATGTTTTTAGTCTTCTCACCCTCCTGGGGCAAATAGGTCAGATCATCTATTATGAAGCTGCTGCAACCATCAAAAAAGACTCCAAGGTAGATTTTGTTGTCTTTTGAGTCCCTAGTCATCCTTTCCAACTTTCCAGTTGGCTTGGCTCTCTCTGGTTGTAAAAAGATGTTGTGTTTATTGAAACGTGCCTCCAGAAGCCTTGTGAATGCAGCCAGCCCGTCATGGGTAAGAAGGAGTTAACAGGCTGACAGTCCTTCCTGTGCCGGTTGAGCCAGCAGCCATTCGTCACAAATACCAGGCTTTGATCCTGACAGCTTTCCTTTCACTGTGCTCGGCCGAGCTGGAGGCCCACGAAAGCCCCAGAGGGAAGGGGGGAGGGGCGGAGGGTAGAGGGATTGGTGTGGTTGCAGGGGGGTGCTG
>NC_081562.1:50991008-51012859 GCF_022355385.1 Mustela nigripes | reverse complement strand
GGAGGGTCTGACTTGGGGAAAGAGGAAAGACTATAGAGAAAAGGGTCTTGTTTGTTTCCTGGGTGGACTGCCTCCTTTCTTGGCATGCCTCCAGAAAGCGAGTCTTTTCCTGCCCTAAAACTTCAGGGAAATAAATCTCTCTCCTGTAGAAGAGACCTGAGAGAGGCCCCAGGCCAGCAGTGTGAGACCCCTTCAGTTCCAGCAATGTGGTTCGTCAGGGTGGCCCATATGTGGCCTGCTGGTTTGCAGACCCTGGGTAGGGCAGGAGGGAGGGGGTGGCAGTGCAACAAGGGGAAGAGAAGGGTGATGCCAGCAAGATGTCCGAGCCAGCAGCCATGATGGGCAACCAGAGAGAAGTAGGTGTCTTGGGACTGATCCTCCGGGGAGGGGTAATTCCGAGTGCATTTGTAGAGCGCACACTGAGAGATGAGCCTGGAGGAGATGAGGCACAGGGCTCCAGAGTCCAGAACCTGAGAGAAGAGTAGGACATGGAATGGATGCAAGCCCAGGAGAAACAGCCCCAGCTCTAAGAGCAAGAGCAGGAGAGTTGGGGATTGGGGGCGGGTGTAGGTGTGAGATCCCTAGAGCGGACATAGGTGGTTTTCTGCAGCTCAGTATCCTTTGACTCTCTCTTTTTTTTTTTTTTTTTTTTAAAGATTTTATTTATTTATGAGAGTGAGAGCCAGAGAGAGAGAGAGAGCGTGAGAGCAATGGAGGGGACAGAGAGAGAGAGAGGGAGGGCTCCATCCGGGACTCTGGGATCATGACCTGAGCAGAAGGCAGCCGCTTAACTGAGCCACCTAAAAGCCCCGACTCTCATTCTTATAACTGTGTCCTGGTTTCTGTGCGTAGCATTTACCCCATGCCCCTGGAGCAAGGTGCCCTGCCGCTAGCTCTAGCGAGCACAAGTAGTCCCGTTTGTCACAGGAACTGGTACAGGGGACGGGTGAGGGAACACCGGGGCCGGTGAGAGACAAGGCAACTGCTGCTGGGACTTGAGGCTGGCACCCTTCGCTTTGCCTTGAAGTCGGGAAGAAGTAAATATGGAAGAGATCGAATCTCTTTTGGGACTGAGAGATGGAAAAAGGCCTCTGGTTTAGGTTTGATGATCGTTCATTGACCCTCCTCCCTGAAGCCACTTCTCTGAGAGGAACATGCTTTTTCCCAGTGTCTGTGGCAGGCTTGGCCATGTGACTTGCCTGGGGGTGTGCCACCCTTAAGTTTGGGCTCCAGCATGTGACTTGCTTTGGCCCCTGAGATGTTAGCTGATGTAATCCAAGCAGGACATGAAGTGTGCTTGTGCGTTTGGCCCTCCTTGGGGCTTCTACTGCAGTCATAAGAAGACTCCCCAAGGCTAGTTGTGCCCCCTCAGCCCAATCTCAGGACGAGCCCCTCACCTGTGTGGAGGGGCCAAGTTTGACTGGACCCCCCCATGTGGAGCAGAGCCACCTGGAATCTAACTTGATCGCCCTCCCCCCAAAGGGGGTGAATATGTCCCGTTGGCATCAGCTGACCAGCAGAGAGTTGAGAAAGAAATACCCTCTGATATTTTGTGGCTGCTGGGTCAGTAGCACGTTGTGGTAAGAGCTAACAGATACAGCCCTCTCTCAACACGAAGCCTATATGGCAGTGACAGGGCTAAGAGATGGAATGAGAGAAAAATGAGGGTCATGGTGATGTCATTTCAACCCTAACCAAACTGTTCCTGGAGCCAGACTTCTCTTGGACTTTTCCATTCTGTGAGCCAGTAGAACTCATGCCATCTCAGATCTGAGTTTTGTCCTTGGAAATAAGCTGTCATTGAACTGGATATGGACTAAATGCAAAAAGATCTATATGTCCATATAAGACAGACACACCTAACATAGATACGGAGGGATATGGATAGGGATACCTGCTTATATGAAGAAGTAATTAGAAACTAACCAACAGGGGAAGAAGGCTTATGTTTAGTTCTGTGGGACATAGATTCTGAGATGGATATTTATGGGCAGGAGTGTTTGGAGGACAAGCGCCTGTGAGAGAGTAACAGAATCGGTATGGAGCAAAGGGAGAAGTCGAATGGCAATGTATCTTGCATCAGAGACCTCAGGGGATCCCATGGGAAGCCCTGAAGCTGGGGTGGCCCTCCAACTTGTCCCCCAGGGAGCCAAACTTCGGGTCCACCCATGGACTAGCCATTGGATGTGGGTTGGCCTCAAAGAGGCATTTAACCATGGGTGAGGCAGCTTCCTTTAGCTGAAGGGAAGTGCTGAAGAGACTCAGCTGGTAGCCAAAACTCCTGGAAGCTGGGAGGTGGAGTCTTGGTCCTGAAGGGAATGGATGGTTGTGTGGAGGATGGGGGGCGACCTAAGACCCTAGGATCCGCTCCAAGAACTGGAACTTGTTGCAGGGATTGGAATGGTTTCCAGCGGCAATTATCTAACAGGTAAGAGAGAGTATGACCTCAGCACTCATTATTTGACCTACCTTTGCTTTGTATCATCAACAAGGGAGAAACAGTCAGCACATATGTATTTAAAACAGAGAGGGTACAAAAGGACCCCATAGTCACATAATCAGAGAGACCATAGCAAAGACAATAGCAGGTCTGTTCCAGAAGAGACAGGAGAAACTTGTCATGAAAAGCCATGAAGCAATAGTAGACTATAAGCACTGGCTGACTCCTCAATATACAGGTTCTTACGGTGATGACATCTAGGAATAAAACTTTTCCACATACCAAGTATCCCACAGGTTCCAAGGAAGAGACCTTCAGTTCTTGCTAAGGGAACGAAGGATGCCCCTACAAATTTGGAGGAGCCCTCTGCTCCCAGAGCTGGCCTGGCGCTCACCATGAGGGAAAATGGGATGAATCTCCCTTCAGCATCCTTTTCCTCCCTTGGGATCTCCTCATTCTCCCCCGTTTCATCTTTCTGACTCGTGTCCAGAGCCACCTAGGTGCCAGCTTCGAAGGTGGGGTGGGGGGCTCCTTTGCCTACAGCTCCTCTTGCTGAGAAATTCTGCTTCTGGACTGTTTGGCTCCCTTGTGTGAAAATGTGTTACTTACAATGCTGAAACTCTTTGGGCTGGAAGGGGTAGAAGCAGGGAAAGTAATAACATTGGCAACACGTCATAAATCCACAGAGACAGGGATGCTGAAAGTGGCAGAATCAAGAACCTTGGGAAGCACACAAGGTCAGCAGGCAAGAGGGTCCTATTGTGCGACACTCGGGACTGTTTTCTCGATCCTGGTGCGCTGCATGGTACGGGGGACATCTGGGAGCTACACCATTCAGATACTGGGTTTCATGCGAATTTAGTATTTCATGTTAATTGCTTTGACCTTTCCAGACATGGGCTAATATTGGTCCCCATTCTAGAACAACCTGTTTCCCTCTCCTCCACATGAAAGGCAAAGCTGTTGAGTGTTTCATCCCCACTGGGTCTGGATTTTTACCAGTTGTTTGTTTTAAGTGAAGTAGGATGCCTAAGTATGAAGAAATAAAATTTTTCTTTCTAGCTGTGCCTTTTTTGAGACTGGAACTGGGAAATTAGGAGTTTGAGGGGGACAAGATATATTGTGAAAGGCAGAGGTATGTAAAGATACAGAGTGAGAAAATGCATTTGATTTATAAAGGTAGGATTTGAAGTTTTCTTCTCCATTGGTGTGAAAATGACACCTATAACTTGGGTTTTAATGCTCACGTTTTGAATTATTTTTTAAAACAGTATTCTGTAATCATGGACCTTATTTAGAACAGTGATTTACACTATACATCGTGTTCTGCTAACAGCTCTAAAAATGGGATCACACCGTGGTTTTTTTTTAAAAGGCCCACTTGTCCTGAGAAGGGCATTCATTTATAGTTATTTCACTACGATACTGATAACTTTGGAAAGATTGCAAAAGCATAAAAGTTGTCATAAGATAAACTTATTCTGAATTATCAATAATTGTTATGGAAATCCTGTGCTTCATGAGATTTTTGTATTTGATGAAATTCTCTCCTGGTGAGAAATCTTGGCTAACTTGGGACAGAAGAAACCCCTCTCTCTCTCTCTCTCTCTCTTTTTTTTTTTTTTTTTTTGCTCTGCCTAAAGAGTATCTACCGTAAAACTACAACAAACACTGTTTCCTGGTGAAATACTAAAGCAGACCCCTAAAGGAAGAAATAAGACAGCAATGTCAGTTTTCACTGCTGGTATGTCTCAGTGAGGAAGGCCCTGGCCATTGCAATAAAGGGGAAAAAAAAGTGTAAAGACTGGAAAGAAAGAGAGCACTATCTATATAGACAACCCAAGAAGTTCAAGTTAAATAACCATTAGAACTAACAAAACAGCCCAGCAAGGTAGTCAGATATGAGAGATCTGGTGAACTGTAATGCTCAATTAGAAAATTTAAAGGGAAGAAAGACCCTATTCATAGAAGCAACAAAAACTGTAAAGGACATAGGAACAAGCCTAGCAATAAAAGGGTAAGACCTATATGAAGAAAAGGAGAGGGTTTTACTAAAGACCATTCTAGAAACCACAAATAAACGGAGAGTCCCATGTTCTTCAATATTGAGAAGATCCACCTGTCAGTTCAGTGGAATGCTAGTAAAACAAGGAGCAGTTCTGGCTTTCCCTGGCAGAGGGGAAAAGGTTTGGGCTTATAAAAAAAAAAGGAGCACATGAACCCCCAAATCTTTTGGGGTGAGGCCAGAGATGCCACATCAAAGGAGCCCACTCTAGCCCTGCTGGTACCAGAAATCATAACCCCTTCCTCGGCACTCCTGTAGCAAACCCAGCAGGCGGCCGGTGAAGCCTGAAGGCTGGAGGATGCCTTCAGTGGTTCAGGAGCCCAAAGCCCGTCCTCTTATTCAACCACATTTTACTGGAGCTCTTAGGATCAGAACTGGCCCGCAGATCTTGCATTTATTACAAGAAGGGAAAGGATATCAAGGAAGGAGAAAAAGGCAAACAAACAAACAAACAAAACCCCCCAAAACCCCAAGTTGCTCTCTAGATAGGAAGAGAGGACATTTGATTGGGAAAAATTATAAAGGAATGGCTTTGTTTCCCAAGCTGATATAGTGGACGAAATAAATTCTGATAGAAACACAAGGATAATTAATGTACTCACTTTCTTCTTTCCTCCAGATGTTACCCTCTGTGTTCAGAAACAATGTATAAATCGGTACTTCTTCCTTGTCCTTAATGAGATCATGAGATCCTGAACATGTACAAGATGTCCTTGGTCTGGAAATGTTGATGGATGCTAAATGAATTTTGTTTATTTTATTTTTAAAAGATTTATTTATTTATTTGGGAGAGCGAGAGAACATGGGGGAGGGGGAGGGAAAGAGGGAATCCTAAACAGGTTCCATGCCTGGCTTGGAGCCCCATGTAGGACTCTTTCTCACGACCCCACCATCAACACCTGAGCCGAAATCAAGAATCGACGCTTAACCAAATGAGCCATCCTGGCACCCTTAATGCTAATGAATTTTCAAGTCTAAAATGTCTGGAGACAGGACGTCCAAAGGATGGCTCCCAAATAATGATGGAATGAGTTATTATATTTATTCATGCACTCATAATTGTTTTTGAAAGGCCCAGGAGAACAGAGTAGATGCCAGGAAATTAGAAAAACGTAGTCCCGATGCAAACCTTCAGAAGACTTAAGCTGAGCAGTCCTTTCAAATGCCTCTCCCCCACTGTCAGTTTGGGAAATTTGGGAATAATTGTATAAAGCTGAGATATAAAAAGAGAGAGACACACACACAAAAAGTTTAACAAAGCAATTTGAACTTGACTATGGGCCTATAATAAAGGGGTAAGGAGACTGGTCCACAGATGGTCACTGTACTTGGCTCCAGCACGTTGCCTGCCAGGACCCCACACAACTTCATTTATCAAATTCCTTGAGCTTAAAAGAGCAGTTGTGATGACTTCACTTTACCCCAGCCCAGAGCACAGCGCAAAACATCAAGGGGGACACGCTGGGCTGCATCTCTCCAAAAGGAGCGAGGCCAGACAGTTTCGTGAGGTTCGATATCATTTTGAGTGATAAGGCGAGAGGAAGGCCAGAAGAGTCAGCAGTCTAGAAAAAGCTCCCGTGCATTTGGGAGTTCGGGAGACACCAGAAACACGGGCAAAGATCTAAGAAGTGACGCCGACAGGAAGGAAGGAAAGAAAACCGGAGCCAAGGAAAAATTCAAACCAACTCGTCAGGGAAAACAGATTCATGTGTTCAGAGTCGACAGTAATCCGGAAAACCACAGTGACATATGTGATGTCATGAGGACAGTGACAGCAAATTAGATATGTAATCAGTGTGTCGCTTCCTCGAGCCGCCTCTTGTTTGCCTTGAAGTTCCAGCAGTCAGAGGGCAATCTGGGGTCACATTATCCTGGGGTCACTGTATGAGGACACAGACGCACGACTTGTCCCCTCTATTCCCCTCCATCCTTCCACTCTCTTCTGCCAACCAGATCCAGACTCCTGGGTTCATTCTGGCCCCGCCTTCAGCTCCAGCCTCCTCTTGAGAAATCTTTGAAGATATGGCGCCCCCTTGTCCCGCTGTGAGGGCATAGTGTTTTCTGGAATGCCACGGGGATGTCTGCAAAGGTCCAGGAGCTTTTCTTCCCACTGCCCCCCTCCTGACCACCAGACTAGAAATTGGAAAGAAGCAGAACCACCTTTTCAATAATCTCCTTTCAGAAATCACATTCACGCCTGGGTTTGCCCTGCGTTTGTGTACCAAGAACTTTACAAAGTGGAAATGGCTGCACTCATCGGGCAGGGCTGGCGTTCTGCAGACAGCCAGCTTCCAGATCCCAGAGGTGTGAGGGCTGGGTTCTCCCCGGCACGTTCTTTTCAATAAACATTCCCACACTTGGCCTTTTACTCCAGACGCCCTGTCCCTGCCCTCCCAGCGCCTGGAGCTTTCCACCTTGGCTCTGGCTCCTCCGGGCTTGGGTTCAGCCTTCCAGTTCCAGGTTGACCTTGGCTGAGTGCCCCACATGGTCATTCTTCTCGTAAATGGAGAAAAGCGCAGGCCCCCGCTTTCTGCACTTGGCCTCTCGGCAGGACTCTTTAGTATTCGAGGCCTCCGCAATCCCTGACTGACACAGAGCAAACGTGCGGGCACTTGCTTACCAGAAGTCTGTGTTTACTGAATTGGATTTGGCCTTTGTCGACCCTGCTGCTGAGTCCATGGTGAGGAAAGGTTGGAGCTGGGCCAGGTCTCAGGTCTCTCCTGGGCACGCGCGCTCTCTCTCTCTGACATGCTTAGTACACACTTCACTCCCCGCCCTGAAGGACAAAACCCTCATGGGTTGTTCTTTACCATCATTGTACCCCCAGGCATTTGACGGAAGATTATTGTAAGCTGCGTTTTCCTCTTCTGCAAAATAGACAGAATGAGATCACCCACGACTTAGGGAGGGTGTAAAGATTCAGGGAGAGAACTATCTAGCTCAGTGTTTGGCCATTTGAAATTACTGATTATTCGTTAATCCAGGCCAATCAGATAACCCCGATAATGTAAGGAATACAGTGTGAGAGCAAATTCAGGAAATAAGTCAAGTTGGGAATCTTTGGTTTCTTCCTTGGGTCTGAACCTTATGGCAAAATTCTCCCACGATCCATGGGGTAGCAGGTCTCACCCACTGTCAGAGGGTAGTGGGCTGGGGACATTGGTACACCTCTAGTCCTTAGCATCTGACAATCTGGGATTGGAGAGAGCTCTGAGATTTCTAGCTGTGGGACAGCTTTGAGTTTTCGTTTCCTCATTGGTAAAATAGGGACCATATAAGGGAGTTGGCATGATGAAATGTTCCCAATGTTTGATAAGTGTTTGGCAAGCCTGGTTTTGACTCCGGGTACCACTAGATTCCTTGGTGCCAGCCAAAGATGCCCTCCCGGGTCCTGGTTTTTCACAACTTCCCAACAAATGGAGTGAAACATGTGATCTCCACTTTCTATCTCCAGTCCCACCTCTTGGCTCCCCAGCTTTTCTTTCTTATCCAATCAATCCTTTACTTCCGGCTGCCCCTGTTTGGGTATGACATGTTGTCTGCTTACGAGTTAAAAGTTCTAGGCCAATTTCACTCAGAGTCTTCCTTGACATTTTTCTTGAACAAAATCACTGATCTTGGATTCCCTGACCACACTCATCACCCATGTCAGGGATGACACATGTATATGGCACATGCTGCCTCTACAACCTCCTGAATCCATGGCAGACTTTACTAATGGACCCGCCATGTTTTCCCAGGAGCTGGGCCAGAGTCTCGGTCACTTTGCCGACATCATGCCTTTATATCTCTCTAGCCTTTATTTGTTCCATCTCTTGGACTTAAGAGCGTGTTGGTGTGATCCTTGCTTGTAGTCATCTACGCTTCTCCTGTCTACTCCATTGGACTGAATATACATACATATGTCATTTTGAAGGGCTCTCCTATCGACCGTTAGTTTAACACTAAGAGTTAGACAATAGGCCTTGCCTTTCAGCTATGACTAGGGTCTGTCATTGTAGATTACGTGATGAAACAAAACTATGTTTTATTATGCTTTTCCTCTTTCTAGTTAATCATAATACTTACCTGTGGCATTTAATAAGTATTCTTTAAAAACATGATATTTACTGGCTCTACAGGTAGTCTATCAAATTGATATACTTCTGTTTATTTAACAAGTTTCCTGGTGTTGGACCTGATGTTTGGCTGCTAATGGTATCTAGTTAGGATAACTCATACTAAAATACATTTCTTGGTATCTGTGTGTGTGCCTATCTCTCCAATTATTTTCCTAGGGCGGGATTTCTAGAAATAGGAATCATCATATCAAATGGAAGAACAACTCTAAAGTTCTTGATAGTATTGTCATGTCATTTTCTGGAAATTATTTTTTATTTACATCCCCCTCATTAGTGTGAAATAATAATAGGAATCATCACTAATCCTTGTAGAGTTTGCTTTTGTGCCAGCCACAGTTCTAAGAACTTTACATACATTAATTCATTTCATCTTCACCAGACTCTTACTTTATTGCTGAGGAAACCAAAGCACAGAGTGGGTAACTAAATTGCCCAAGGTCACACAACTGGGCTGGACAAAACAGGACCTGACCCCATTCACCTGCCTTGCTCCCCTGAAATACTTTACTGTGGCTTCAGTGACCTGGAGTACAATTGAATTTTTCAACTTAAACAAGGTTTAAAGAAAATCTACCTCTGCAGGCATGACTTAAATGCAGTCCTATCCAGAAGCAGGAGGCCCAGGTGACATTGTTCTGTCCCTTGACCAAAACTAAGTCTTACTAAAAACTCCGAGTATTTGGTACCAAATAACTGAACTATTTCTTACAACTTTACATTTGCGAAGGGATAAAGTGTCTTTATTAAAACAATGAAAGTATTTCTTCAAAACAATTTTATCTGTTTTCCAAGAGAACCCATCAATGATCTGAGGCAGCTAATGTTGGTCTGAGGCAGAATACATATGACTAGTAATTAGAGCTCCAGAGCACAGGTGAGCAAAAACTGGTATTTTCTCTTCTTTTTTAACATTTAGTTATTTGAGTGAGAGAGAGAGAGCGTGCATGAGCAAGGGGTGGTGTGGGGAGTGGACAGAAAGAGAAGGTGAGAGACACGGAGGAGCAGACTCCTTGCTGAGCACTGAGCCGGAAGCTGGGCTCGATCCCAGGATCACTGCTTCATGACCTGAGCTGAAACCAAGAAGTGGAAGCTTAACCCACTGAGCCACCCAGGTGCCCCAAGAGTTGGCATTTTCGAAACTCCAGACTGAGAAGCAGCCCTACAGCCTTCTGCTCCAAAAAAAGAGGAATTAATTCAAAGCAGCCCAAAATGTGTCAACTCAACCACACCACGACTTTAAGGCTATTACAAACAATGATTCTAGATCTTTTCCCTTAAATTAAAAGTGATATTATGCAAACTTCAACATGATCAGGAAGGGTCCTTGTTAGAACTTCTGTTTCCCTCTTCCCAAAGCCAAAAGTTTAAAATCCCAAGTCACAGGGATTCCTGACCAGTAAAGGGAATTTTTTTCTTCTCTTTCTGCATCTTAGGCAAATGGTTGGCTTAAATCTTTTATTCTTAAATCTTTTTAATCTTAAATCTTTTATTAAATCTTTTATTCCTGTGAATTCTCAAAATAGGTATGACCCGGGGGATTAGGGTTTCCAGATGTAGCAAATAAAAATATAGGCTGCCTAGCTAAACTTATATTTCAGATGAACAATGAATAATTGTTTTAGTGTAAGTAGGTCCCATGCAATATTTGGGGTATGCTGAGATGAAAAATTACTCTTTGTTTATCTGAAACTCACATGTAACTGGGTTTCTATACTTTATGAGCATTACACTGGGGGAGGTGGGGAAGGAAGGCTAAGCAAGTCCAGGGCAGAGAGAGGAGGAATGGGATTTAAAAATTTTTTTCTCTTTTTCTTCCTTTCAGATTGAAAAAAGATAAATGAAGGTGTCTGCTCTTGCTATTCATCGCGGTTCTGGAATTGTTTGTTTTCTGACGGGCATGCTGGTTATTGACTCAGGCTCTTCTCATTCTCACGGGGAGCGTGGTGGAGGGTTGGGATGGGAAGGAAGATCAAGGTGGGAGAAGGGATAATTAGAGGTCTTCTGAAATGGCCACAACCTTCTAAGTCCTGTCCCCTCAACTCCCCTGCCCCACCCCTGCTTGTCTCCATCTTCACCTGCCCTCTGTGGAGATGGATCCTTTCTGAGAGTTTCTGAGACTCACAAGGGTGAAATCCAGAAGCCGGATCTTTAAAAATTCAAGTGTGAGCCACTCAGGAGACCCCGTGTAGACATCTCCTGGGACCTCTCCACAGCTCCAATGTTGAGGGTCAGCTTTTCTTCAGTCTTCTCTGGAGGCAATACACAGACAACAGATGTGCCACCATGATTAGCACAATGGCTTGGCACTGGGGTTTTCTGTCAAGGAATTGATGCCATGAAGGAGGTTTAGAAATGACCTGGGTAATAGCCTTCCCTCTCTGGAGAAAATCTTGCATTTTTCTTGTGGTAGCAGAATTCAAATATAGACCTTAAAAATAATTAAGGTACAAAAAGCCCTATTCATACAATGCTGTTTATTTCTATAGAGAGGGGTTAAATGATTTGCCCCTATTTTTTGGGCAGGTTAGCAGTTGAGGGAAGAAAGCAATCAAGCCCTGTTTGGTCATTGATGAGAGGGCTTTTCTTTTTAACAATCTTTATTTTCCAAATACTTATTTAATTAAAAATTAAAGTGCATTCACAGTTGGGAAAAATAGATGTGCTAGTCACAGGAGACATTTAAAATGGAAAAGAATTAGAAAAGTGAAAAAGAATTAGTACAAACCCATGCCCTAAAGATAATCATTGTTAACATTTTTTCTCTTTCCACTCTTTCTTCTGTGTATATATTTACCTGATTGGAATCATACTAATTATATAGCATTGTATACTTTATCAACACCTTCCGGACATTTCTCTGAGCTAGCAAAAGTTTTTCTACAGGACTGACCCAACAATACCCTGCTGTTTGGATATATCAAGACTCATTTGATCATGCCCCCATTGATAAAATTTTAAGTTGCTTCCAGGTTTCCTCTCTTAAAAATAATGCTTGCTCTCTTGATCTGTTATATCAGTGTTCGTGCATTTCTGATTATTACTTCGGACACATCCCTAAATGTAACGACTGTGGCCCTGCCACATTCTTTTGTAGGCAGTATTCCCCCCTCCAGTCTTTGTTTTCCCAAAACTCTGTGGATTGGTCCTCTTCTCCGTGTGATTAGAAGAATAGAAAATATGACATCTCGTGGATTCCTGGATTTTCTTAATTTTCCAGAGCACATGCTATTTTTATCATGCTTGGTTTTCCAGAATCTTGGGATCCCAGTAATAGACCCCAATTACCATGATTCCCAATATTTCCTTGGCAGATATATTCTTAAGTCAACAAATATAACAAATATATTCCAAACAATAAGAACATATTTTTTGCCCTCATGGCCTCCCAACTTTGGCCCAGTCAGTGAGATGGATCAGTCTCCTCCCTCCCTGCTCATGATGCATCTTACTAGATAGTGAGAATGGGGACTCTGTTGCCTCAGAAGCTATGAGTGGTGAATCTCAGTGCTTCTGGTGGGAACTCCAATGGTGGTGAAGACAGTGGTAGATGGGGAGGGATGAGGAGAATTTTGTGGAAGCGGATGCCAAGCTCAGCGCTTTTCTTCTGCTCTTTTTTCTCCTCTGGGTCACAAGCAATGAACCATCTGCTCCTCTTCACACTGCCCCTACCTGTTGCCTCAGACAGGTAGGTATCCTCGACATCACCTCACCTCAGTCTGAAATGAGGAGAAATGGAAGCCAGCCTTATATTGGTTTTGTAAGAGTTTGTGCCTCTACCAAAGACATGAAACAAAGAAGCCATAAGAAGCCTTCCTCTTCAACCCTATTGACTTCTCTTTTCTGCTTTGACCCCCTAAGGAAGGAGAAAAGCTCCCTGAGGAATCATAGTGGGGTTCTGGAGACATGAAGGCCAGTGGCTGCATGCAAGGCTGTTTAGGGGAACTTTCCTCACAGAAGCTCCCAGGCAAGGCGCAGCATGAGGCCAAGAGAGGGCAAAACAAGGGCAGGAGAAGGGATGGAAATTTCTAAGAGGAGAGGAAGTTACTTCTAGATCTCAGCAGGGGCGAGAGTGATAGTACTTCATGATTACTGCAGTTATTACCTAGGGGATAGGAGGAAGACACTGCCCGGCCGCCTTGGGACATGGAAATGCCAGGCACTGCCTGGAAGTGACAGACTTGAGTGAGAACTGGAAGAGGATGACAATGAGGAAAATGAAGATGATGATGGCCAATGTTAGCTGAGTTTTCTAAGTGCCAGGCCGTGTGCCAGGACGATAGATTAGAGGCCTGACCTGCCAACCTCATCACTGCTCTGGGCAGTGGATGTTGTTGTTGTTTGGAGATGAGACCGTTGAGGCTCAGAGATCCAAACAAGCTTGCCTAAGGCTATCGGCTGGTCATTGCAAGGAGAGACCGCACCTTACCTGAACTCTCTGTAAGACCCACACCAGTGTCCTCCCACTGCATTCGATTCAGCAGCCCCACACAAAGCACCAACTCTGAGCCAGGCCCCGCAGGGGCGTACAAAAAATGAGAATGACATCACCCCTAATTTTCACAAGCTTTTAGTCCCGTGATGCTTCCAGAAGACCTCATTTCTCTTTCTTCATTGCATTGAGTCCATCCCCTCTGATGCCAAAGCTCCTTCTGAGGACTCTCAGCTGGGTCACTGTCTTCTCCAAGGAGGCTCCGGGTCCCTTATCACCCGGTCAGTTGGTGGCCTTCTTGCCTTTCCTGAATGCAGGGTGAAGACAAGGCCAGAGCCGAGGGCACTGCCGTGTGCCTTTCAGTGCAAGTCTTGCTCAGGTTTTCCATGAAGGTAGAGCTTTAAATTCCATCTGTGAACGTCTCTGGGTGCTTCGTCAGGTTTTGCCTTCCTGCTTGCCATTAGTACCAAGGGCAGAACGGACAGCTCGCTTGGCCTATGGTTTTCATTCTTTGAACATCAACCCGAAGAACGTCCTAGCCAGCCCTATTTCACTGCCAAAGTTTCTCTGACACTGTGGCACCCCACCACCCGTCACCCCTTCCCCAGCTTCTGCACCTGGATCATTTCGCAGATGGAGGTCGGTCCACACAGCTGTTTCTCTGTCTCGGCTGTTCATGCCGGTGCCCCCCACACCCTGCTGCCGGTGCCCCCCACACCCTGCTTCCAGCAGCCCCCACGAGCAGGGGAGAGGATCACGGCTGTCTCCTTTGCTTTCCATGGCATTTCCAAGTGCCTTTGAGGCTTCATCACTTACACGTTTGAATTGCACTGTCATTTTGTGGTCCGGTTCTTGACGCGGTCATTTGTGTTCTGATTTCATCTCACTCCAGGGCCAGGATGTACAAGTCTTATTTTATTTATTTATTTATTTATTTATTTATTTTTTCTATTTTGGCTCAAGACAGCTTTTCACTTATTGTTCACGTCAGTGGGTATCTGGAATGCTGCGGCTTTGACTTTCAAACATGGTTAAATGGAAGCCAGGGTACTTTTACAGTGGCTCTCCCAGACCAGGCTCTGGAAGAAGAGCCGCAGGACAGAGAAGACCATGTCACTGGTTACAAACAAGTTTAAGTCTCTGCTTCAGAGCTGGAGAAGGCAGATTTGAGAAGACTTGAGAGGAAGGGAGATCCCTCCCTGCAGTATGGATTCTACCCCAGATGCAAGGGGAAAGTCTCTGGGAATTCCCTGGGATCGGCGCTCTGCCTGAGATGTTTTCAAGAGACGTTATCTCAGTACATTCCATTTTAATAAAGAACATTTAAGAAGACAGCATCTGGGCAGCATGTGCAGCCTACGGAACTGGTGTAGGTAAAAAGAATTCTTTCTGCCTAGGCTAAATCCACAACCACTTGGCCAACAGGATTTTGTTGCCACTAAGTCTTCTGTCTTCATAGGACGAGGCTCAAGTGGAGTGGTGAGGATCTCACCTCTGTGCTGGGTCCCAGGAGTGTGGCTGCTGGGCCGTGGAAGGTTGGTTCCACAGAGGACGTCTTCTCCATGCTGTGGTCAGCCGCTGGGCATGATGGCGCCATGAGCGTCACCTCTGCTGGCCTGAGGATGAATTTCCAGGCACCAGAAATGCCGCTGCAGGGTCCACAATATCCAGGCTTCCCCTGGTTCTCTAAGTTCTTGTCACATGAGGGTGGGGTTACCTTCAAGATTTCCTTAGAACCTTGGAACAAACATTAACCCCTCAAAACAAGAACCTGATCACTAAACTTGCTACTTATCTGTTTTTCTATTTGGACAATATATTATTATCCCCCCCCCCCCCCCGCCCCGCCAAGCTCCTTACCAAAAAGAAAGGTGATAACCATCTTCTCTGTTTGAGGACGCACACCAGCTGCTGAGAAAAATCCCTTTCTTTCTGGGAAAAAAATAGTGTCCTGGTTTGGAAGATCAGAGATGCAAATTTTTGTCTTTCTCTTCTTCTTCTTATTTTTTAATCAAGAAGACGTATATCCTGGCTAAGTCTCTAACTTTATCTGAGGGTTTTTTTTTTCCCCCCTCATTACAAAGTAAGAGGTTGGACCCAGGGATTCCTTTACAAGATCTTTTTTCCATTCTAAATGCCAAAGCGGCTTCTCTGAATAGTGTCTGCAAAGGTAATAACACCTGGCTTACCTAGACTTCCTTTCCCCTTAGAGACACAGAACAGGCTTCCAACAGTGGTACAACTTTTTGCTGCATGCGTTGTCCCTTCATGCTGCTTCATCCAGCTGACAATTAGCTAACAACAGACAGCTGAACTTCTTAAATCCTGCGAGCTACAGCTAGGATTTTGTTTTATAAACGCACTCCAGTTTCATAATAACTAATTGTACTGAGTACATACTTTATCCCCGGTATTCTCAGCCTTTAGAAGTAAAAGCACGTGAGTTAATCCTCACACATAGCTTAGGAGGTCCATTCTATCACTTATCCCCATTTTACAGGTAAGGCAACCAGGACAGAAAGCAGGTTAAATAGCTTGCCGAAGGTCCCATATACGTGGTAAACAATCGGTGCGCACTGGCTAACCCCTGAGCTGGGCTAAACCTGCATCCACATAAATGGTGGTATGTTTTGTTTTCCCCACAGCCTCAACTGTTTTAGGATCTGTTTTCTTTCTTTCTTTCTTCCTTTCTTTCTTTTTTTTTATAAGATTTTATTTATTTATTTGTCAGGGAGAGATAGAGCACGTGTGCGCATAAGCAGGGGAGAGGAAGGCAAAGGGAGAGGAGGAAGCAGGCTCCCCGGGAGCCTGGGATCGTGACCTGAGCAGAAGGCAGATGCTTACTGACTGAACCATCCAGCCATCCCTTAGGATCTGTCTTCAGGAATAGTATATTTCCCAAATGCTGAAGCCTAGGGCTTACCTACATGTCTTCGTGATGTGATCTGACTCTAGTGATATGCAAACCTACCTAACACCACACTAGATACCAGAGCCTAGAATGAATGAGCTGGACATTTGAGATACCTGGAGAGAACCACAGAAAGAGATGATCACCACCACGGTGCATGTTGATTTGGAAAGCTGACTCAGGTTATTAAAAGATGCTGGTCGTTTCCCCGAGCTGCTGTGAGTAACCTCCTGCTTCAGGCCTGTAAAAGGCACTGAGCGTCGCTTGTCTCCATGATTGAGAACTATTGCCTGGTTCCTGTGAGCGAGTCCAACTGGCGGATGTCCTGTGGCAACGACAGGATACGGCTCCAGCTGGAGTCTCTCTTCCTGCTGCTGTACTCAGCTCATCCTGGTTTAACCAGAGACAAAAATCCCACCATCTCAAAGTGTTTTCCTCAAGCTCAAGAACACCTCATTTTAAAGAAATGCTCATGGCACCTATAGCATTTTGCCTGGCCCATGATAAGCGCTCATAAGTATTTGTTACTTCCTGCCAAAAGAGATCAATTCAGCAGTGATTTTTCACTTTTCCAAAAGATTCACCATGCGGTGCCTTTAAATGGCCAGCTCCCCTAGAGCATTTAAAATGCGACTTGATTTATAGGAATTCAACGTACAGGCTCTGCAAGGCCACATCAATTGTGTAAACTGAGATGCCTGTGCTGCTGGGTTCCCACTGACCCGAGCGTGTTGGCAGCTCCCCTCCACCAGCTTGGAATGCGCACAAACCCTGGGTCTGCTCTCCCTCCTTTTATCACAAAGGAGCTCATTTTGTGAATGAACAGCCCCTGCCAGCGGGCAGACGGTATTCCCAGTGACCTTTGCCCGGGGATTGGATTCCCGCCCAGCAGGGAGACAGGGCCCAAGGAAAAGGTGAGTTCATTGATTGCCACAGCCTGCTGGGCTGAGGTCTGGGGAGGAAAGGGCTTGGAGACTTTGCCTTTCTCCCCAATCACCTCGGAGAAGTTTCGTTTCCCGCCTGCATCGCTTTCTGTCTCCTTTGTATGGGGCCTGTTGGATTCTGTTCAGCAGGGAAGTCTTCCTGCGTCTGCTGCTTGGCTCTTGCTTTGTATTTTTCTTTTTTCTTTCCTTTTTTTTTTTTTTTTTTTTTGAGTTGGGACTAAGGATCCCTAGTTTTGCCATGCTGTGTCCCAACAACGATTCTGGGGTCCTCAGGAGCTTCCGCCCCCTTTCTCCCCCCACCTTCTCCTCTCCCCTCCTCCCCCTCCTCCTCCTCCTCCTCCTAACCAGGGCTTTTTCAGTTTGATGTTTTTAGGTATCAAAGGAAGGTCTCCAGGAACCCTGCAACTAAAGACTTTAATGAGGACCATGCCCGAAAAATCCCGGCTGCCAAAGACATGATGATGATTTATGTCGCTCACTCACTCCCTAACAGCAAGAGGACTATTTGTAAAAATAAAAAAGCTGCTCATATGGAATTAAACAAGAGCATAGCTGCTTCCTTCCAGACCCTGGGAGCTTAACAAAGAGCATCCACACTCCAGGGCCCAGCAGCACATGGCCCGGGGGCCGACTGTCTTCCTGTCACAGAAAGCTCAGGCGCCTTCAATCAGGCAGGGACTCCCCCTCCCTGCGGGTGGACCCCCAAAGGCTATTCCCAAGGAAGCCCAAATTTGTGTCAGGCTGCAGAAGGGTCGATGCAGCTGGCGGGGCAGGGGCAAGGTGTTTAGGGACCCTCTTTGTTCCTGGTGTCCCAGAGGGAAGTGACTCATGGACACCAAGTGGGTTCTGGCCCGGCTCCCTGAACAGAGGCTTCAGGGAAGGGAGACATTCTAATGCCTGCTTCCTCCTGTCGACGGAGGCCACCTCATACTGCTGTGAGCAGTACGGAAGTGAAGCACAGGAAACACATCCTGCAGGGCTGACCCATGCTCATTGTTATTCCTGTTCTATACTGTGGCTGCCATGACACACGGTGCCACTCAGACCTCCTGCTGTGGCAACAGTGATGAATTGAGGGACTGCTCTGTGTTCTGGCAAAGGGACCATCAGTCAGATGCAGCCATGAGAGGGGACCCAGGGGATGGCACAAGAAAATGAAGTTGATTGTACTCGAGGGACCTAGGGGGGTGAACTGTGTGCCACACAAAGTCACAGGGGAGGAGTCAGGTCCTAGGCAAGTGACAGAAGCCTATCCTAGGGGAAAGTCTAGGCTATAACATTTATTGGGATTTCTGCGGGGTAAAGCAAGGCAGGGCAGAGAAGACAGTTTAAGACTGGCTCTTAAGAATAATTGGTGGATGCTGGACTGTAGAGTGGTCCCTAGTTGCCTGTACCTGGTCCTTCCATCATTCAGGCAGAGGATTATTGCTTCCCTCCCTCCAGAGCAGCTCAGGTCAGAGAAACAAAGCTGCACTCAGGATTGGTTAGCTTGCATCTCAAAGAAACACATGTTCCTGGCTCCCAGGCATATTATCTCAGAACTGGCTAGCCCCTAGAGGAGCAGTCTCTCTCTGGCCAGAAAAGGTTTTTCAAAATGTCAAAACATTATCATATACAGAGAATAAGAAATAAAGGCAGAGATGGGATTTGTGGTTATCAGAGGCAGGAGCTGGGGGGAAGAGGAATTGAAGGAGGGCAGACCAATCAATCAATCAATCAACCAACAAACCGCGTTTTTGTGTGTGTGTGTGTGTGTGTGTGTGTGTGTTCACAGTACATGGCGGCAGCTGCTGTGATAATGTATGTTTGCATCATGTTTGGCCACACTTCCCAAGGGTGGCTGCAAGGCACTGATAGATCCAGGCGGGGATGCCCACATGTTCTCCTTCTTGAGAAGACCTGGGATTCCTCTGTCAGCATTAGCTCAAGGATTTTAATGTGGATCTGTTTCTAGGAACTGAACTGGTGCCCAAGAATCTCCTATCCCTCACAGGGGTCAGAATCATGAGGCTCTCATGAGGGCTCTCCCCCTGGCTTTTCTGCTTACCACCCACCTACCCCCCCCACCAAGCTGCTCCCCTCAATAACAACAATCCTTCTCTGTGTGTCTACATCTCTCTTTTGGTGCCTGCTTCAGGGGACCTGAACTAACACATGTAATAATTAGGCTTTCCATCATTTTATGTTGTACTAATACTCACAACTTTTCTGATGCACAGACATTTGTTGGCTCTTTTACTTTGTCACTTAACCTTGAGTAAGAGCATTGACTAGATATGCCATGAGTATTTGATGCTGAAGACACAGAGATGTTTCCTCTCCATTACGGATTGAATGTTTGTGCCCCACTCACCCTAACAAATTTCTCTCCTGAAACCTAATCCCCGACGTGATGCTTTTGAGAGGGTGGAACCCTCATTACTGAAATTAATGCCCTTATAAAAGAGACCTTAGGATGCTCCCTTGCTCCTTCTGCCATTTGAGGACACAGTAACAAGGCGGCCACCTATGAAACAGGAAGTGGGTCCTTACCAGACACTGAATCTGCTAACACTTTGATCTTGGACTTCCCAACCACCTCCATGATCTTGGACTTCCCAAACTCCAAGAACTGTGAGAAATAAAGTTCTATTGTTCATAAGCCACCCAGTATAAGGAAATTTGTTATAGCAGCCTAAATGGACTAGATACTCTCATTGATGGGCTGGCAAGATGGGGTACACAAATAAAGAGGCACACAAATAATCATAATAATATGGTTAATATTCAAATGGAGGAATATAAGAATCCACCAGAGGAAGTGTTTTACTCTACCAATCTTGGGGAGTGGAGTTAGACAAGGAAATCTTCATTAATAAAGTATAATTGAATTCTGGAAAAAGATACACGTTCCACCCTCTCACCTCCTATCTGCAATGTGACCCAAACAATAAATTAAAAGGAAGAACAGGAGCCCAGAAGAGCTGTAACATCACACCATCTGAAGGGATTTTCCCCCTTCTGTTTCACTGCCTCTTACAATGTCTGTAAGGACCAGCAATTATCCCACAGATTTGAGACATACTCTACCTTGCCAAATGGAAAGAAATACAAATGTCATGAACTTGTCCATGTTGGAAGACAACTGTCATAGAAGTAAGTTAGTCTGAGAGGCCATCCTAGAGCCCCAGCAAGCACATGAGATGTGCATGGAGATGCTATTGGACCTCATTTGGGGCTCAACCTGACCCTAGATTCAGCTTCCACAGGCAAATGGGGATCTGTTGTGGGCTGGATTGTGTCTCCTACAAAAATTCATATGTTGACGTTCTAATCCCCAGTAACTCGGAATGTGACTATATTTGAAGTTGGGGTCTTAAGAGGGTTAATCAAGTTATAGTAGTCATTAAGGTGGGCCCTAATTCAGCATGACTTGTGTCATCATGAAAAGAGGAAATTTGGGTAGAGAGACATGCGGGGAGTGAAGACACACTGAGGGGAGATGGCCCTCTATAAGCCAAGGAGGGAGGCCTGCAGCAAATCTTTTGCTCATGGCCCTCAGAAGTAACCAGCCTCACCAGCACCTTGATCTTGGTTGTCTAACCCCCAAAACGATGAGAAAATAAAGTTTTTGTTGTTTAAGATTCCCAGTCTGTGATACTTTGTATAGTAGCCCAGGCAGGCTACTGTAATACTCCTCTTTCTCCCCTTCCTTGGGGATAGAATCTGGGCCCCATTCTGTTCCCAGCCTTAATGGAGTGGTGACTGGGGAATCCCAGAGACCTGGGGATTAACCTTTGACCACAGGAGGGAGAGCCGGGGAAGTGAGGCCGGAGATAAAGCAGAAAGCCAGGCTTACCACAATGAGTACATGGTCATGCAGAATGAGGAGGAACTGACCAAAGAACACTGGTCCCAGAAGCCTCAAAGGCAGAAAATGGGAAAGATACTCTTTTGTCCCTTTGATTTGAAGGCACTGATGCTATTGGAAAGCAAGACAAATTACTTCATGGGACCAAAAATAAAGCTGGGCCATCTGATAAGAGTCAGGGTAGATCGATCACACCGCGGTCCAAAAGGAAGAAAAATGAGGAGAGAAGAGGGGCATGCCTGGGGACTAGAACTGAAATACCAACTCATACAAAGCCTTTGTTTTGGCCCCTGAGAAACTCGAAATGGGAATTTCTGAGAAAAGGCCAGGTGATACCTCAAACTCACATCTGACATTGTTGGAGAGGAAGGCTTCATTGGTCCTGGGTCAGAACCAAGAAACGTGAGGAGTTTTAACTTGGAGGGTGAGGGTGTGATGTGACGATCCAGTCACTTTCCTGGGGGCAAATCAAGTCAGACTATGACAGATACTACATTATAGCAAATTGTGTCCGTTGGGGAGCTAACCAGTGCCCTAGGCGGGGTCTGCAATATCTTAATGCCCAAATCATCTCCCTAAAGTAAAACATTTCATGAAGTTGCCATAGCTACCCTGGTGTTTTTTGACATAGTGAGATGTAGTTTCCTGCTAAAACATTTTTTTTTTCATTTTTATGTAAACAACAGAAATGTGTGGGGTTACTAAGGATAATTCTCCCCACCCAAACATACACTCTTAGTGGATGCACTTTTTTTTTTTTTTTTTTTTGAGAGAGGACACAAGTGCTATTGGTGGGCAGGGGGGCGGTGGTAGTAGGAGAGAGCATCTTAAGCAGTCAAAGCACAGCCCTGTGGGGTGCTTGATCTCAGGACCCAGAGATCATGACCTGAGCAGAAATCAAGAGTCTGATGCTTAACTGACTGAGCCACACAGGCATCCACCTCTTTTTTTCTCTTTTTTTATAATTTTTTATTTTTTATAAACATATATTTTTATCCCCAGGGGTACAGGTCTGTGAATCACCAGGTTTACACACTTCACAGCACTCACCAAAGCACATACCCTCCCCAATGTCCATAATCCCACCCCCT